>NC_092829.1:56219626-56544626 GCF_039878825.1 Excalfactoria chinensis | reverse complement strand
GTGTGCTTCTGGCCCTGCATTTTGTCCCCTGCAGTTACTTATGGAAGAGATTTTTTTTCCCTGCTTGTTTTCTTCTGCCTCTTCGGGATGCATTGAGGTCTCAGGCAAGGATGACCTGCCAGGACAGCTGCAGTCAGCAGGAGTTAATAGAGCCAAGAGCAAGATTTGTTAGGGCAAAAAAAAGCCACCACCCCCAAAAAAACCCCAGGATTTCTCCCTTGCAAATCCTATGTTAGGAGCTCCTCCTTCCCCCCATTCTCTCTCAGGGATGTGGAACTGGCTGCAGAGACCATCACATGCAGGGAGATGTGAAGCACAATTCAATCTTTTATATAACTAATCTTTTTCTATGGTAAGGAAATCAAGTGTAACTCAAAGCAGGTAGATGGGAATGTAGTAGGATGTAAACAGATGAAAAGAAGTAGCAACAAGGAGAGGAAGGGGAGTGAAATAATAATTATTGTCAGTCACTTTTGGAGCTCTTTTGGATGTTTCACATCAATATGTAGGGGAAGTTTGTCTTACAGAAAGTCATTTTTATAGCAGATGAAAGTAGATATTGGCAGATAAAAGGATAAACAGGAAAAACAAAAAAAATCTCTTACAGAGGGATATTATGGCTTCAGCCCCATCAGTCAGTGATGGAAAATAATTCCCCCGGCTGCTGAAGGCACGTAATTAAAATATTCAGGGATCTGCCAGTGAAAATTAGTATTTTTCTTGATGTAAATATGGAAATTCAACACTGAGAATGCAGTGCTGCTGTGGCTAATGGATTCTAAAGGAAAGCCAAGGGCTGGAAACGCACAGAAACTCCCCTCTGCAGGGATCTTTAGCACCATTGTGTGCCTCTGTAGCTGAGACAATGGGACCAATTTTATGCTAATCAGCAGAAATAGAATGCAACATTTGGGTACAAGAGAAATTAGCTGACACCAGCACTTGAACTTTTCTATGGAGAAGTTTGGTTTGGGGGTTATCGAAGTAGACTATGCTACGAAGTGCTTCAAATCTAATGCAAGTTCTGGCATCTGGAATGTGTTTAACTTCTTTATTTTTCTGTTTCATTTTTCTTTTGGCTTTGGTATCTTAAGGGACAGAAATTGATTTTGCTGGTAATAACTTTTTCTCTGAGTGGACTTTGTACTTTCGCATGTCTGGGTTAAAAGTCCTGTTTAAAGGTGCTTAAAAGTGATTGATAATAAGTCCTCAGAAAACAAATAAGAAATCAGAGGCAGAGGGAGGTCAAAGGCAAAGGGTCTTTGGGATTGAATATGGTCAAGTAATAGTGGGTGGCAGGCAGAGGAGGAGACTGTGTGAATGTGTCCGTGTGTGCTCTGGGGAAACGTTTCTGTTGGATCATCTGCCCATATTTTCTACCAGTTCTGTTGCCATACCAGAGCTTGCCTGTGTCTCCTGTCTCCTGTGTAAGATATGTGGAAATATGTTAATGAACTGTGTGCGTAATCATATGCTATGTTGCATACTGAACATGCTTTTTCTATTTTATGTATTTGTAGTCTGTGCAATTAAACACCTGCTTGTTCAAGAAATAGTGAAACAGATAAGGTATTACATGTTATATTTTGACTAGCATACTACTTTAATTGGAGATTGATTCAGGAAGGCAATCTAAGAGGGAAGTGGGCTAGTTGCATTGGATTGGAACAAGAATGAAGTCAGACACGTTCAGATCAAAGATCTGATGATAAGAGAATGAGGATTCTGAGAACATAACAATGAGAGGAGAGCGGTTTACAATACTGGCATCACAAAATACACTCGATTTGGATAGAATTTAACCTTAAAATACATGGAGCATTTGTGTGCGGTCCACAACCAGTACTCAAAGGGCTTTCTTTTTCTAGGCAGTAATCACTATTCCTTATTCAATCAACAGATTGGAAAATACTTAAATAGATAAGCAAAGGGGGGAAAAACAAGCCAGAAACCCCTCAAACAGAATATGGCCAGGCTATACAGCTCTCATACTTGCTGCTGCACCAAGCTGTACAAAAGCCCTGTGCACCCAGTTGGAGCTCTGACTTTCTGGGACGGAGAGTTTGCTTGTCCCCATTTCTGTTCAGTGTTGCATCAATATCTTTCTTATAAATCTTGATGCAAAAGATAAAATTACCCCTTTCTTCCCAGCATTTGGATGTTGTTCAGAAAGAAACGAAGCTTCCACACTGCATCAGGTCTAAACTGAACTTAGCCATCCCAGGTTTGTTTACCGTTTGCTTCCATCATGCTCTGAGGATGGTGGGAGAAATAAAGGCAGCCCTCAGTGTTAAGGAGCTGCTCCTGACCACCTGCTGGGGCAGAACTGGGCTCTGCCATGTGTTTGCAGGACTTCTGCATCCTGCTGTGAGCACTTGGCTGACTGATACACTCCTGTTGACCTCCAAGTCCATCAGTCAAGACCAAGGAGAAATGTGAAGTATGGAACTGAAAGGTTGTTTCCTTGTGCTTGCTGTGATGCTGGTCCAGCAACAGAGGGTAGATGCCAACTTTCTTGCGTTGGCTTGCTCTATTATTGCAAGATTTTAAGAAACAAGAACTGCAGATAATAGAAGAAATAATAGACAGAAGATATTTACCTCGTCTGATTTTTGCTTGACACAGAGAAACTGCAAAAGCAATAGCAGACCCTTAGAGAAGAGTCCCTTTTGACTTAGAGATATCAAAATACATTGTGCGTCACTCTTTTTAGGGCTGCTGCAGGCTTAAGAATTGCCACTTTGCAGTCAAATCCAAGTAACATCTGCTCTATGCGACCAGTCAATATTGTGGAAAAGTTCAAAGAATGAAGATCATTAGTACTGTCAGCTTTACAACCAGAAGGTAATGGCATTAAAGTGAGCAAGTATAATACCCAACAATACCAGGCTCATTAACCAGTGATTTATCATGATGAAAAGACCTGTTTAACCTTTAGTCTTCACATGCTTTCTCTTTTTAACAAAAAGAGCCATTATTTCTAGTTGTCAAGTGATAATTTGTGGGTTGTTAAAGGGATGTATTAAATTATACTTCAAGTGATTATACACAGTTACATAAATATTACATTTCCATTGGGATAAGTTGAAAATGTTATTTTTTTTTTTCTCTCCCTTTAATTTTGTTCAGCCGTTTGGAAAGTAAAACTAAGGCATTATACAAATTAGGCCTCTCGCTATATCACTTCTAATCAAGTTAAGCCAAGTTTGATGTATGAACCACGAGACAGCAGTTTCACAGCAGCAGCAAAATCCACATAAAACGTTTTGAGGGCTGCATATAATCATGGAGAAAGTTTGTTCTTGCCTCTGACTAAATAGGTGCATATAGCTGGCTGCCTTGGAAAATCATGTTTCTCTCATCAATAGGCTGGGATGGTTTGCCAGCTTCATTCAGATTTTCTTGCAAAGGAAGCACTGATACCGGGCAGCATTGCAAGCTGCCATTTAACCTTGTGTACAGCAAATCTGCCAGTACAGTTTATTCTGACCCTATGACATCTGTCCCTTGCCAGCAATAAGCCTCTCTGAAAACATGAACTCTAACTCGGCGCCGTAAGGTTTTGTGGCTTTTGTGATGTAGACAAATGTCCATCAAGGATTGGAAAGATCATGAGACTCATTTCAGATCTCATTTGGGATCTAGTTCATGTTGCAAATTGCCAGGAACACTATATCTCATTTCACACTTGCTCTTCTGTTTAGCTGGTCTGTTGTCTGTCCTTAGTTCTATAACATGAGGTAAAATACAAGGATTAATTTTTACCCAGTTGAGTAATTGTTCAAGGAAGTTGTACACGATGAGATGCTAGAGATGTAAACTAACGTGCAAAAGTAGATAAAATAGAGTGATTGTGGACTTTGCACCTGTTTGTTACATCCACTTTTCACATGTTGTAAGACTACAGACAGGTAGATATTCTCTTTCTCAGCCTCCATGCAATACTGATGTTTTGTCTTTGGTGATGCTTATCCTCATCTCTGTGGCAATGTTTTCTAGGACTTCTTGTGGTGTATCACTGTGCACCAATTTTGCTGTAAAATCATAGAATCCTTAGAGTTGGAAGAGACTTCTGAAGTCCATTTAGTTCAAAAATATTATTGGTTATTAAGAAACTATTTGAAATCCTCGCTGCATCTGAGAAACAGTTTTGACTGTAAATAAGCTATAGCAATCTGTTTATATCCAGCATTGTATGGCAGTATATTTACTCAGGTTTTTAGAGACTTTTTTTTTCCCCTCAGTGTTTTTCAGTATGATATGGGAAAAAACAAATCCTTGTCATCCTCCTGTGCAATGGTGACACCCTAAGCACTACAGCATAAAATAGCAGAGAGGGGAGAGGAGCTTCACTTCTTGTAGGTGGTGTTTCACTGAGGACTAAGGAAAGAATTGAAGAGTCTCATAGTAGGGCTCTGTTCTCAGAGGAAAGATACTTCCGATGTGAGATTCAAAGGAACACTGACTTTAATGCATAATGGAATCGCATTAGTATGAGTGACTGGCAGTCAGAAACCATCCGTGTCATCATAGTGCCTGGTGGTTTTAGTACTTATTTTAGACCTACAGAAGAGGAAGGTTTGAAACTGAGTCTTCTGCGTGTCCTAGCCACTAGGTTACTGAAGGGGCTGTGGAAATAGGGTTTCTCTGAACAAAATCTTCCTCTTTTCTGCGTTTTCTTTTAAAATATATTTATTTTCAAGATATAGCATACATTTATTTCAAAGCATTTCATTCTAGCTCTGTTGTTTTCTACTTTCAATGCATTATTTTTTTTAAATCCAGAAGATGAAGAAAGATAATCCTGAACTGAGAGACTTGTGTGTTTGACAGGATCGGGCTCCTAGCAGAAAACAAAGCTTTTTGTAGGATGAATATTCAGTCCTTTCCCAACAGCCTTGTAGCAAATGTGGACCCTTCCTCCTTGAGACAGCAGTCCTTGCTATCTGCGGTTGCCGCAGGACTCGGCAGTTTGGGTGATATTTGATTCCTACAGGAGCAGGGTCTCAGCTTTTGTCTTTGCTTTGCAGACTGATGGTGAGGGGGAGGGTGACGAGAGATCGGCAAGACACCAAAGGAAATAAGACAAGCTTTGTGTTATGATTTTTTTTCTGTACAGCTAGAGGACATGAACAGTTGACTGGAGATTTAATAATCATCCTGTTAAAATTCTATTCCTCGTCCTGCAATTTCACCTGGAATAGAGCTTTCAGTATGTATTTGCTTGTGCAAAAAAAAGATCCAGGTGCAAATGGGAATACGCATACGTTTGGAGTTTCCCACCCCAAACACATAAATTACAAGAGCTGATATGATGAGGTTGCTTGCCCTAAGAAACCAAAATTGTACAAAAAGTACACTTCTGTAATAGTAAAAGGTACCCCCCCCAAAAAAAAAATAATTAAAAGACAGATATATTGGAAAGATACATTGTGCAAGGGCTTTGAAAGAGAGCTTAAAAGCAGCTTGATAATCCAGAATGGGCTCAGCAGCTTGGCACACCACGTAGTTTATATCTACATACACATTAAAATGCACTTGGTCTCAGAAACGGGCTTTCTCCACTCCTTCAACCCCCCCATCCCCATTCTGTGCTGCCTAACAAAAGGTTTTCAACAAAAGAAATTCTTCCTGGTTTGTAAAACAGTTGTGTAAAACTTGGACTGTAAAGCCACAGTTGACTGCTTTAATGTGGAACAGTTGGGAGGGTGGGGAATCGCTGGCAGGTTGGGACAGGACACAGCAATGGTGCCCCTATTCTGTCGAGGGTCTACTTAGTCACACCACCTGCTCCCCCTATTCTTTCAAAGGCAAACCAGTCATGACAGTATGAACAGACGGATGTTTAGCCTCAATACCTTGGACACACGGCACCAGACGGAGCAAGGGGAGTTAAGAAAAGATAAATTAAGTGATCAATAAAGATAAGGGACCTGTTTAGCAGTAAATGGTGGGGACAGAGCAGACAGAACAAGGGGGTGAACGTGTGTTAAATTATGCAACTGTGTGTTCAGCTAAACTCAAACTTTTCAGATCTGTGTGTTGTTCCCCAAAAAGCCTTTTTTTTTTTTTTTTTTTTTTTTTTTTTCCCCCTCTCCTCAGCATTGGTTAATTGTGCTTTAGGTAGATGCAGGGAAGTGTCTGCAGGTACAGAGGAACTCCCCAACCTGTCTCCTCAGTTGGCTGCACTGGTTGGTGTTTGGCTGGGGAAGGGAAAGAGCACAGGTTGTGTCTGGAGGTGAGTCGGTGACCTCTGCACCTCCTGTCTTCCCTATATAAGGGAAAGCACAGTCAGGGGTAATGAAGTTCTGAGGGTGGCTATCAGCTGACTGACAGTTAGTAATCCCAACCCATGGGCCTGTTTTAACAGGCTATATCACTCTCTGTCTCAAGGGCATTCCTCTTGTTCCGTCCTTCTGCCTCGCAGACCGTGCTTAGACTTGAAACCGTGTCTGTAGTTTAGTAAGAAGCTATTAAAATCAACCTACGATGTTTATTCACCTTCAAGATTAGAAGAGAAAAAAAAACAATCAAGCATTCATTTCAGTGGGTGCTGAAAAACTGTGTGTTTTTTATGTAGCAGGGGGTCTGTGCCCCCAGAAAATGTTTTAGTTGATGCCAATAAAAGAAGCCACCGATACAGAGATCTGTGAACAGCCTGATACATGGCTGATAAGAAGTTGTAGCCTTGCAAGGTGATCCCAATCTTGTGCAGAATTAACTCTGAACCTCTCAGAAGAGTCCTGTTACAATGGACATCTTACCACAAACTAAGTTGACCAATGTAGCCATCTTTTCTGCTTGTGTTATCCTAATATGATTGAATACATTTGAATTCTGCTTAAATGGTTGTTTCCCAGACTTTATTAGACTCTCTTGACTGCAGTTCATTGAGTAGACTGCAGAGGTCTTGTGGCTTCAACCCCAGACTTTTACATAAATTTCTTTGTGTATTTGTTGTATGACACTGAAATGGAAAGTAGTGTTATTGTAAAGGGTTTTTAAGGTGCTGTACACCAAAATATCCTAGGATATGAACACTGAATTGTAGCAGTACGGCAGGGAAATTCATTTCTCTGTTATAAAGTTATCTAAAAGGCTCTTCTTTTTCACTAGGTTAGAAAAAATGCAGAGATTGTTGGTAGGGACTGTCAGTAAAGGGGCAAGGGAGAAACAGCTCAGAAAAAGAATTGAATCCGACACAGTGACTTGGAGATGACTTGGAAGTGAAGCTGAGCCTCAGCTGTTCTCTCCAGTGTCATCCTGAACTGATGCTTTGATTTTCCTCTCAAAGATGAAATGATTCTCACTGAATGTCCTCTGCGGCTGATCCTGAGCAGCTGTGGGTGCTTGAGCAGTGGGAACGCATTTCCTGCGGGCAGAGAGGCCAGCACAGCTGTGTGGAGACAGCTGTCCACATCGGGTGGCTCTCAGCACTGGGAAGATGGAGGTACCCTCTAGAGACCTCCCAGCATTTCTTGTCCAACATATGGCCCTGGCCACCCTGCCTGTTCCTGTGAACCATTCATAAGAATAAAATGCTAGCCCGTAGAGATGCTGGCTAGCTCAGATGAGGAATTTTCCTTTGCTCCCAATAGCGCTATCGCTCTTTGCCACATCAGATGATACGGATGTCCAGTGCTGCATAACCCAGGGATACCTGGGTATGTGCAGTAGTGAAGGAAAGCTGAATATAAGCTTGGAATTTCTCTCATACCCATAGAAGTTTATAGTTCTGGACTTTCTTGTTGTTGATCCTTTTTTCCAGCTAATTTTTCCTTTTCCCTTGATGATAGAGGAGCTTTCCTCTGCCACGTGTTCTTTGCCGTGCAGAACCATTGGGCTCAGCTGTGCTTGGAGACCTGCCTAGGTTGGAGTGTGTAATACTACTTCTCCACTTGTATTTTTAGTGTTTTTCTTGGGGAGCGTGGGTGAAAAGGGAGAAGGCATGAGGGGAAAAAAAAGGTAAAGAGCGAAGGATATGAATGGCTTCTTGTGGTGGTGTTGAGCCCTTGTACTGTGTCACATCAGTGTTTGTAAATGGAATGGTGGTGCTAACTGGAAACAGGAAATGAATTGTCAAAACTTGTGCAAATTGAGCATATAAGGAAATAAATGCATGCAAAATATTTCCACTTTTAAAACGTTGGCTTTGTACATTAAGATTTTGAAGAGAGGAGAAGTACAGCCCTGTGCCCTCATTCTGTGCTTCTTTCTGTCATTGCTCTAAAGGAACACACTCTCTGGTAAGGCCCAAGATGGAGTAATGTCTAAAGGAGGAGCTTCTTTCACACTGTTAGATAAATTAAACAGGTAAAAACATAAAAGTTCTGTGTGAGGGTGCAATGAGGCCTTCCAAATCAGCAGGGTTTGCTTTTGTGCTTAAAAAAAGTGATGGGAAATTCTTTTGTGTAGGAAGTGTACTGACAATGCTGTGAGAAACGTGGAGTGACTGAGTACCATCAGTTTTACTGCTGCATTGCAGGGCTGAGGCCAATGGGATGAAGGTCCCTGGCATACTGGCTTGTATCAGGAGTTGTGTGGTGAGGAGGACCAGGGAAGTCATCCTGCCCCTGTACTCAGCACTGGTGAGGCCTCACCTCAAGTACTGTGTTAAGTTTTGAGCACCTCAGTATAGGACCAAGGAGAAACAGCCTCAAGTTGGACCGGGGGAGGTTTAGGTTGAAGATCAGGAAAAGCTTATTTGCAGAAAGGGTTGTTAAGGGCTCCCCAGGGAGGTGGTTGAGTCACCATCCCTGCATGTGTTTAAATCTATTTGGATGTGGTGCTCAGGGACATTTAGCAGAGGGTTGTTAGGTTAGTATGGTTAGGTTGCAGTTGGACTTGATGATCTTTAAAGTCTTTTCCAACCTGAGCAATTCTGTGATTCCATAAAGTTCAACAAGATCAAGTGCTGGGTCCTGTACTTTGGCCACAACAACCCCAGGCAGCCCTACATGCTTGGGTCAGATTGGCTGAGAGTTGTGTGGAGGAAAAGGACATGGTGGTGTTAGTTGAAGCTTGGCTGAACATGAGCTAGCAGTGTGCCCAGGTTGCCAAGAAGGCCAACAGCATCCTGGCTTGTATCAGAAATGGAGCAGCCAGTGGGAGCAGAAGGTGACTGTGTGGTGAAGCTGAACCTTGGGTGTTGAGTTGGACCCCTTGCTACAAGAAACACATCAAGGCCCAAGAGCTTGTTCAGAAATGGGCAATGATGCTGGTGAGGCATCTGGAGCTCGGGTCTCGCAGGGAGCGGCTGAGGGATCTGGGATGGTTCATTTTGGACAAGTGGAGGCTCAGGGGAGACCTCATCACTGTCTACATCTCATCTGCCTGACAGCAGGTTGTGGCTTGGTGGGGGCCAGCCTCTTCTCCTGGGTAAATAGTGATAAGGGATTGGCCTCAAGTTGTGTCGGGGAGGTTCAGGTTGAATATCAGGAAATGTTCTCTGAAAAAGTGGTAGAGCACTGAAATGGGCTGCCCAGGGAGGTGGGGGAGTCACTGTCCCTGGGGGTGTTCAAGAACCATGGAGAAGTGGCACTGAGGTATGTGGCTTAGTGGGCGTTATTGGTGGTAGGTGGATGGTTGGAATGGATGATCTTGGGGGGCGTCTCCAACCTTGGTGATTCTGTGATTCATTAGGACTGATCCTTGATGGCATGGTGTGCTTTCAGCAGCAGGCAACCACTGTCTGCTTTATGTAGGAAGAACGTAATATACTGCAAAACCACAAATTCCATAAAGCAGATCCCTGGTTTGGTAATTACCTTGGTACATTCTTTGATTAATGATTTTCATCTGTGGGATTATCATTCATGAGCCCAGCAATAAAGCTGCTTATTTTTATGAGATATTTAATACTCCGAGCTCTGAGAATGGCATGGTCCATTAGTGTTGGTACATCAGCTAAATGTGCATCATTGGGTGATTCGAACAAACAACTGGGAGCATTATTATGTGCTCTGGAATTTACCACAGTGCAAGTGACAGCATGATTCATTTGGCAGCCTTCTCTTACAGCTTATTGCAGTCATTTTAGAAGACCACGGGTCTTTTTCCACATAAAGTTAGCTTGGCAGCAAGATGTATCCCATGAACAAAGTGTGTGACCCTTAATAATAATAATAAGCTGCTTCAAATTCATTATGAATACTTAGCAAAAAAGAAGAAGCAAGTTGGCTTGAAGAGAGGCAGAAGCAAGAGCTGAAGGGGTGCGTTGGTGTGAGAGTTGGAACGAGCTGCAGTTAGTTGGTTTTGGGCTGTAGTTGGATCACAGGTGTCCATGGTGAGCGCTGCCAGCTCTCTGTGGTTCTGGGAGAGCTCTTTCTTTATGGGCTGAGCTTTTTCTCTTGTCCAAATCCAGATTTTTAGGGGGACATTGTTTGCCTAAACTTTAGTTAGCTGTTTTGCCTGGAGGTGGACTAGCTGGAACAGAAATCTCATGGCTTGACACTACAGGAGGTGATGCCATGGGACCAGAAGATTGGAAGCTGAAGGTTGCAGGTTGGAGGCCATGGGTCTAGGATGCACAGGACTAGAAGCTATTGGGATTGAGGGACAGAGGTTTGGAGACTGTTGGAGATGAGGCTGTGAAAGCTGAGACCACAGGAGTGCAGTCCATGGGACAGAAGCCATAGAGCTGAAGAATATATGAATTAAACTCATGGGATCTGAGGTCATGGGACTGTGCTAGTTGGGGCTATGTTATAAACCCAGTAATTTGAATTAAAAGTAGACTTTGCTTGGAGGAATGAGGGATGTGATGGGAATTTCTGCCCGCTTGGCTTTTGAAGCTGGGACCTTCCTGTATTTCTCCAGCAGAGATGTGGAGCAGAACGCCTAAAGAGCTGTTGAAATGCCTGCAGCTCACCCCAACACAACCTCATTTCTCTTTGTCTCTAGTACTGGCTCAACTTGAGTCTCTGGAAACATAATATTTAGACAAATGCATGTTGTCCTTTTGGCAGCAGTTTGGCAGCCACTGCTCTTTCATTAATCATCCACACAGTGTGGCAGTGACCCGATTTCTCATAGCCACGGGGTTGGGTATTATAGGAGGCAGCATTACCCCTAAGGCAAAACTGAAGCTGTCAGATCTGCCACAGAGGAGCTGGCTGGCAGCGGGTGCCCTGCTGTGAAAAGAAAGGAGTAGGGAGAAAGGAAATTAAGGTCTTTGGGAGAAATTAAGTCTTTGGGAGAGGCATGACCAGCTGTTACCTTGTGTAGTTTTCTGAAATTCCTGCAAGGTGATAGACAGTTCCCTTCTATCCAAGGATGCATGGCAACCAGAAGTGAGAAGTGTAGCAGGAGAGCTGCCATTGCTGTTTGGATTTCAGGGGCTCCAAGAAAGGAAGATGTAGAGTTACTGTTCTTACAGCCCTGAGCAGCCTCATCAGGGCAGCTCGTGGCCTGCTGAAGGCACTAATGAAGCCCACATAACTCAGGTACAGGATCAGGGAGTAAATGCTGGACTGCCTCTAAATCAAACATTCCACTTTGGCTGTAGTAAGAAACACAGTGTAGTCTCCTTGCTTTGTAAAATCCTGGTAAAAGGCAACAAATGATCATAAGATAGCTGAAAAATTGCACTTTAAATGCTTGAAATTATATTGATTACATATGGAGTGAGAGTGAAACGCTGCTTAATAAATAGCGTCCATGTCATTCCAGTTTCTTGCTGATAAAACTGTTAGATGAGCAGATATTGGTAACACAAGAACAAATCATGCAGCGTTCCTTAATGCTGCACTGCCAC
This sequence comes from Excalfactoria chinensis, assembly GCF_039878825.1. Classification (NCBI taxonomy): domain Eukaryota; kingdom Metazoa; phylum Chordata; class Aves; order Galliformes; family Phasianidae; genus Excalfactoria; species Excalfactoria chinensis. Next base: position 56,532,871 of record NC_092829.1, on the reverse strand, counting down.
CCTGCTTTTTGGCTGCTGTCAGATTTGTTTATCACTAAAGGACAGAATATTTTCCATTTTCTCGTATGTCTAAAACACCTACTTTGTGATTAACTTATACTGCTTAGGGTAAAAACACTAAATAAATAAACTATATGCAACAAAGAATTTACTACCAAAATTCAGGAAGGTCTAATTAATGGAATGACCGCATCAAGCTTAAGATGCAATACGATATTAAAACGAACCAAAAACAAAGAAAAATGTATTCTTCAGATGTTTTTTTTTCAATTATTAGTATTGTATTGGTCTGTTCCCATCTTTCCTGTGCCCTACACCTTCATTTACACAGTGATTTTTCAAATGTTAAGCTATCTAGATCAGAAGAGAGCGTTTTCTAAGTTGCTGATGGAGTGAGATGGTCACTATAGAAAATATTACCCCCCAAAACAATGTGTTTCTAATCAGTGCCCATTGTGTACAACATGTAGCTTCACGTTCTGTTCAGACTGCCTTTGGCATTGTGCTTTTTGGAACCGTTCAGTGCATTTTCTTATTGCTGTCACCGAAGGTGCATTGTTGGCACTATGGGAGAGACAGTCTTGCATTTATTTTATCTTGCATCATCAGTCACACAGAGTGATTACTCCAGCTGTACAAATAATGTAGGAAATGGATTTTTCTTGCTTTGGAATTATGCAAGCCCAGCAAATACTCTCAACAATTGCTCCTTAAGTCAGTGAAATTTAAAGCCATTCAGTTTTCTTGTAAGGAGCTCACGGCCTCTTTGATGAGGAGGTTTGTTAAGCCCAAATGTGGAGAACTAATAAAATAATAAAAAGGCTCCAGAGGTGTTTATAGATTCCAATTATCTCCCGCTTTCTCTCCCAGGATTGGGCTGGGCAGGATTGTGCTGCCCTCAAGTAGTACTTGAGCCCAGGCTGCATTTTCTGCTGGCTGTCGCCGAGGTTTCTTCTTTGTGGCTGAATCGCCTTAGTGCAGGCAGTGTACAGAGGTGCTAAGGGCTCACCCAGACAAAGCAGACATGCTTCACAAAGGCAAAGGAGCAAAAGGAAGCAAAATTGAATCTCTAGCACCCAGCTCCTGGGCAAACAGACAAAACTAATGGATCCACTCTTTCTCCTCCCATCCAATTACTGTGATCCAGTAGAGAGAATATGACAACATCGGTTCACACAAACTCTAATGCTCTTAATCCCTTCCATACACATAAACCTCACATTCACCACCGTTACTTCATTATCGAGCCACCCAGGCAGACGGAGTGTCGGAATGGACCCACCGGCTGCAAAAACCTGCCTCCTTCAGGTTTTAATCAGCTAATGAGGGATATGCAAATGCCAAGCTTATGGGATTATGGCTTGTCTTACAGCAGTCCTCCCCACCGTGATACAGTACTAATACAGGTGTTAGTAAACTGGTTATTAGGCGCTGGCTAATGTCGGGCCATTCACGCTGTGATTGTGCTAGTGGCCCTGCCATTTGTAGCAGTGTTTGTGGCTCGTCAGGAGATCTCTTAATGCTGTGGTGGGTCTGACACGAACGCCTTGCTCTTTGGTATGAAGTTAATAAATCCTGTTGGTTTGGTATTTAGCCATACACGGCAGCACATGACTGAAACAGGGATTGATCCTCTGCCCCTACTGCCTGGGAAATAGCTGTGGGAGGGCAAAGGGGGAGTTTAATTAATGGCTGCTTAACATTTATATGGACTGATCGCATACTTTTGAAGCAAGTGCAGAGCGCAGCAATATGATTAACATATATTTTCTCTCGGTCACAACTAGCCAACTGTCTTTTGTGAAAGAATGGGCAGCCTCCAAGTGTACAGCAAGAACAAAATCTGCTGCTCCTAGGGATGAGCAATATTTCTGGGGCTCTGGATGGTTTGGTGGCTCAGAGCAACGCTCTGCTTTTTCATTTTCCTCATCTTGTAGTTTTTCTTTAAACCTTCCTTTCATTATATAAGGAATTCTACTTCCCAGTTCATTTGTTCTCCACATCAACTGTGGCAAAATTTTTCAGTGTGGGTGCTGTATATAAAATGAAGTGATATCAGAGAGGTAATCACACACCAGAGCATGCTGCGTGCTCAGGTTCCATAGCAAATTTCAGTATTTGCTCAAAGGACTTTGGTGCAAGTCTATATAGATAGATACACACAAGTCTACAGTTGAAATTAAGGTAGGAGTTGCACATTATTTCAAAGATGTAAGCTTCATGAACAAAGACATATAGAAGCGTAGCTGTTTCTGTGTATGGAAGACCCGGAACAGTAGAAATCTACAATTGTGTCACTTGATGAGTGCCAAAATTAAGGTGCCCGATGACTAAGAGCATTTTCTTTTTCATCTCTGATAAAAACAGGTATTTCAAAGTAAATCTTTAAGGCACATTTTAAGATTCTGTCAGAAATCTTAAAACACTACTTTTAGTTACTCAATGCTTCATTTAAATATGACCTAAAACTCAGGGACCTCGGTAGGCTGTTGAACTGTCCTAGGAGAAGCTTGATATTCAGGTAGCCTTCAGTGAGTGAATAACTTGGAGTACATCTTCAAAACTACTGTGTTGGAATTATTATCATCATCATATGTGGGGAGATTGAGGCAAAGGTTTAAAGAAAGTGTTAAAAAGTGATTCTCCAAATGTAAATACACAAAGCCTCTTAGATTCAATGCATACATATCTATTGTTCCCCTGTTTGCTCTGGTTGACCCTACCTAAATGTGTATCTGTAGAGGAAGGTTCTGCATCTGAACTCTGTGTCCTTTTAAACATTAAGACAATTGAAAATCAGGCAAATTTTGACTTGTCCAAAATCTGTTCTGCTATGGCGCTATGAAGTTGGTAGCAGTTGCCGTGCATGAGAGTGAAGTAATAACGGTGCAGAAGCACACAGTAAAAGTGTAGAGTGTTTCTTTGTTTATTTTAAACACATGGATGATTACTTCTCATACTCTGCGGAGAATGTACATCTCATCCAAGGAAAAGATTAATCCTCAATTTGGTGATGAAACTGAACCAATATACTGCAAAAATGAATGTGTTGTGTCAGAATGCGCCTGTATTCCAGTATAGAAAATTGCATGGGCTATAGGTCTAAATAGGTGTAGAGGTACATAGGTGTAGATCATCTTCTTTACTGAACACACAGTGATATCTTGCAGTAAATGATTTAGCTAACTGGTCTCTCCTTGGTCACCCTGGAAGTAATACTGCAAGGTAATGGATAAGTCTAGGCTGTTTTTCTAATTAAAAGAAATTATCACATAGTGTGGAGATTTAATTGCTTGGGTTTTTCTATGCAAGTTTTATTATCTGCCTGTAGCTTTTACATTTGGTGTATTTGCTCTAGATGTTTGTTTTGTATTACATCAACATTGAACTGCGTCTGTCCACGTTACTTGGGCTGCTTTTCAGTGCATGCCTGAAGCAGGACTGTACCTGACTCTTCACCTTTCCCAGTGAACTATCCTGGCCACTTGGGATGACTCTATTATCTGAAAGATCTGTTGTCATAGAGTTTGCCCTTTGTCCCAGGGAAAGTAAATATGGCTTCTTTCTTAGGCATTTCTGAATCCTCATTTTATTGTTACTTTATATTTTTTGAAGCAGTTATTATTTGTCATGCTGCTAAATGGGAACACAAAATAGAAAACAAATGCACTATGAGAAGTTGTTTAAAGAATTACTTGTAATTGCAAAAAGATGTGAGAAAGTTATGTGCAAAAGTTACCTTCAGAAAATCCTGAGGTCAAATAGCCATAATGCTGCTTCTTGTGTATCTTTACAATGAGAATTTTAAGCAGATTCCTCCTGCATGGTGGTACATAGGGTTAAAGGTTAACAACTGACCAATTCCTTGGACAAGGTGTTATTCAAAATCAGGTACTTAAGACATTTGCTGGAGGACTTAGCCATTATAGTTGTTTGGAATCAGTGCATTTTCCAGCAGGGAAAGTATTTAGGCGAACAAAAAGAATGTGGAGATGTGGAATTCCAGAAAGCCTGTCAACACATAAACTAAAAACCACCATTAGGAGATGAGTTTTCTTTACAAAAATCTGATAGTATCCAAATAGGTTGTGTGGAGATCATGGTTGCTAGAAGAGATGAGAGCTTTCTCTGCAAATAGTTCAGCTTGGCTCTCTTTGAGCTTTGTTTTCAGTGTGTACGTTGGTTCTCTCTTCCCATGTTGCTTTCCTTTGATGTATTTACACATGTTGGAATCTGTCAGGTTTTTGTTTTTTTTTTTTTTAGAGCTTGTAAAATAAGTGGTAATTATACAATCAGATCTGACTCAAAGGAGAAAAGCTTGTTGGAGGCTTCTGATTTTGCATTATTGGAAGCAGTGTCTCATCCAGCACTGGAAATCATTTGGAAAAATAACAGAAATTCTCAGGATGATATTGCCCTGTTTTGAAGAAGAGCTGATAAATTGGATGGTCTTTTCTGACCAGTCAGTGAGTTCAGCTGTTGGATCTCCTTTCTGGTCTGAGCTGTGAGTTTTCTCTTTTGTTCTTGTTTGTGCTTCTGGATCTTCTGTGTCTTGAAGTGGTTGGGCGTTGCAGACAGCATGGCTAGCTTCTGTGCTGGACGGGAAAACATGAGCAGTGATCCTGAGAAGGATTCAGAGATGAAAAGATGGACACTAAAAACAGCTTTAAAGTAATAAAATTCTCAGGACTAAGCCATTGTGTGAGCAAATGGAAAGTAAGTAATAATACCTATTGTTCATATTCAAGTGAGATTCAGATAAGGCTTGGTTCAAAAGAATTCTCCAGAGCTCTAATCTGTGGAGTTGGAACTAGATGATTTGCAAGGTCCTTCCAACCAAAGCCATTCTGTGAGTCTGTGAATGTCATCCAAGATTTTAGATCATTCCTGGCAGCCACATATTAATCTTTCACAAGTACCTATAGGAAAAACCAGATGGTACACCAGCTCTGTCCAGAGCTGCTGTCTACTAACCTCAGTAGGATCTGTCTCCCAGCATAAGGCACAAGACTTGGCCTTCTCTTACTCTGTTTCATTTAAATAAGAAGTAATAAGCCCTACATCCACTTGCAAGGATGATTTTAAGCATTTAAAATCACTTGAACACACAGCTGTGAAGCTAACACATCCAGCCCAAACTTCTGCACAGTGGAGATGAACAACCTTACTCAACACCCAGATCCTTCTGTATTTTCTCCTCAACTCCCACTGGCATTTTAAGTGCTTAGCTACCTTGAAAATTTACAGAGGAGAACATATCCTCCTGATGATACTATGCTTCTGGTCATGGTCATTGACTTCAGAACACTGGTTGCGTGAGTGCATTGGCTGCGTCTTTGGTTCAGGTAGAGCCAAAGGCTGGAATGGCTGGGCTGGGTGCCACCTGCAGCCGGAGCACACTGTGCACATAGGTGCTGTCTTTGCCCAGAACATGAAAGGAAGGATTTATGCTTGTAATCATTATCAACACTATAACGAAACATTTCCCTGAGGACGCCCTTGTGAGAAAGTGGCTGTGGCTGGGTCTTGATTCGATGTATGTGTTAAGAGCACTTCACCATTTGGGTCTTGCAGGTATTTTGCCTGCCTTCTCTATTGCTCTTATGCATTATTAAAGGTATTTAAATAAGTTGGCAATTTTTCCCCCCCTCCTAGAGCTCCCCTGCTTCCTGCCAGAGCTGCTAAAATTATGTATTCTTTACTTCTCACTAAGAAGATTACTGAGCCAGCTGACCCAAACAGCAGCGGCACCAATTAGACATCATTCAAAATTAATAACCACTATGATGATAACAAATAAAAAGATTGATTCTTCTGATGCGAGAATCATTTTAATTAATTTAATCCGTGTTGAAAGATCAGCTGTGCCCAGTCCGGCTCACCAGTGGGGCCCATTTGTCCCTGTGTCCCCGTCACCTAAAGCCAGTGAATATGATCAGTAGCCAGCACTTAGGGAACAATAAGAAGCAGATTGTACTGTCAGGCTTCATTAAAGATCATCATTAGTATTCCAATTTGGAAACAGTCAATCTATCCCAACCTTTTACCAATTCTTTTCGGCCGCTTTTGTGAAGTTTGGTTCAGCTGCTAAACGTAGAAACACTGCGCAAGGCTCTTTCTAAAGAGCAGGCTGGTTCTGGCTGATGCCTGTCAGGCTGCAGCTTAAGGACAAAGCTCCGGGGAAATGCGCGTTACGCAACCGCACTCTAAATGATATCATGTGCAGCTGCTTATGATTTGAGCATTTATGGGCAATGAAACTTTCTTAAAGTGCAGCTTAACAATGATGAATGGAAATGAAATTGATATGGCACTCGCTTTCATCCCCTGGCTAGGGCTGCGGGTCGCGGGGCTGTGTTTGCAGAGATAGTGCTGGCTGCGCCCACTGCTCTCCCAAGCGGGCTGCGGAGGGCTTTCTGAGTATGTTGATGTGAGAGGGGGAATGCTGGAGTTGTTTGCAGTTCAATTTATCTTTTCTGCTAAGGTCAGATTGCTTTGTTTGTTTGCTCTTGATTCTGATGACTGGAAATAGTTATGGACAAATGGATTATAGGATTTCAGGGTATATTTCTGTACAGCCATCCCTTTATCTTGGCCGTATCTTCTGGCTGAGCTGGTTATGTATCTTGGATCTTAGTTTTCAAAACAGTTTGTCTGCCAGGCAGTGATCTCATTACTTCAGTATTCTTGACATTTATTGTTTACAAACCATCCCCAGTTGTCCATGCATCCTCCTGAAGGCGATGAGAAAGCATGGATGCTTCAGGAATGTTCTTCCTGAAGCACCAAAAGTAAATAACAATCCGGTCATTTAGAAGAACCCCTTGGAGCAATGCTTTTAAAATAGAGCCTCTGTGTTTTTGGGTTTATTTGTTTTTTCTTCTGACACCTTCCTATGTATCAGGAAGGGATTTCACAATGATTATGAATAAGAGTGAAAATGTTTTTTCCTGCTGTGAACTGTATTAAGGTGGAAGAACAGAAAATCCTTTTCCAGATAGCTGCAGCTAAAGAATCACGAAGATTCGTTGTGAACTTGATCACAATTCATTTACAAACTGTTTTGCTTGCTGTCTGTGAAGAAAAGCTAAGAACTGTCACTTGTTTGCTCTGAGAATCGTGAAAATGCAATTTGCTGATAAAATACCATACAGAGCAAACTGAATTTCAGGTGCTTTGCTGTGTGTTTTTTGCTCTGTGTATTTGTATCATGTTTAAATTTACACTATCAGGATGGCTTTAGTCAAAATTCCAAGGAATTACAGAGTTTTATAAGTTAATACTTATTAATTGCAAAGGTGTTGGCTCTGAATGTAGCTACTATAGTACATTAATTAGCAACACAGATTGCAGTGACAAATAGCATTAATAGTGGTGCGAATGCAGATTAAAGACTTCTAGCATCCCACTGAGTAATAATCTTTTGAGCTACTACTACAATTCCTTCCTTTTAAAAACTTATTTCTAATTTTTCACTGTCTGCTCTGTTTACTTTGTTAGATTTGCACATTGCAAACCTGTTATAATGAGGAAATTGAGAGAGTTACACTCTATTTGTGCAGCTGAGTTCCACAGCATCACCTCCATAAAGGCTTCCTAGTTGTTTCTTAAAATCTTTCTTTTTGAACTGCATCTTCCCAGTTTCAAGTTTTCATATCTGTTTTTTGTTTCATTTTTTCATATGCAATCACTGGTAATTATACCTGCAGAAGAAGAAGATAGATGCACCGTGATATTATCTTTTTATTTTCAAATAGATGTAAGTTGTGGATTGGGACTTTATAAGAAAATGTACCCAGTGGAAAGTTCCTAGCAAGGCATCTCATCAGATGCTGTGCCTGGAATCCAGCAAAAGCTGGGCTCTGGTTTTGGTCCCAGATTCAGGCCTAAGGTTTACATCATCCATGCCTGTAAGAGAGGCTCCTCCGCCCTTCCCTAGTGCTATGTATTCCATTTTTGTTTCTTTTTCCTGGTTTGGATGACTATCTGGAAAGGTTTATTTGTATTTGCCATTAAAGAACCTTGATGTTGCTTTGGCCTGAAGATGAATCAAGGAGCCTTGTGGTTCTGTGATTTTTTTTTGTTGTTAGCCCTTCAGTCTAACTACTCGGTAAGCTGAAATTAGAAATACATATAAGGTAAATGCAGAAATATTTGCATAAGCTACATTATGTCTTAATATATGTTATCTCATAAAACAACAACTAAAAATAATGACTGCAAATATCCCTAATCATTTCTAAAATATCTATCTCTCTTATGCGTATATACAGTCCCAAGGAACATAATACCCTCCAAAAGGGTATACAGAAGTATCACAAATGGACAAACTCCCGCATTTAGTGAGAGCTCCATCCTGAGAACTATTGCAGCCCAAACCCTTCTGTGCTGATGTGGCTCATGAGAGTGCGTGAGCGCTGTGCAGCAGCGCAGCATGCTGTATGCTGTACTGTTGATAACATACCATACATCTCACGGATGCTGAGGCCTCCGAGTGTTTCCCAGCACTGTGGGATGTGCCAGGACCCAGGCCAGAAGCAGAGTTTTCAAACCCATCACATTCTTCAGGTTCTGCAGTCCATCCGCGGGGTCTCCCACAGAGTCTGGTTAAAGTCAATATCCTGTGAACAACAGACTTTTGTTAGCAGTAAGTGGTTTACTTTGCTGCAGTGTTCTTAGGAAAAAATGTGCTTAACACTGAATTTTTTTGCAGCAAGTGAGGCAATCCTTATTGCCCCAAACTACCCAGTTACTTCTATTTTGTTTGGGTAGTATTAGCCATTTATTTTACACAATGTCTTTTCACTGAAGTGTTGGTGGGAAGGAACACTGTAAAATGGATAAACTAAAATAAATGTGACAAAAGACAGTTAAATATATTTTACAGAGGAAATTTGAACTCTCCAGAGCAGAGCAGAATGAATCTGCCCAAAGCACTATTAAGAAAAAGCAAGCAATTTATTTTTCAACTGGTCATCTCTACTTATTCCCCACTTTAAAGCCATATGGACTGACAGTTCCTGATCTGCTTCTCTTTTTTGGCACACTTTGCATTGTATGTGTCCAACCTGCAATGCTGCTCCTAGGGACTGCTGAGAGATCTCTTTCAGACACGCTTGTTCTGCTCTGGGGCCCTGAGCGCTTGTGATGTAGCACTGCAGAGTGATTGTGTGTGATCAGCACTTTCCAGGGCTTGGTTCCTAGTGGCACCAACAGAGCAATTTCATTACACTCAGGAAAAAAGAGCCTTCCATTCATTCTTCCTTCTTCTATTTTCCCTTCCGCTTTGGCGTTATAAACATTTGCTGAAAACGTGGAGGCAGCTGAGGAAGAATCTCCAATTTAAAGGGTGTAACTACGGGTGGGCTGCTGCGTGCAATAAGGAGGGAAAGGTAGAAACCAGAAGCTTGCTCTTTCTTGTGCAGATCAGCTGCCGGATGGCTTTTGGATCCAAGTTAGAGCTGCACTGCCCCCCGGTGTCCTCCGATGATGAAGGCGTTCTGTGGGAATGAGAAGCATTCGCCCAAGAAACGCTATCCTAGTGCAGAGGAGGCGAGTAGTTTTGCTGAAGGTATGCTAGCAGTAAGTACACAAGGGTTCCTGTGCCTGGCCTCTGAAGAGGAGACATATATAGTGGGCATGGTGGTGATAGGATGATGGTTGGTGATCTTAGATCTTAGATATTCTAAATATCCAAACCCATTTAGTCTGCTCTCCGTTTCACCCACTCCGCACAGAAAATGCTTAGAGTCAAATCTGACTGTTTGGAGTGCGAGCTCCGAGTCTCATTTTCCAATTTTGAATTTGCTGCATAAAAAAAAAATAAAAAAAAAATCTGTCAGTTTTTCAAGATGCTCTGCTCTCATGGGGCACTAAATTCAGGCTGCTGTAGCGAAGTCATGTGTAAAACTCAGGCATCCAGACAATTCTGTACAATTCAGCAGGTTAAGAGATTTCCAGAAAGTGGTGAAAGTTCAGGCTGAAACCTCTGTAACACAGAATGTCCATCACAAAGGGAGGTGCCCACTCAGCATCCATGCGACCTTTGCCAGACCTGACAAACCACAGGAGCATTCACAGAATCAGGTGTGACTGCATTAAGTGGCCCCGAGGCTAATCGTTTCTCTAGTTGTAGCTCCTGGCAGAGCTGTGTGAGGCTGTGAAGTGCTGGTGGCAGTGAGTCACTGGGTTTTGGCACCCAGGTGTGTCAGTAGCTCCTTCCCCTACCCTGCCCTCTGCTCTGTATGTGCACTGCAGCTCCAGCTGCCCGCTGAGCAAGGAGTCAAACAGTTTGTGAGACAGAATGTGAAAATCTATGCCCGTACACAGAAAAATTGTTGCTTGTTATCTAGTGCCCTCTGCTGCTGTATACAAATCAGGGGTTCACTGGAGGGTCACACAACCCATTCTCCTTTAAGCAGCTCAAGCTGCATGTTGAGCAGGGCTCTCCTTCCTCCTCCAATGTGTTTTGGTAACGTCTCCTCCACATGAGAAGGGTTTCCTAGAAGGCAAGCACAGAGATTTGTATGTAGCAAAGCAGAAATAAGTAAGTAATGAAAGCAGGAAACAGGAGATCGAACACGTAAGTAAGGAACTAACAGAACAGGCTGCTGGGATGAGGGGTGTAGAACTGGGATAAAATAGCCAAGTATTAGTAGCTAAATAGCACTGTACCCACTTTACTGTAACAGTTACACAAAGTGGCAATTCTCATTCTGTTGCTTTTCAAAGACAGAGTCTTTTGTGCCTCTGCAATCACAGATTTTACTGTAGGGGGCAAAAGTGAGAATAACATGAATAGAATTATTTATTGTTATATATCAAAGTGTAGAAGCTGAAGGGCAAAATAAGCCATTACTTTTAAAACTGCTGAGACTCAGTTTTAGTTTTAGTGAATTACTATACATCCAGATGAATCTGCTTGCGAATTGCATTCACTGCTGGCTCAGTGTAACTCTGCCCGGGGTCTGGGTCCAGATTTGATCTTTGGCTTCTCTGAGTGTCACATTGTTCAGTTTGGGGCTTTTAGAGTTCAGAAGGCAGAACTTAGGCACACAAATCATGTGATCATTAAGTAAACCAAGTAGTGTCTAAGTGATTAAGTAACAAAAATATCTGGTGAATTAACAGGAAAACTACATATCAGCAGTATCCTCTGTGCTCTGAATATTGCCAAACAAAACATGAGTAAGCTGCTGTTGGTTCAGAGCCTAATTTCTGCTGTTGGAATGTATTTGCTGTGCACCTGGATTGGAGAGTGTTTAGCCAAATGGTCCGCAGGTCCAAACAACAAAGTTAAATGGGGATCATGGGGAATTCACTTCAGAACCACAATACTGCTTTCCAGTACTGGGCAAAGTACTCTCAGTCATTCATAGAATTGTAGAATCAGGTTGGAAGTGACCTTAGGGTCCCCCCAAGCCCAACCCTTGCTATGGGCTGGCGGCCCCCAGCACATCAGGCTGTCCAAGACCCCATTCAGCCGGACCCGTTGGCACCTCCAGGGATGGGGCATCCACAGTCTGAGCAGCCTGTTTCAGTGCCCAACCACCCTCTGTGTAAAGAATTTCCACCTAACATCTAAGTTAAATTTCTCCTGTTTTAGCTTAAAACCATTTCCCTTCTCCTATCATCAGGCTGTGTAAAAAGTCAGTCTCCCTCCTGCTTATAAGTTCTCTTTACATACTGGAAGGTTGCAATGAGATCTTTTCCAGAGCCATCTCTGGACCCACTGAGGTGTCAGCACTAAGGTGTTATCAATGTTACACTAAGGTGTTATGCAATGGTTCCTCTTTTCCTGTTGTCATAGGCAGCGTTGTTTCCTACAGAAACAACAGAAATGTGCCAACCTAAAACCCCAGGCCTCAAAACTCAGTATCTACTTCCAGGAGGTTCATATGCTCAGTGTGTGCCTCCTAGCAGAGCCCATAGTCAGTGGGTCGTCATTGTGTTATGAGCTGTCATGATCAGCATTTCTAGGGTGAAGGCAGGCAAAGAATAAAGCAAGCAAGGATGTATGTGTTTGTGGTGCTGCTCCCCTTGTGCCTCACAGAAGACAAATGCATGACCCAAAATTCAAACAAAGGATTGTCAGAGTGAATCAGGCCTGCCCAAACATTCTATCTGACTTGGACCTGAACAAGGCATCATTCAGTGGTGCAGTGTTCAGCTTTGTTACCATTTTTATATGTTGTATATAGAAAAAGCTTAGTTTTCTCTCTCACTCCTTATTCCATCAGCCCACAGACTAAGCAAGAATTCATTCTATTGCTGTAAAAGCAAGAGGAAGGCTCAGAAGCTTTCTTCTCCTTAAGTTTCAAACAAAAGGCCAGAAAGCAGAGGAGCGAGGAAATCTATTGATTAACACCACAAGGTGTAAGTTTGATCAAATTTAAACTGCAGAACTTTGACAAAACTTTGCAAATGTTCAGTTAAAGGTTAAAACAACAGACTCTTTTTTTCCTCCCCCCCCTTTTTTTTTTTACTTTCTCTTTTTTTCTTGTGGCTTTGCTAACCAGCTACAACGTCAGAGCAGGAGGGTCAGGAGAGGAGAAAATCCATCAGAAATGTAGCAGCTTAAAAAAAACAACAACAACAACAATGAAAAAGGAAAAAAAAAAAAAAACACCAAACGTTTATAATCAGCTTGGGAGCTCAGTGGATTTGTGAAATCGTTTGGGATTAACAGGCTATTGATTGCTAATAAAACAATATTTAGCTTTGTTTGATGAACAGCAATGGAAAAAGGTGTGGGCACCTTGTCAAACAAGACCCATTGAGGATGGATGATGGGTTAAGTGTGGGGGTCTGAGTGGCAGCGTGGGTGCCCGTTCTTCAAGGAGAACTTGTCAGTTGTTAGTGAGGCTGGTGAAAGGAAGGACGCCAGCGCCTGATGGCTGGGGTAGTATTGATGCAAGTTAGCTGACTAATCAGATTGAAAAAGTCCCATGGTATTTATGTCACTTTAATTTTCATCAAACAATTGGAGACGACAGCACTCTATTAAGGAGAGGTTGATCCAGAACTAAAGCTAAATAAATTAGGGTCTCAGTTTAATCAAATTATCCTTCTACTGGCCTTGGATTAGCCGAGGGAGACAGCGTCAGTCTAGGCACTTCTGATTGGCTGATTTACTTTTTTTAAAAGAAGCTGATGCAAAGAATGGGAGATTTAACACACGTAGCTACTACTTATAAAACCTCCAACAAGCACCTTTTTTAAAAAAAAGGTGGAAATTAATATTTATCAGAAGAACTTGCTGTTTTACAGGAGGATATTTCAATGTCCTTGTTAGTTTTGTTCAATGAAATGAGCTGAAAATGAGGCAAAAAAGTGTCGAAAGACAAGCTGGAACTTGGAAAAAGATGGCATAAAAATCTAAATACTAGAATTAATGCTGCTTAATATGTTTGATTAGTAGCAGATACCTCAGTTTCCTTGCTTCATTTTTATTTTTCAGATCTTTTGATTGGCACCTTTGCATCGTGCTGCTGTTCACTTACACTATTTGTGCAGGTTTAAGTAATTCTTCTGCCTTTCTTCAGAGAAGCCTTTAGGGTAGCTTGGTTGTCAGAGAAAATACTTATCCCAAACTTGTTGGTATCTTCTTCCTGCAAAGTGAAGAGAAACCTTGAACTCCTAAAATGTTCCCCATCAGTGTATTGTCAAAACACTGTAAAAGTCACTGGTGTTTTTCTAGAGAGGGAAACACGAGCTCTAGGTTCTCTTAATATCAATGCTCTTTTAATTTATTATTTCTATTTCTTCATTTCCTTCTTCAGCACTGTTAGGTTTGCTCCTAAATGCAGCGACTGCCCTTTGCCACCTTCTCAAGCACAGGTTGGTGGGTGTAAACATCCACCAAGTTAGCAAGATGAGTCAGTGTACCAAGTGTTCAGAGGAATGGGTGCTGGAGATGGCAGGGCTCCCTGCCTGGGAGCGAAACAAGGCACAGTTAGGTAAGATCCAACACATTTGAGACAGCATTCAAATGCAAGGATAAATGCTGTCAGCTGAGTTGCATAAGGGCTGTATGATGGATAGGAAGAGATGCCCTGTATTGCCTTTGATTTTCTGACAGAAATGCTGCTTGACTGTAAAAGCAGATAAAATAGAGAAAGAAAGGGGAGCAATTGGTGAAAACGATCTGTGTAACATACTGAGTCCCACACGTGGTAACATAACCCAGCCATAATTCCAGGGTGAAAAGAAAGCTAGCAGCCACCTGCCCAGATGAAAAACTGGTAACATCAGCGTTTTTTGTATCCCACGCTTTCCTTTGGCAGCCCCTTTCCAGCCCCACTCCAGCTGCATATTCAGGCTTGCTTTCTCTGTCAAAGGCAATCCTATCCCCACCCTATCATCAGCATGAGCCCTACACAGAGTCCTCTGGGTGAATGCCCAGATGAAAAATGCCTTGCAGCCCCGTTATCTTAGTTCAGAATTAAGGGGAATATAGCCATAATTATAAAATTTCTAAAAACTTACTGAGTATGTAAATCCAGATTGTGATCCTCTTTCAATACTACTGGCTTTCCCTGAGGATAAAGAGGTTTATTTACTATTACTATTCATGATATCACATCTTGTCTCCCACTGTATGCTAACTGGCACTATAACTCTCTGTTTTATGCTTCATTTGAATCTTCCTTTACTCTTAATTAACAGAGTCTAAACTCACCCTTCAGCTGAGAGGTAATAAAGATATAAGGAGGTCACAAGCATTAATGATGCTTTACTTGCAGCAACGCTGCTCTGCAATTTACATTGCTGTGTGATGCTGGGCAGTGACAACGTTGTAAGAACCTCCTTGTTGCTAGACATCATAAAGTTATATCAGAAAAGCCAGTGTCTGCTGATAGATCAAAGACTGCTTGCTATAAGGGTTTGCACCATTAAAAGAGCCCAAAAGATCGGGAGGGGAGGACTGAATGTAAAATAGTAATTGTCATCATACATGTGATTTTGGGAGTATCATTCCTGTACACGTAGCAGGATGGGTTTTGTATCAAAGGAGTGTGGGATATGATGTTTCGGCCTTTCCACATAAGCAGTGCTTGTCAACAATTATCTTCATTCTTGAGCTTCATGTTTCTGTGTTAACTCTCTGTTCTGCTGGAGACCTTGAGTGGTTAAAACTGAAGCATTTAACTGTTATATAAACTTAGACCTGTGCAACTGACTAGGAAGCAATGAGGTTTACTATGCTCTTTTTAAAGCATTTTCTCTCCCTTATTTTTCCCCAGTGTACATCACACAAGGTAAAGTGCTTGCAGTCTACTGATAGTTTGCTCAGAAACGTTTCACTTGCATTCTAAGCAGTTTCTATTAGCACCCTTTCTCTGCTTTTGATATAACGCCAAGCACGGTGACGACACGGGTAGAGAATAAATGTATGTGGTCTACAGGCAATATGATAACACTGTATTTGGTTGTGTTGTCTTTCTAGAGCTGAAAAAAGAAAAAACAAGTTTGAAATGCAGTCCAAAAAAAAAAAAAAAAAGGTAAATATTTGAAGTTTCTTCCCCTTGGCCCGGATTATGGAATAGTAATCCATTACATTGTAAATCTTCCTGTACCATGCAAATCCCTTTATAAGGATTAGGAGATGGTAACAAAGATGATCATATTCCAAGAGGTTCTGGTGTAAGGTTGTACGCTTCAGATGCAGGACTTCATACAGTCTCCATGCAGTGAGTTACAGACGTTGTTCTGGATGAACAGGTGCTTTACATTTATTGAGAATCTCACTCCAAGATGCAAGTTAAGAATATACATATAAGTAAATAAAGATTCAGTTCCAAGGCTGGGCGGCACATTGAGCCCGTTGCTTTCTGAGGGGGCTCGACAATAGCTGAGGGTGTGCAATGAAGCAAAGACTATGCAATCAGTGACCCCTCGCCCCTTCGGTGTGGGAGCATTTCAGGAGCACACAAAGACGCTGCTGTTCCTGCCTTGCTGCTATCAGGGCTGCTTGCACAGCAGTGGCTGCTGGGTCTATTTCTGTGACGAGCTGCTCGAGTCAGAGGAGAGGAAAAGTGTGTTTTTATCACTCTGTTACTTCGCTTTCTTGCCTCGAATCAGACCCTACGCTGGGAGGAGAGTGAGCAGCATCTGTGCTTGGATATTCTCGCGTCCCTTTGGGTTTACACAAACCGCAGCTTCTCCAGACCCTCAGACACCACAGGTTGATTTGATATTTTGTGTTGTATTTCACTTTATTTTTCCTCAGTTGACCTCGGCTAGCAGTCCTGAAAAACTCGCTCAACTTTATTGAAAGGCCAGTTCGGAGATGCGGTTCCCGTTATCGAAGCCTCCCTTCAGACGGACGCGTTCTGCACACCTGCAGTGAGAGCTTTCCCGGCTCGGCCCGCAAGATGGCGCTCGGCCGCCCTCTTCTCGGCGGTCCTGCCGCGCTCTCGCGTTTAAATAAATAACGGCCGGAAGCGCTTCAGCTTTCCGCTTCCGGAGGGTGCCGCCAGAGGGCGCGCTATCCCGCCCGTTTACTCTCTATGTCCCTCCGCAGGCCCGGAAGCGGCGCACGTGGGGATGGGCTCGCGGGTGAAGGGGGCGGCTCTTTCAGGTGGGTCCTTTCGTTTCTCCCCCCCCCCCCCCCCCCCCCATACTCTCCGTCAGTGAAGGTCACTGTTCCGTGCTCACAGGACCCGTGTGGGACGACGAGATGGCTGAGCTGTCCGACGGCGAGGAGGCCTGGGATGAGGAAGAGGAGCAGGGAGCGAGCGAGGAGCTGCGCGCCCGCTGCCTATTCTGCGACAGGTGAGCGGCCCTCAGGGCCGTTCTGCCATAGGAGGAGAGTCTCCCACCCCCTCCCGTTTTGTCCCCGCCTCTGCCGTGCTAAGCCCGTGTGTCAGAAAGCAGCACTCTGTGCAATAAAACTCCCAGGTAGTGGCTTTAGAGTGCTCTGTACTTCATAACTCTCTGCTTGCAGGTGGTTCTGCAGCCCCGAAGATGTGTTCTGCCACTGTAACGCGGAGCATCAGTTTAATGTTCGTGATGTGGTCAGGAAACACGGTACGTTCTGATTCTTCTCTTTGATGCCTGTGGGTTGGTGTCTGATTAAAACAAGTTGAGAAGATCAGCTCGATGTTAATGGGTTTCACGTTGGTGTTAGGATTCGGAGATTAAGATGGGCTTTCCAGCGAAGTACTTAGGCAGTATATATGTTCATGCTGGTTGTTACCTGTATGTTTTCTCTACTAAGTGAGCTCTTAACAGTGTCACTTTGGGTTAGTAGCTCTCTGCTGGCTCACTCACACTTTGCTGTCTGCTTTGTCTCCCTATCCTTGTTGGGGTAAGAGTGCACGGCCACGAGTGGGGTTGAGCTATTCACCTGTCTTCAAAGGGCTATGTGATGTCTGGGGTTATCGCAGGAGAACTGTCTAATATTGACTTTCGAAGATTAATTTCTACTTAAGACTTGTGTATTTAGGCTAAGGAATATAGAGGAGGATGCATGTGAAGTCAGGGGATGATGCTTTGGAAGAGTTAAAGTGCTGAACCTCAAATTCTCATCCTACTGCTGGTAGAGGAAAACTGGGCAACAGAGGAAAGGGAAAGAAGATTGGAGAAACGCTGTTTTTAGAGTGTGTATTAAACGTGTTAAGTGTTTAGAAGTCTGCATGTGAATTTCTAACACCTGGCCTGCTAAGACCCAATAGAAGATATTTTGGGTTAACGTGGTATCCTCTCTGCTCTTGAAGAAAGTGCATATTTATACTAACTTGATCTTTTTTAGTTAGGCAGCAGTTGTAAATCAGTATAGCCGTGTGTGTTCTTGATTAGTAGGATCAATTTACCCGTTTGTTTTCAGAAAGCTGGAAATGGTAACAAAGGAGCACTACAGCCTAAGATATCAGTAAGGGGACCTGGTAGGAGATAAATATGGCTGTTCTAATGTACAGTGCTTGCTAAATGAAGGAAATGCTTGCTAGTGACATGAGTGTAAGGGAAACTGTTGATCACAGCCTGAATACCTGATTAACCATCTGAGGCAAGTGATGGGTCAGCTGCAGGAGCACAGGTGAAGGTCATTCAGTTGTGCTCTGGAAGGTGTGGAGCTTGATTCCACCTCTCCACCTCCCATTTAAGGGCTGACCACCATTAAGGTAGCAGCTCTTTCTGGAGATCACTCCTTTGTTGAGTTTTTGTGGTGAGCCTCAACATTGGCGAGCATCCATCTTGCCTGAAGGCCTCAGTGTTGGTGAGTCTTTTCCTTAGATACCCTCTGGCCATCTCTTTACAACTATACTTGTATTCCAGCTATACAGGTGAGTTTGCATGTTTTCCGTTCTTGACATGTGGTTAAAGTATCTGTACCAAGGATGAGAATTTCATTGTTTGGACCTAAAAAGAGGAGAGTTGCAGATGGCATGTCTAAGACAGGAAGACTGTACTAGGTAATGATGTACCCCCTAAGGAGAAGCTTAACAAGTAATTACTAATAGTATCGCTGTAAAACATGTGGATTTTCCGTAACACAAGCTGTCCATTTTTTCTTTCCAGGACTTGATTTTTATGGATATGTTAAACTAATAAACTTTGTCAGGCTGAAGGTAAGTGTACCATGTAATATTTCTGTAGCTGATGGCTGGAGAATGGGAAATCAAGACACTATGCTTTCAGTGTTCCTTTTAGAAATGACTGTCTGGAAGCTAGGATGCTACTTCTAGAAATAAGAATTCCATAGCCATTGATTGGTTTATTGAGGTGTGAGCATTTTAATTATCAAGTTGTTTTAATTTTCAGTGCATTCATTTAATGTAACTTCTATTGTTTCTGTGAGAGAAATGTTATACTTGCAGAAAGCTCATTCTACCTTCTGTCATGCTATTCTGTAACTTCCTTTTGGCCTCTGACTTTGAGGTCTCGTTCTGGTACTAGAGTTGCCTCTCAGTGACTGAAGCTTCTTGGTTAGCAAGTGTGATGGTACAAAAGAGGCATTTGTGGGAATGTGAGCCAGGCAGAACTCTGCTGCAGTGTTAGGAAATTTGTGTCTCAGATTGTAGAGTTATGCTTTGCAAAAATAACAAAAGCTGTTGGGTACATGTGGGTTTTAAGTTAGGCTTGGCTAGCTTTTGTGTTTATGGTGACCTGAATATGGGTTCTTTGGTTGTTTCGAGAATGCTTACGTTTATAACGAAGAACATCTTGCACAACTGAGGTTTATTTAATTGAGTTTTCAAATCTTTACTTAAATCCTTGGATCATTATTGAAGGCATAACTAGCTATTCAGAGTTTTCATTTATATGATTTAAAACTGGTCCAGAATCTGACCACTCTTCCAAAGAAGTGTTAATTGGCCTTAGGCAAGTGGGAGAGAACGTAGCATTTCTGAATCTGATCCCTAAAGTGCTGTGCATGTAGAAAGACTTTGCACAATGAGGATCTTGGCTTCACAGATTAGGCCTATTGTCAGGCTCACAGCTTACATAGCTGAACACCTGAGTAAACTTTATTGCTGGCAGCAGTGCAGTCCTAAAGATATCTTTCAATATCTGTCAGTCTGCTGTGTTTTGCTGCTTGTGCTGGGTTCCATGATCTGTAGCTACCTGGATTTTGCCACCAGCCTGGCTTCTAGATGTATTTTTATGTTGTTCTCTGGTCACAGTGGTTGTAGTGTCAGTATGCTATTTTGGATATGTGTTGTCAGAGCCAGGATGGAAGACAGAACTTAGTTTCTTTACTGTTCTTTTTACCTGTGCTTTAAAGCAGTTTATTTCTCAGCAGTTGCCATAAAACTGCTTTGGTAATGTCACGTTTATTTTAATAAGTGGAAGAAAAGACGTTTGCCTTATTGTCTTGAATGGGCTTGAAGTGTTTTCAAAGGAACTTAGCCTACACGCTCTTCTCCTTTCCTTTAGAAACCGATGCCAGCATATTTGAATTCACTCAGCAGCCCACTGCCTTGGGATGGAGAGGAGTATCTGAAACCAGAGCTAGAAGATGATCTCCTGCTTCAGTTTGGTAAATAATTGTATTTCAGTGTGAGTGTATTGTGTCTTGGGGTAATGCATTTGCAGAATATGAATCATACTAAGTTGCCACTGCTGTGCTGAAATTAGCTTGAGTATGCTTAAGAAAGTCCATGTAGTAGTTTAAGTCAGTGTTACATCGCTCTCTGCTATTTCTACCATACGTTGTCTGTTAGTTTCTGATGCCTGGGATTTCTGTAGCCTTGTTTATTATCTGCATTCACTTAAATTAAACATATTCATCATTGTCATGTGTAGTAATTAAGCAGATCAAAGGGGTATTCCACCTACATTTCAGTGAGGCTTCTCTGAGATTTATAAACCTCCTAAACATAGGCACTTAAAACTAGGTGGTTTGAATAAAAAATCCACAGTAGAAGAAAGGAGTAAGCAATTTCTTGAGTTGAAAATATCTTTTCCTTTTGTATGGATTGTCTTTGAATGAAGGAAGCATAAGATAACAGTTGTGCTTTGTAGTGTTCTGACAATCTGTGTGCTAAAATCCTTAGGGAATTCAGTTTGACTTCTGAACTTACTTTTGCAGCCTAGGATCTCCTCCTGTCTTATTTGGCACTCGATTGTGCATCTTTCTTTTACCTAAACTTTCAGATATTGAAATTCTACTGGAATTTTCCTACTCTGTACAGTCTGTCTGTTTCTAAACAAGTCCTGCTGGTGGTAGCACAGATACAGTATCCTCTAGCTTGCCTTTAGTTTACATTTCACTGGATATACTCCTGTGCAGTGTGTGCTCTTCATGCAAGTTACAGACTTCAGAGGTGTGCAGTTCTTTCAACTGCCTTTGTGATTGCTAAGAATTACTTTGTGAACATCTCCAAATTGTATTTTGAGGATCAAATAGTTGGCCTGCTATCATTACATTAAATAAAACATATCTGTATTTATTTTTTTATGTATTTGTTTTTGTTTATAAAGTCTTTTACCTGACAAGCTGGCAGTCACTTCTTACTACATCTGGAAATGTAGTAGCCTTGTTTTCTTAAGCACTGACAGCTATTAAAGAAATCTCAGCTCAGGATTTATTTGTTTTGCTAACTTTTGAGTTTACTTTTGGCATCTTGCCTTTATTGAGTTTGAAACATCACAAATTCAGAGATGCTTCAAACGGCAGTACTGGTAATGTATTATGTTTATAAGCAGGTTTTTGGTTATTTCCCTCTCTGTTTCAATAGACGCAGAAGACCTATGTGAACCCACAGATATTTTGTGTTCTAATGGTTTAAATGATACCACGGTGCTCCTTAAACAATTAAAACATGCGGAACACAGAGCAAGACTTGCAGAAGCAGCCTTGGCTAGAGCACAAGATGATCTTCAGAAGATGAGGTAAGTGCTTGTGCTGAGGCTTCTTTATCTGGTGTGTTTTAGACAAGGTAAAACTGTTTCCAAGACCAACAGAAATTGAAAGAAGTGGTAGGATGTAACAGTGGAATAAAACTCATATCTTGAGTTGGGAGTGTTGGTTGGTTTAATTTGTTTCTTCTTGATAATCAATAAAATTCTAAAAACTGCATAAACCAAGTATGCTTAGGAAAGCTAAATAATCACACAGCATAGAAACACATACTTTGCTTCAGGCCAGTCTGTTCTTCACATGTGTTTCTGGTAGCCCTTTAAATCTGAATTAAGCGTTGAAGATGTACGCAGTGGAGAAGAGCGAGGTGTTACTAATTGAAATATAAGACTTGAAATGTCTTGAGAGATTTTTGTTCCTGTTCAGGGCTTCCCCCCCCCCCCCCCCCCGTTTTTTAAGTGGAATCCGGTTCCTTCACTAACTGTAGATGATGCTTGTAAATCTTGAGGTCTTCAAAATGCAGGTTAATGATGCACATGTGTTAAAAACAGTTTCTTTTGAGATCACACAATTAAATGCCAGATGGAAATATCATTTCAAGATAACAATCGCTGTGATCAGGCACTGAAAAACTGAATTGACTTAACTTGATTCATTCACTTCTTCAAATCCCAACAACTATGACAAAATAGGCAGTTTTGTTCTAAGTTTAGGTCTTCACATGCAATTTCATTTCAGCCTTCTAAGCTCCGTTCAGCCTTATATATGTTAGGTTTGTTCGTCATATCCATTGGTATAAGTAGGACTCTTTAATTGCTCTTCTTCAGTGCAGCTTTTTCCAGTTCAGAAGGGATCAACCAGCAGGAGAAATAGCCAGATGTAGATGTGATGAAGCAGCCTGCTCTGAAATTATAGACAGATTAACCAGCTGCATTGTAGTAGCCTATTTGCTGTAATTTGTACTGATATTGGTTTGTACTATTATTTATGACACTGTATAGCTGTTTCCTTTCAAGGAGACAACGCAGCACTTCCCTCAGTGCAATTAAAGTAGCTCAGAAGTCAAATGTGAAGTGGAAATTAGTGTAAGGGACCTGAAGCTACAGCAACCTCTTTTTTTCTCTTGTCTTTGGTCACTGAAATTGCTTTATACAAGTATTTAGAAGAACTTCTTTCTTCAGCTGTCCACAAGTTATTCAGTGATGTATGCTGTATAGTTCTTATGTGCTGATTGTTTACTGAGTCCATATCTACCTGACATGACCTATGTTGTTGCCCTGTTGATGTTTACCACTGTGGTAACTAGCTTTTTGTACTAGACTAGCAAGTGCAGAACAGATAATTCCTACATAAAAATGGAAATGAAATATGAATTGTGGATGGCAAACAGATAAATACAGTGAGTATTTCAGTGCTAATATTTACTGCTTAAAGTGGGAGAGAGATGCTGAAGGGTAATGCACCAAGTGGTAGATCGTCATGCCTTCAGACACCAGCAGAGGGAGACTGTGCTCGTTTAAAGCGTATGCCAGACCCATTGTTGTAGAAGCCCCTGGGCAATCTGGATTCCTTCTCTTTTCAAGCCTCTGCCCCCGCCTCCCTGTCGTGGTCTCATAAGCACGTCTCAAGAGTATATTTCAAACTGATTACAGGCAATTTGCACAGGATTTTGTGATGAACGCAGATGTCAGAAGCAGCTCGTCGTCCAACAGCATTGCAGACCTTCATGAGGATGAGGATGGCGTTTACTTCAGCTCCTACGGGCATTATGGGATACATGAAGAGATGCTAAAGGTTAGAAAGCGATCTCGACTGCATCTTACTAGGACTAAAGAGGAAAGATGGAATGAAGTGGGCTGTGTGCCTGTAAATATACTGCAGAGCAGCTGCATTTTTAACCCTTTCTATGCAAAATATTTTTTTCCCTTGGAGATTGGTTGAGTTGCTATTTTCAGTTTTATTCCCGTTCTGTAAATTCACTTTACCGTGCAGGAAGCACTAGGTACACAAAATCATTCACTACAGATAGATGTTTTGAAATGCTGCAGTTTCCATACCACAACTCTACCTTGGCAGAAGCATCTTTTCACGTAGGCTTAAAAGAGAAACGATGTGATACAGACAATTAACTTTTTTATATTCTCCAAATTGAAGTTTTTAAGGCAAACTCTAGTAAGAAATATTGTAGTTACCTGTTACATTAAGTAAACTGAAACTGTAGTATTTGTGTACCGTCCACTGCATTGATAATCGAACACTGAACAGCTGGAATAATTATGTGCACCTCTTATATTACCAAGGGGATAGAAAATAGTCTGA
Source organism: Excalfactoria chinensis (assembly GCF_039878825.1). Lineage (NCBI taxonomy): Eukaryota > Metazoa > Chordata > Aves > Galliformes > Phasianidae > Excalfactoria > Excalfactoria chinensis. The sequence goes on along the minus strand of NC_092829.1, from coordinate 56,509,245 downwards.
ATTGTTCAAAGGGAAACCCATAATGACCTTTTGACTTCAAAGAAGAAAACAATGTTATAATTAGCATGCAAATCAACATCCCTTAATGCTTCCTGTCAGAGAACAAGTCAAAGTTAGGAACGTTGCAAGCAGATTTATTGTTTTATGGCAGAAATAAATAAAATTTCCTACCTGTATGGATAAAATATGAACTTGTAAAGTAACTCAGTCCTTACAGGTGGTATATGTATCCTTCTGTGTTGTAAATCAGTTAGTGGCCCTACTGTAGAAACACTCATGAGTCTGTATTAAGAACAGTGTGAGTATGAGGTAGATTATGAGGGGGAGGGAGTATTGTGGAAGAACAAAGCACTTCTGCAGAGGTAGAGGAATGTTCTTCAGAATGCATAAGCTAGGGGAAATACATTCGAAATAAAAACAGGAAAGCATTGATTTTATTTATTTGTTTATTTTAACCATGTATGAATGAGTGTTTTGCTGTGTGCCTGCTATTTACTTTGATTTTTATGCATCAACCTTATTCAAATCAGCGAGTAACCGGCTACATTTGAAGTTTGAGGAGAGGTGGCTGTCTGCATTTTGTCTGACAGCGTTATGTTTTGAACCCTCTTTATGCCTAGTAGTGGCAGTGTGAAGTTTGTTTCGTTTACCCCACGTTTCAAATATGGGAAAGATAACTGCTGCTTTACAGCAGTGAAATGCCCAGTCATTTCCACATTTCTTTTATTTTTTTCTTGAGAAGGTCTTGAATATTCATCTTAATAAGGAATTTCATCTTTTCATTTAAAAACAAAACAACAGCAAAAAAAAGCCAAGTGTGACACAGCGATGGTGAATGAAAGTAATTCACAAGTAGAGAGACCTGAAAGTGAATGATTGTGGCTTCCTCAAGCAGTAGTGCATGTAGAAGAAACATGAGCTAGCAGCGTATTGATTAAGCTGGGGCAGTGCTGAGGCTATGTGAGTGGGCAGGATGTAAAGCTGAAAGCTTTCCAGCTGACTGTGTTATTGATGTTGAACCTTTTTTTTTGGTTGTTTCAGCAAATAGACTAGAAGTGAACTACTAAAAATAGTTGCTCTTGATGTAGTGTTAGAGTAATCGAATATAATTTTAGAAGATTCACTTTTTTCTTCATAGTTGTTGTGTACTTTTAAAGTACAACTTTCTACACTGTTTGGGCTGTATGTGAGGTGATGCTTTTGAAACTTTACCTGGATTGTAGGGTTCTCAAGACTGAGAATAGCTTAGTTTGTCTAAATAATCCTTATGAATGTGCCTTTTGTTCTCACCTTATGTTTTTTTCCCTAATAAAACACTTTTTCTTCCTCACTAGAGAAAACTTACTTTGTTGTGATTTTTTTTTCCCATAGTAGAAGAATGTAATCTTGATTATTTTTCTACATCAGTAGTATTTGTAGACCATATTTCCTAGGTAATGATAATTTTCATAAGTTTTTCTTTTGCGTTGCTGTAACATTTGACTTACAACAGCAATTCAAAAACTGACTCTTAGCTGTATATTTGTGTACTTGCTGATGAATACTAAATAGATTAATATATCACCATGCTGGCAGATTGAGCTATGCCACTAGCTTTCATACGCTGAGTTACTATAAATGCTTAGTTAGGTGCCTATTAGGAACTTCAGAGCATCCAAAAATCAAAGAAAGAAGGTTAGTATGGTGTAAGTTGTCTTATTTTGTGTGTGTGGTTGTGGTATTTTGTTTTTTTCCCCTCCACTTCTAGAGTTTCAACTTACTTGATTTGCTTAGGCAATAAATTGTAGAGGACTGTAGTACAGAACTTCATTGTTGTAGAATCCTTATAAGTGTAGTAGCCACAAAACATCTGTGGGTCAGGTTAAAAGCCAGTTGCTCAGCATGTTTGAATGATATCTTTCATACAGATAAACCAAGTAAACATAGTATTTTTGTTTTTGCTTTAAATCATAGGATAAAGTGCGTACAGAAAGCTATCGTGACTTCATATATCAAAATCCACATATCTTCAAGGACAAGGTATGTAAAATAGTTAAAAATTCAGTAATTTCTGGTTTTTTTTTGTTTCTGTTCCTTGAAGCGGTAGAAATGGTACAGGCCAGCTACTTTGTGGCTTTGGAAATGGACTATTGCAGTGACAAGATTTGATTTAATAGACTCAGCTTTTATTAGGTGTTAGAATGTTATTCAGCTGCTGGAGGGTGGATAGTGCTGATAACAGAAGCGTTGATTGCTATTGTCATTGTTGTGTGTGCCATGTCAGGATGTTCATTAATTATGTCGGCAGGGTTAGGTTGAGCCTTTCTTGTCTAGTATATTAAGCAGAATCCATCTTAGAAGGGCTCAACCAGAATTTAAGTGGATTTCAATCTGTGTCTGATTTCAATAAAGACATCCTAGGAGCACTGAGTAATTAGAACTATGGAATTCAGGAATTCACACACAGCTGACTTGTTGAATTGTTGTTTAATGTATCCAGAATAGGTTTTTACTAAGGGACATGGAATCGGCAGCTGGTATTTCACTTGGAGTGAGGAAAAAAGAGGCTCATCTTTATGATCCTACTGTGGGTTTGGACCCCACTGCAGTTGTAACATGCTTGTTTTCTGTATTTTGCTTGGCTGTTTTTGATGAGTTTGATGTCTTTTGAGTTACGTTGCACAGGCTTCTGTTCTGGAGTAGCTTTCATCCACTTACTACTTAATGTTTTTCAGCTGGCAAGTCTATGGAAGGACATGACTTCCAATTTTTATTTGAGTTTTGATTGGTATTTTGTTAATCAGCAAGGCTTGAGAATAGCTGTGGAGGAAATGAAGGTGTGCCCATCTGATAGTTGTTTGTTATATTTCTTACATCAAATTCCTTTTAGCAACTGCAGTGGGGAAAAAGAAATCATATTTGTTTCATCTCATGTCATACGCTTATAAGGCTGTTTCTACTAAGCATGGCTAAGCTTCTCATTAAGATGACAGCAGGCAAAAGTGTCTTTAAAACATGATACTGCCAGTTTGTTGAAAGTTGTGAATGATCAGATAGCTCGATGGCTCATCCAGCAGGGCAGAAGGATTCAGCAAGGAAACAAAACTCTCTTGTGTAGCTGAGTTTCATAGATGAACCTTGAACTGATAACTGGATTTTTCACACAGGACAGTTGGTCTCTGAGTTCCCAATTAGCTTGTATCCAGGTGACCAGTGCTCCACTCTGTAGCTGACTAAACGCTGATGTATTTGTCACTTGGTATAATGTTATGGAAAAAAATCTCTTGCAGATTTTTTGCTTAAGGAAGTGTTCACATGCTTTGGTTAATTTACGTGTTGTATGATGCTCTCAAAATCATATTAAAGAGCGAAACTTCCAACTTGAGAAAATAGGCTGATTTCTCTTAAGTTTGTTTACAATTACTAAAAAAGTGAATAAAAGGAATAGTCTGATACTGTGTTTCCAAGACTTGTTGTATCTGTAAAAATCATATATGGCATTTCCCTTTAGAAGATACACGGCGATACATTTGTTGTTTCTGGAAGGACAGCTGTGAGAACAGTTTATTAAAAGAGCTTATCTAAACTTTATTACAAACTTTATTATTAATCTGAAGTGTTCCTAAGAGGTGCAATGGTGTGAATTGGATGAAAACAGAGTGTCTATATATGTCATCAGTGCTGTATGGAGGAGGAAAAAATGAGTTTTTAGGCATCCCTTCTGCTAAGAATTCATAGATGGAATTAATTTAAATGACCAAATTAGCTAAAATCCTGTTTTTTTTTCTGAATTTGAAGTACTTTCTTAGATTTATTTAAAAAAAAAATCAGTTTTGATTCAGCTGCAGGGAAGAAGGTGATGCTGCAGTGTGTTGTGGTATAGTCAAATCACCAGTTCCAGATCCCTGGTGAGAGGCCATATGTGATCACTGCAAGAATGTGTTGGCTGCAGACCTGTGTCCTTAGGCTAATTGGTGATCATTCTGCTTGTCTTTCCCTTCCTCAGATATGTTCCAGCTTGTACATATTCGCTCCCTTGCCTTTTTCTCCATCCCCATCCCCTGCCGAAGTCTAGATGAGTTCCATCTGGGTTTTTAAGTGACCAGGGCAGCTGTCCAAATGTTGTCCATTTTGATTTCTTTTTCCCCATTTGCAGTGATTGCTCTTTTTCATGCAACTGCATGTCAAGAGCATTCTTTATGCAGAGGTTTATTTTTGGCTCTGACTTCCAGCTATCATGGCTCAGCAGTTCCGTTAACTAGCGTGGTCAAGTGCTAGAACAGATGATTCTGGGGGCATGAGATTTCAACAGCTGCAGGAACATTCTATTCACTTTCTACTCCTATCTCCAGAAGATTTCAGCCTAGGCACTTCTGTAGCCTTTGCTACTCATGCGTAACTTGTTGCAGATGGGTCACAGCATAGAATCCCTTGGGAAGAAAGCTGCAGAGTTCATGTACCATAGAGTTCAAGAACTATACCTGCAAGTTTTGTTGTCAGCCTCCCTAGGTTGTGCCGTGTTGCTAGTGTTTTCTAAGCTGATTCCAGATACTAAGTTTATTCATGAAGGCAGGTGGCATTCAGTTCATCAGTTGCTGTTTCCCAGTACGCTGCAACAGAGGCCAACTTATGCTTTGTTGCAAAGTATAAGATCTTTTTGATTACTGTCTCTAGCAGTTCCAGTAGGTGAGGCACTTTCTGTATTCTCCTTTTGAAAGCATGTGTACCTCTTAAGTATCATGTTGAGTTTTTGTAGTTGAAGGGAAGAATGAGACACAGAAGCATGGAATTATGATTTCAAGTCAGAAATGTTAACACGTAGGACAGGAACCATAGTGTAAATTTACTTTGGAGAAGAACAACATAGAAGGGTGTAGCCAATGAGGAAGATAAAAACTGATATAGTAAGAACATTGAGAAAATGCATTCTCAGTGATGAGCAGTCTGTGGTTGAGACATTTTTTTCCTAATGTAAATAGGTCTGAGTTTTCAGCAACTTCAGATGTTCTTTGTTGAGCAATGTAGGAGAATTAATTTGTGTTTTTTAAACCTGTTGAAATTACTTAACAGATTTACTGAAAATATAAAGGCTTTTGGCTTTGTGTGTGTTTGTGTATGTACCATCTTCTTGTGCTATAGTTGGAATTAAGATACTGGAAAGAATTCAAGTTTTTCCTTTAGACTTAAGGAGAAACCATAAAGTTCGAATGTGCTAAATTCAGTTGTTAGAATGATTCACTAATATTGTAGTTCTTCAGGCTCTAATTTCTTCTTTTTCCTATTTATGTAACTTTTTAGTTGTTTCATAAGTAATTACTTGCAATGATTTTTCTTGTGCAAATGATCTCATCAGCATTGGAAGCTGGTCTGCCTTATTACCTGTCTGCAAAAGGCAAAGGATCCTGTAGAAGATCTGAAGTCACAGTTGTGATTTGACTTGGATATCTGAATGTAATAGGAAGATCTGATGCTACCTTTTTTTTTTTTTCCTACCATTAGAATGTGTTCTCTCTCTGATGTAGAAGGACATGTAGAAAAATCAGAGAAAAAGAAATAGATGGAAGCAGAAATATGTTGCTTACTCATTCCAGGTTGTTTTGGATGTTGGCTGTGGTACTGGAATACTCTCGATGTTTGCTGCCAAAGCAGGTGCAAAGAAAGTAATTGGAGTAGACCAATCTGAAATCATTTATCAAGCCATGGACATCATTAGGTAGGAAAGCTCTGGGAAACGCGTATGGTATAGATTGCTGTAAAAAGCTATTAAAATACTTTTCCTAATTGATGATCACGTATCACTTGGTATGTCTTTTACTGAAGTACTTCTTTGATCTGAAGATTAAAACAAGGGTTAATTTCTGTAAGCTAATTTTCTAGATTACGGAAGATTGAAGACTTTGCTTTACTGTGTCTGTTTAAATACAAGTGTATATATATTATGTATATATATTATTATATTTTCCTTGTTAACATTGTGCTCTGTTTTTTGCACTAGTTGGTGATTACCATTGTACTTCATTATGTTTTATAGTTTGAGGGGGGGAATCCATTTTAACAGTAGTATACCATTGTATAGTTATAACAAAAATAGCATGCTATTTGTGGGGTTGCTAAGAAAAGATGCATTCGTAGCTTTCACTGAAACAATGCGTGCCATGTAAACTGCCACAGAATTTCATAGAGTGGAAGGGACCTCTGGAGGACAACTTGTCTAGGCACCATTCAGTTCAGGTTCTACTGCAGCAGGTGGCTCAGATGTCATTTGGTCATGTTCTGAACATGGTCACTTCTGTCTGAACTTCTCAGGCAAGTGTCTTATTCGATTATCCTCACTCTTATTTTTTTAAATATCAAATTGAAATTTCTATGGTTGCAGCTTTTGTCCGCTGACTTTCATCCAGCCCATTTGATATTAGAGGTTTCCTTTGTATTTATTTCAACCTCACATTAAGCAGGGGCAAGCATCGGGTACCCACCTTTTATCCTTCTTAAAGCTAGTAAAGAAACCCACTTCTCAGCCCCTCCCTGAGTATCCTGTGCTCCAGCCTCTGGTTGTCCTGGTGGACCATCAAAAGATTTGATCCTGTATGTCATGGTCTTGTACTGCAGGTCTCCTGTCTGGATGCAAAACCATGACAATGCTGTACTCCAGATGTATTTTCACGAGTGTCAAATAGTAGGAAATGATTGTTTCTTGAGCTGCTGCTACCATCTTGTATTTATGACACAGCTGGTTATTCTTTCTACAAACTCATGTTGGTTGCTTATGTTCAACTTGTTCACCAGCACCCCGTGTTAAAGTGGAGAAAAGCAAACAGAGTTGATTTCTAACCTTCAAGAACCAATCCGTCTTGCTATGTGGGATTATTCCAGCTGAGGTGGTCTTTGCCTTTGCCAAGCTGAGGTTCCTATCAGCTCATTTCTATGGTCTTTACCCTGTAATTTATCATCTGCTTTCCTCAGTCGAGGTTCATCTAGAAATCTTATAAGGCTGCGTTCTGTCCCATCGTCTAGATTGCTTAATTGGTGTCAGATCTCCTACTGAATCTTGAGGGATACCTCTGATACCTGGCTGTCACTTAGTTGAGATACGTAATACAAAGTCTCTTTCAAATCTCGTGGTCTGGATGGCTTTCCTCTCATTTAATAGTTTATTTATCCATTCTATGTTTCACTAATTTACCTTTGTGGGATTATATGGGAGGCTGTGAGTTTGTGTAAAAGTAAAACAAAGATATCTGAGCACTTAAGGATTTTCATGCTTGAAGCATGAAACATCCTTTGAAGTATGTTAGAATATGTATTGTTGATAGCTGAGCTGGATAATGTTTTTTTTTGTTTGTTTGAAGCATCTGTGAGAAAGAAAGTAAAAGTAGCTGCTGAGGAATTTGGGAATCAGGGAATCACAGTTTGTGGGATTTTAATTATATAGTAATATTGTTCTTGAGGTGTAATGCTGGGGACACAACATATCACACTCAGATGCTGTAACCTTTTTCTGTTAAGTAAGTACCTGCTTAAGAAAAGTGCCATATTAAGTACTAGTTGCAACGTGGAGTGCATAAATAGCATCCAAGTTGTTTTTCCTACAATCTGTAAACTCCTTCTTTATATGATACAATTGCAATTAAATATGTAATTAAAAAAATACTGAGGATAAATACTGGTTTATTATGTCCTTGTGCAGTGTCGTTAACGATGTTATCTCTACATCCTTTTTGCTCTTAGAATACTGAAACAACTCATGGCTCTTTAGCATTTTATTTTTTTCCCTTTGAACTTGTGTTTGACTCCTGTTTACAAAACTAAGTGTGATATTAGTGATGAAGTGATATTAGTGATATTAGTGATGAAGGCTGTCCCATGTGGAGAATTTAATTGATGTTTCCTGCAGCCTATGTGTTCAAGCAGTCCTCTGACCCTTTTTTTTTTCCTGATCTTTCTCCTATTGTCTTCTAAATGGGATTTTTAATGTGATTACTCATTTGCATTGAGAGTCAGGCAGTGTGAGAGAGTAAGATGTCAGGCTGTGGGGGCACAGATGGGAGCTGCAGCAGATAGATAAATTTCTTTGGGGATAGGTATCTAGCAATTTAACTGTCATGCAGTTTTTGCTTCAAAAATACCTTCCTCCTTATACAGAATGTATGTGTCATTCCTTGTGTGTGAGGTAATGCTGGTTACATTAGTTGTTAAACATTGCAGATAATTTCAGCAAAAATCCCAATGAGGACAACACCTTCATCGTGGAGTAACTCTAATCACTCCAGACTTTACACCACAAGGGTCAAAGAAAGAACTAAAACAAACAGCTCTAAATAAAAAGTACTGTCATTGTAAATTGGCTTCTTCTTTCTTCTCTTGGCTTCTGAAGTCTGTACATTTGCATGCACAAGATGTTGGAGGTACGCAGTTCTACTGCCTGCCTCCTTTGCCTGACATTAAATGTGCTGAAATTTTTGGAGACCTATAGCAACGTTCTGTCTGAAGCATAACTAATGAGAATAATATTGCCTCTTAGTCCTTTTTTGGGGGAGGAGGGAAGAAACGCCAAGTAGAGACATCGGTATATCTCTGTTGGCACCATCTAATGGAAATATAAACTAACTGGCTTATTTTATGACTTGCAGATTAAATAAACTTGAAAATACCATTACATTAATCAAAGGAAGAATTGAAGAAGTAGATCTGCCTTTGGAGAAAGTGGATGTAATTATATCTGAATGGATGGTAAGGCGTATGAATGTTCTTTTCAAAGCATTGTTGTTCTTAGGGAAAAACTGCATTCTTTCATTATAAAAGTCTGAAAAATGATTCTTTGAGGATTGCTTTTTAAACCAACAAGACATTGTGCTTAGAGCAGTGTTTTCCATAACCCAGGAGGTGGAACGACAGTTTGAATTATGTGGTATTCAAATAAAATTCTCCATTTCTCTTGTTCATGTTATTTCAGGTCAAGGTTCTGTGAGTACAGTTAAACTGTTTTGGATATAGTCGGTGTTACGTAGTTGAGTGTGCAAATCTACAGAAGTATTCCGTGTTCCTGAATAATAATATTATAGCTGCTCTCATGATAATACTTGGGACGTTCTGTATTAGTTACGTAGCTTAGATTATTTTGATAAACAAAATACCTTTAAGTCCACGAAGACAACTCAAGACTGTCCAGACTATGCAGAAAAGTGAATTAGAGGAGCGTATATGCTGGGAAGTCTACAAATAGAACTTGAAAACAGCATTGCTACTGATTGCAGAGTTTTTAGTATAAGAATAAAATAACTGATTGTAAAAATGCATAATCATAGAATCACCAAGGTTGGAAAAGACCTTAAAGATCATCCATTTCAACCGTTCAGCTATTACCAATACCTCTCACTATACCATGGCCCTCAACACAACATCCAGTCGTTATGATAATGCTAATGGATCATTTATATGCTGCTTAGTGCATTTCCTGTTGGTTATTTTCTGGAATGTGCTTGATTGCAGGTGTTGGACTGTTGTCATTCTTTTACATGCTTTCTTTCAAGCACTGTTGTGCTTGCTGCCTTGCACTGATACTAATAAAGAAGTCTGAGAAGGCCTTGGGTCAGGCTGCATTCCATAGTGGCTTAGTCTGTTCAAAGAAGTGCGGTAGGAAACTCTTTAACTTTTTTTGTGCACCTCCACAATTCAGTTTCCTATGTCACAGGCCTTGAAAAAGCTCTTAAAATAATGTTCTTGTTTTTTCATAAGAATTGCCACAGTTTGAATTCAAAGGACAGAAGAATTTTTCATTAACATTGGTAATGGAAGCTTATATTCTTTGTTGTTGTTTTTGACAAATTGTGGCTGTGTTGTGTGCAGAGAGACCTTTGGGCACATTCACTATGCATCCATATGTGTTTAATTTCTAGATAAAGGTGAAAATAGATTGTTCTTAAGTATTTTCATGTGCTGACAAACTATAAATATATTTTTTTTTTGTTCCACTGCTGTAAAGAATGTTATGTAAAGCATGAGCTGAATTTAATACGTGGGCCACTTGTTTCAATGAAGATTTAAGCTATTGGTAGTAGTGGATTAAAAAGTAGTGTTATTATTAGTGATTTCTGACAGTGTAGTGACTTCACTAGAGACAATAACAGCTCTTTTGAGGAAACTTTTGATCAGTTACCTAAGATATGTGCCAGAATCATGTTCTCAAACACATTTTTTTATACTGGAGCCCAAGCTTTGATTTTTGAAACTGATTTGGGCACTCCAGAACATAAGGAATGTTGTAAATGGGTTCCTTTAAGGTGAAATAGAGGACTATTTCTTACACTTCATGTAAGAAATCAAGTAATGGATGTTCTGTGTTTCCCTTTTTGGCACTAATTTACCTTTTAATGTTACAATTGTATAAATGTGCTCTTGACTTAATGAGGTATTCCAAACATTTAGGGATGTTAGTATTTTTATGGGTTGCTGCAATACAGAGATAAAGAGGACAATGCTGTGAGAGTAAGATTGATGGCTGGATATGGAGCAAAGACAGTTCCAACACTGTCCAGAGAGGATTGTTGTGTTGCCTAGATGCAAATGAAGATTCCTCTTTGTCTGGCTTTCTCATGTTCCCCGTTTTCACAACTGTGTGAATTGGCTTTTTGTTTTCATTCTCTGTTTCAGAGCAGTGTGAAATATTTCGTGTTAATATGAGAATAGAAGTGCTTGAAACTGACTGACCACTTGCTTGGAGATCTTATACATGCTAAACATGGAAGCAAAAAGGATCTCAATATATCGATATATTATGTTTTCAATTCTTTTTTTGGACCACCTACGTGAACTAGCAAGAAAACTTGAACAGGAACAATAATTTTTCTTTGAAACAAAAAAATATGGAAATTTGCTGCTTCGTTTAGCGAGTAAGCTGCTTGTACACCAGCAATTACGAAGCCCTTTTGTGGAGCAATGGGTTGGTTTAGCTTGGCAGAGAACTGTACTGAAGACCAGTACTATGTAAGCTTTTTAGAGCTATGGGTGAGGCATTGGGAAGTTATAAACAGGTCAGCAGCAACAGAATGGAGGCTGGTGAGAGGAAAAGATGCTGCATCTAGCAGGAATATTTCTAGAACACGTTTTCTGAGAAAACTGGCACAGGAGGATGTTATCAAAGGTACAGTATTGCTTTATGAGCACCTTCATTTTAGTAGTTTCTGGTGATTATTACTACTTGTGTAAGCCATCTGTGGCTTTCACAGGTTCCTATTCCTACCTCTTCCATTTTTTTTCCCCTTGAGAGAAGCATCTTTAATATTAATGTTGTGAGTAGGTTGGGGTGTCTGTATATCAGATACAGACAAATCCAAACAGTCTTTCCAATCTATACTAAGCCTGGTGGTGGAACTCAGGGAGGAAGTGCAGCGGCTAAGGGCCACCAGAGAACGTGGGAGTAAGAAGCAGGGTGAGGAGTATGGAAAAAACACCAGGAAGGTGGTGGACCCCCTGCCCTACCACAGGAGGACAATCCCTACCACTGAGGAGGGCTGGCAGAGAATTCCAACTCGCCGTCGTGGGTATCCCCCCTGCCTGCCTGCCCCGTGTCCACCACTCTCCCTGAGCAATAGGTTTCAGGCACTGGAAATCAATCAGGAGGTGAGTGGAGAGAGGGTGGAGGAACTACCTAAAAGGGAACCCCCTAAGCTGAGTAGGTCCTCGGATGGTGATGATGGTAGTACTCCTCAGTTGGTGGTGCCCCCCAAGTCCATCCATTCCTCACCCACCATTAGAACATCACCATCAAAGAAAAAACGACGGGTCATCGTTATTGGTGACTCTGCGCTGAAGGGAGCAGAAGGGCCAATATGTCGGCCAGACCCTCTACATAGAGAGGTCTGCTGCCTCCCGGGTGCCCGGGTTAAGGATGTAAGGATGAAGCTTCCTTCCCTAGTCCACCCCTCTGACTACTATCCCCTATTAATGTTCCAAGTTGGTAGTGATGAGGTAGGCAGAACTTCCATGAGGACTCTGAAAAAGGATTTCAGAGCTTTGGGGCGACAGGTAAAGGGTTCGGGAGCACAAGTTGTGTTCAACTCTATCCCACCTGCTTCAGGGAAGAATGAGGGATTCAATATAATGGGCCAACAGATCAATACCTGGCTCCGAGCTTGGTGTGCCCGGCAGGGGTTTGGGTTTTTTGACCTTGGGTTCCACCGGTCAAAAGGGATCTTAAGGAGAGAATTGGGTAGGTTCATCCAGAGGGCTTTAAACTAGTTATGAAGGGGGGTGGGGCAGTAGCTGGGGTCACCAAAATGGAAACTGCATGCAATGTCCCTGTGCTTGCAGGAGAGGGGTATGCTTCTAAACCCCTAAGGTCTTGGCCCTTGGTGAAGGAGGAGGATGACTTGCCTCCTTGTAGGAAAAACACGAGGGCTGGTGTTAAGCTGGTGGCTGTGGAAACGCCTAATAGTAGTCACAAGGCTATTAGGGCTGCTGCTGATCGCAAGGAGGCCAAGCTCAGGTGCCTTTATGCTAATGCACGCAGCATGGGTAATAAACAAGAGGAGCTGGAGGCCATTGTTTGTTCAGAAAATTTTGATATAGTTGCCGTCACTGAAACATGGTGGAATGACTCCCACACATGGAGTGCAGTGATTGAGGGCTACCAACTTTTTAAAAAAAATAGGCTAGGTAGGAAAGGTGGTGGTGTAGCTCTCTATGTTAAAAAAGATTGTGAATGCGTGGAAATCAATAATGATGATGACAGGGTTGAAAGCTTATGGATCAGAATAAAAACCAAGGCCAACAATACCGATGTTATTGTGGGAGTTTGCTACAGGCCACCTACCCAGGATGATGAGGTGGATGAGATGCTTTATAGGCAATTGGGGGAGGTCTCAAGGTCACTCCCCCTCATTCTGGTGGGGGATTTCAACTTCCCAGACATCTGCTGGGATTACAATACAGCAGACAGGGAACAGTCTCGGAGGTTCCTAGAGTGTGTGGGAGATAACTTCCTGACACAGTTGGTGAAGGAGCCGACGAGGGGAAACAAAACTCTGGACCTGCTGTTTGTTAACAGAGATGGTCTGGTGAGGGATGTAAAGGTTGGAGGCCGTCTGGGACAAAGTGATCATGAAATGCTAGATTTCTCGATCCTTGTCAAACCGCGGAGGGGAGTCAGCAGAACTGCCACCTTGGACTTCCAGAGGGCGGACTTCAACCTCCTCAGGACTATGGTTGAGAGGGCCCCCTGGGGAGTATCTTTGAAGAGTGTGGGAGCCCAGGAAGGTTGGGAATACTTTAAGGAAATTGTCCTAAAGGCGCAGGAGCTGACTGTCCCAAAATCGCGAAAGATGAGCCGACGGGTGAGGAGGCCGGGCTGGCTGACCAGAGACCTTTGGCTTGATCTAAAGAACAAAAAGAGAGTTTACGGTCTCTGGAAGAATGGGGGAGCTACTTATGAGGATTACAGGTTTGTAGTGAGGCTGTGCAGGGAGAAAATTAGGAAGGCCAAGGCGCAGCTAGAACTGAGCTTGGCTTCTAAGGTTAAGGAGAATAGTAAATGTTTTTATAAACACATCAATACCAAGAGGAAGGCTAAGGAAAATCCCCATCCCTTGTTGGATTCTGAGGGCAACTTGGTCACTGAGGATCGGGACAAGGCTGAGGTACTTAATACCTTCTTTGCCTCGGTCTTCAATAGTTATGCTTGTAACTCCCTGGGAACGCAGCCCCCTACACTGGTAGACGGGAAGGGGGAACCAAAAGAGCCTTGCGTGATCCGTGATGAGATGGTCCTGGATCTACTTAGAAAGCTGAATTTTTATAAGTCCATGGGGCCGGATGGGTTGCACCCTAGAGTTCTGAGGGAGTTGGCGGATGTGGTCGCCAAACCACTGTCCATAATTTTTCAGCAGTCTTGGCTGACTGGGGATGTCCCAGTGGATTGGAGACTGGCAAATGTGACGCCTATCTTCAAAAAGGGCCGGAAAGATGATCCTGGCAGCTACAGGCCCATCAGTCTCACCTCGGTGCCTGGGAAGGTTATGGAAAGGATAATCTCAGGTATCATCATGGACGAACTAAAGGTCAGCCATGGGATTGGGCCTAGTCAGCATGGGTTTATGAATGGTAGATCCTGCCTGACTAACCTGATTTCATTCTATGACAAGGTGACCCGCTTAGTAGATGAGGGAAAGGCTGTCGACGTGGTCTACCTGGACTTCAGTAAGGCCTTTGACACTGTCCCCCATAACATTCTGGTAGAGAAGCTGGCTGCCCGTGGTTTGGATGGGTGCACGCTCCGCTGGGTGAAGAACTGGTTGGATGGCCGGGCCCAGAGAGTTGTGGTCAATGGAGTGGAATCCAGTTGGCGGCCGGTCACAAGTGGCGTCCCCCAGGGCTCGGTGCTTGGGCCGCTTCTGTTTAACATCTTCATTGATGATTTGGATGAGGGGATTGAGTGCACCCTCAGTAAGTTCGCAGACGACACTAAGCTGGGAGGGAGTGTTGATCTGCCTGAGGGGAGAAGGGCACTACAGAGAGACCTGGATAGACTTGATCGATGGGCCAAGGTTAATGGAATGAGTTTCAACAGGGCCAAGTGTCGGGTCCTGCATTTTGGTCATAACAACCCCAGGCAATCCTACAGGCTTGGGGAGGTGTGGCTGGAAAGCTCCCAGACGGAAAGGGACCTTGGTGTGCTGATGGACAGTCGGCTGAATATGAGCCAGCAGTGTGCCCAGGTGGCCAAGAAGGCCAATGGCATCCTGGCTTGTATCAGGAATGGTGTGGTGAGCAGGACTAAGGAAGTCATCCTGCCCCTGTACTCAGCATTGGTGAGGCCTCACCTCGAGTACTGTGTCCAGTTTTGGGCACCTCAGCACAAGAAGGACATGGAGGTACTGGAGCAGGTCCAGAGAAGGGCAACGAGGCTTGTTAAGGGCTTGGAGAATCAGCCCTATGAGGAGAGACTAAGGAAGCTGGGGCTGTTTAGTCTGAGGAAGAGGAGGCTGAGGGGAGACCTTATTGCTGTCTTCCAGTACCTGAAAGGTTCTTACAGTGAGAGTGGGGCAGGTCTATTCTCACTACTGACTTGTGACAGGACGAGGGGAAATGGCCTCAAGTTGCGCCAGGGCAAGTTTAGGTTGGATATTAGAAAGAACTTCTTTACAGAAAGGGTGGTTAGGTACTGGAATGGGCTCCCCAAGGAGGTGGTTGAATCGCCATCCCTGGATGTGTTTAAGAGCCGCTTGGATGTGGTACTCAGGGATATGATTTAGCAGAGGTTTGTTGTTGTGGTATTGTTTTGTGGTTGTTTTTTAAGAGATAGGCTACTGGTTAGGCTGCGGTTGGACTTGATGATCTTCAAGGTCTTTTCCAACCTGAGTAATTCTATGATTCTATGATACTTGTCATCATCTGAAATGCTTTTCAGTTGAAAATTTACTTAGATCCAGTTTTGTTCAGGGTTTAGAGACTGAAAGATGAGCAACTGTCTCCTTGGTGGCAGGCTAGCAGACAGGGCACGGTGGTTTTTCTTTTGATGTAACAACTGAATGACTGACTTGTGACATCTGAAGCATATATATTAGTATCAGGCAATAAGGGCATCTGTGTAAATGTATTCTACTAAAATCAGCACACAAACTGTTTTGGAAGACAGCAGAAGGTATTTTAAGCTATGAGCTCTTCTGCTGGTGTCTGAATGGAAGACTGCTGAAGATTGAGGGCTTGGAATACTGGCTATGTGGATAAATCCATCTGTTGAGATATTTGCATTCTGAAGAGCGCTGTGGATTCTTTGTAGCAGAATACTAGTGGAGTATTGGTGGCTAGACATGTGTACTTTGAGTGCTGCAGGCTGGGAGGACTGAAAAGCTTTTTTTTGCTTATCTGCTTTGACCTTAAGAAACATACAAACCAATCTCTTCTTGCACAAATTGTAGGCTTACCTCAAATTATACTGCCAAGCAAAGTTACAAATAAAGTATAAGTTTGGAAGAGGAGCTGCTGTGCAAAGTGCTGAAGCTTGTTTTTTGGTTAAATTGTATATTTGGCAGGACAAGATTTGCTATCAGTGTACAAAATGTGGCTATGCTATTGCATACAGTTGTTAACTGTAAGGGCTTTGATCGTGTGGGACGGCTGTCTGGTATGGTTGTCTCAAATATGATGCCAGAACACACTGCATTCTCATAAACTGCTGGTTTATGTAGTGCTGTATGATACCAAACATGTAGTATTATCTTAAAGAGTGGAAAAAGCAGGTGAAAAAGGTGTTTTTTTCCACAAAGTGGAGCAGATTCCATCAGTTGTGTGTGTCTATTCATGCAAGATTACATTTTATTTTGTAAACAAGAATCCATTGACTAATGTGTTCTGTGTACCTTCTGGAGCTTGTTATATTCTGTGGTCTGATAGAACCCCTGTAGTTAAAAACTGAAGAGAAAAAAAGTGCATTTTGCACTGACAGGTTTCTGAGCCAGTGGTTTGGTAGGTGCCTTTCATCTTATCACGTGTTTGAGCCTTGCAGAATGTGGAATTTTCTCTGCTGTAGTAGTTGTTTTAGTAATTTCTGCTGTTCTAAGCATGCTAATACCACTTTTTGGGTATGTCTGGATTTCACCAGTGAAAGAGCTGCTTATCGAACTTAAAATGGAAATAAACCTTAGAATGATGAAGTCTATTTGAATAATAAAGGAAATGAAACATTATAAGATACTAAGCTGTCAAAGTTCTGGGACTGTTTTACAGTCCTGTTACAAAATGGATATAAGGGACATATAAGACATCTTTCATGCCTATTTAGCTCAGCCAATAGCAAGATAAAACTATTAGTATTCTACTCACAGCTTTGTATCCTAGAAATCTCTTTGTACTCATTAATCTTGAGGATGCTCGTATATATTGAAGGGAAAAAACAGAAAACACTGAGCATTTTTGAGGTTGAAACAAGGAAGCAAGAATGTTGCCCCACAGCATCATGGGGAGAACACAGGTATAGTTCTCTTTCCAGATTGCACCCCTACAGGTGAGGCAGCAGCCTGTGAAATTGCATTCTAAATTACACTGCAGATGAACACAGCACACAGAGCAAAATGTTTTGGTGTAAGTAATAAATGACTTGATTCGGTACCGCTGACAGTTTATGCAATTGGCAAGACTGCTATATGGAACTGGGGATAAAGGGGGAAACAACAGCCAGAGTGGGGGAGAAGGGCTGTAAGAATTGCATTGTATTGCTCATTGGAAGGTACGTTGTAGACAATAGGCATTGCAGACAGGAAGAAATAAGCGAAGAGTACATCCGTAAAGATGTTGCTTTGTAATTCACTGGCTGCTGGTGTTAACTATTCATAAGATTTGTCCTTGAGGTCACTTTTTCATCTAAAAGCATTTGAAAAGAATTCCTATGAGCCAAACGCATCATATTTTTAGAACTGCAAGAAGAGATCTGTGGTTCCAGTCTGTGCTTTCAGCTTGCTGGAAGCATAAAATAGTCTGATGCAGTAGGAGCTCCTGGCCTTTTCAGCCATTTTGCAAATCTTACAAAAGATGATATTGCTCACAAAGCAGTGATGTTCATTCCGGGATTTACTCTAAAGATTTTGTTAAAGCTAGGCAATAAAGTGGAAAAGAGGGCAGGATTTGGATGAAAAGCGTCCAGTAGAGCTCTGTCTTCTCAGAAGAAGTAGGATGAGAAAAGGACATTCCTGTGGTTTTCAAACTGTTCTTTTATTGAACAAAAAAAGATCAAACAAATGTGGCTGTAGAAAGACAGAACTGTAGGAAGTATGAGGGGAAAACAGCCTTTGAATTTGTTTGGTTCCTGCCGTTTGGGCTTGTAGGACCGCAGGTCTGGAGTCTGGACTTTCTACTGTATTTTTTAGTTCTTCCCTATTGTCAGTCAGTCTGTAAAATCAAGCAGCTCTGTTACAAGTGAAAATAAGGATTTTCCTTGAGGTGAAAAAGCCAAGCGTATCCTGGTTGGATTTGTCTGAATTGATTTGACATCATAAGAATGTAAATGAAGTGTGTTGCGCTACTCAGCAGGGATCCTATTTGAACTTGGAGATAGGATGATAGCGAAACTTTTGGCTGTATATCTCTTTGAAATTCGGAATTGACTTAGAAGTCGATGCAGTTGAATGTTATAATTGATATATTAGTTGCGTGCAGTGCTCTTCTCTGTCTTGTGTGTTCTGAAAATGCACAACTGAAAATCTGGAAGATTTACAGTCAGCTGCTCTACTTGAACTAGAGTGGTATTGTCTGCTTTAGTCTATACTATAGACTACAACCTCCTCTAAAATTAACTGTAGCACCAAAAAACAAAGCAAATATGCTCAGGAATTATATCCTGAGAGCATTTTAAGTTCAGGTGCTGCTGTATGGCGTAGACCATTCAGAGAGTCTGTGTTTTTGCAGTGTGATTCATCTCCACTTAGCTTTTTGAGCATTGTCCAGTCTGGTACACGGTACCACTAGGTTGCAAATGTTAAGATGCAAAGATACATTCCTTTTGTGTTTCAGTAATTTCCTAGGTTGCAATAATTTGAATGCTGCTTGCTGTTCTCAGTAGGAATTTCTTGTTGTGAGTTATTACTATAAAACAATACTCAGAGCTTTCCACTTGGGATTTAAGGTGAATTTGACATTTTGGAAGTCAAGTAATCGGTGTAGGTGGATATTTATTGCCTACGGTTTGTTGATTTATTAGATATTAAACATTCCCGCTAATAAGTTTTGAAGTAATGGTGCTATTGAGAAATTCTCTTGGTGCTGGCTCTTAGCAGGGAGTGTGGTTATGTAAAGATCTTAAACTGCATTGGTAACTCTGTCTGTATACTTATTAAATATGCTAAATGAGAACTGTAATGATGTTTAAAATTCTTTTCCTTGTGTGCATACAGGGTTATTTCCTTCTCTTTGAGTCTATGCTGGATTCTGTCATCTATGCAAAGGACAAGTACCTGGCAGAGGGAGGCTCAGGTTGGTGTGCATAATTCTTCTAATAAATTTAGCTCTGAGGGGAAACTAAATTAGCTCAGAGACTTGGAATAAGCTATGCATGAATGAGAAACTTGCTAGTCTAAATGAAAAATGTTTCCATTAGCACGAGCTTCAAGGCATTAATTTACTGTATGGATAGTAGAAGAGCCTTAGATGGGGTATCAAGGTCTCACGTTAATGGTGTTTTTAGGATTTGAAGGGGTTATTTATTCTTAAGCATAGCCTGAATTTTTTCCTCCCTGCTTCTTTCCACACATATCCCTGCAGATGGGGAATAAAAAACACGCTGGCAGATAAACATCATTTTAAGAGTACATTTTTAAGTTTTGAGATATTATTTACCTTAATTGAAGGATTTGGATGGTAACCTCAAGCTATGATACTTAAATGAGGAATGCTCACTTTTTTTTCCTCAGATACTCTGATTAGAAACAGAAGAAAAGAAGCTTTATTCTTTAAGATGTAGTACCGTTCGAGTAAGGTACATCTAAGATGAAGAATTCATGATGATGAATTAAAGGAAAAGTGGATAGTGGTGGGAGTGTGGGGAAGACATGGTTCCGTATGCTCAAGATTATGAATTAACTAATGGAGTTCCTTTGTTTCTGTTCAGAATGTTTATCCTGTGCCAGGAGGAATATACTTTTTGCTTGGGGAGGTGGGGAAGTGGCAGAAGAAAAAATGTTTCCTTTTGAAATAGAGTTCTTTTATCCTTTTAAGTAAATTAGATCTCATAATCTTAAGCGATGTTTAAATGCCTGTAATGCTTTATTCCTTTTGGTTGATTCCTTTGTCAGTATCATATTTCATATTGACCTTTTCAATCGTAGTCATCAGTCTGTTTTTTTTTTCCCCCTGTTGTGCTAACCATGCGCATAGTTAGTTTCACTACGCTGCCTTAATGATTGGATTAATGACTGTGTAACAGTGTTCACTGCAGTGCTTCACTTTGATTGCAGTGAGCTTTGTATGCTACAGCATGCAGAAAGAAAAGCTTTTTTTTTTTAATGCAGTTGTTTGGCATTTGGTTGAGATTACTGTTCATGTGTTAAAATAGAGGCCACTTGAACAACTATCCAGCCAGATTTGGAGCACAGCCATGATGTGCTCTGTATGGGTATTTGCTAATCATTTTATATCACAGCATAATTATTAAATTTGAGGGCATCCACTAAAATAGTAAGGAAACACTTTATGCTTAATTAGTACATCCACAGCCTTCTGAGTAGAGCCAGAAATCATTGACCTCTGTAGAAACTGTGATAGCATCATGTTGTCTCAGATCTTCTTGTATTGTTGGTGTATTCGCTAGTGTCTCGAGCCTCAAGAGTTTCCCTTTGAGAGAGAGGGTGTGATGGTTTGTAGTACACTTAACCTTTGTGGTCTCAGAATAATCTTAGGTTCTTAGCTGACTCTTTTTTACTAGGTGTACTGTACTCCACTACCAGACTGGGTACCGTCAGGTTTTAAACAGAATGCTGTTTCCTTCAGGTGCTAGCTGTTACTGCTCTGCCAGTTTGCATAGCAGGTAAATGGCTGTGCCCAAGATGTGTGCTGAAACTGCTCAACCATTAGCTTAATGAAACTGGTGCTTCTGCAGCATAGATGTACAGCAGTGGTAGTGTGGACACATCCAGATCTGAATGAGCTGAAACAATGAGCTCATCCTGAGCTTAACATCTTAGCAGAGAGTCTCCTGAGCTCTGCCATAAAGGTTAATTCTGTCTGAAGCCTCTTAGTGTTATTGAACCAAGATGGTTATTTACAGGGGCTGTTTGTAAGCTGAGAAAAGCAGTAGGAGCTACTGTGATTTGGCCAAATCCTTCATTGACTGAGGCAGGAAGAGAATCCAGATTCCCACGTGTGTGTCCAGTCAGTCATATCATGGTTATTTCAGTTTAGCCTATTGGCATACTAAGGAGGATTATGCCAAACTGTCTAGGGAATATGTACAGTATACAATAGCTTTATTTGGGTACATAAAATTCTTGCTGCCTGTGACCCATCTGTTCGTTCTTTAAAGCTGTTCAAAATGTTATACTGTTTGCACATTCATATAAAAAAAGATGGTGTGTTCACTTGGAATTATTCCTGCATATCCAGGGACTACTGTCTTAACCTTCTGTGTCCTGAAATTTGTAAGGCATTATTGCTAAGGGACAAAGGATTTCCCATTGTGTACTGCTCACCACGTGAGCTGCTGGTAGTGACAGATGACTTCAAGGCACTGAGTCGAGAAGGACACAGATGTCGAAGCGATGAATCTGAGAGTATTGTGGAGCGTGTGCTTTTGTCCAGTCAGCATTTTGGTCAGCTCATGTTTGAGAAGGAATAATTACTGAATCATAGCCTTTCTCAGGAGAGAAAATGACAACGCCATCAAGACTGCCCAGGAGGGTGTTATAAAGCTACAGAAAAAGCAGGAGACTTCTGGAGGATCAGGGATAATAATTGAAATGCAGGTTGAAGCAGGTGTTCTTAAACCTTGACAAAACTACTGCTTTTGCATGATTTAGGCTTATACTTGGACAACATGCTCACGTTACCAGTCAAACTTCAATACAGCGTATGCTTCTGGATGTGACTGGGTTTGCAAATTTAGCACTTGATGTATCACTGCAGTCTTACTCATGTCTTCTTTATGGAGCTTGGATTTATTTTTCTCAGGTTAGAACAGGTTTAGTCTGCTTTTCTTGTTGTTGCTCTGTTAATGGAATAAACAAAAACTATCAGTTAGGCTCAGGCAGCAATATTTACTTCTTTGCCTTTTTTTTTGCTTACCCTTTATGTGATCAAAGTAGTTCCACTGCTGATTGAAGGATCTGTCATGCAAATAAAGAGATTGAATAAAACCTGATCTTAGTCCCACTGAAATATTTCACACTTGATAGGCTTAGTAAGTCTTTTCCCTTAACAGAACGTGCTGGAAACGTGAGCTAGTCTAAGGAAGGAATGTCACAGAGTAGTTCATTTTTTTTTGCTGTCATTTTTGTATGTAGTTTCTCTACGTTTCTGTATTTTCTCTGTATTTGGTTCCTTTTTTATCCCTTCTGTATGCTCTCACTGCATTCCTCGCATCCTGTAGTCACTTAATGTTGTTGTGTGTCACACTTTGTTTTAATTTTTGGAGTGTCCGTGTCTGCTCTTGGAGCTGTGGAATGCTTGTTGATAAAGCACGTCATGCAGTTCTCACACTGGTAAGCAGCAGTATGAAAGCTTTGAGAAGTATGAATCCCTTATTGGTGATCCTAGAAGCTACATTCAGATGCTTCTACCACCAGATGTTGATATCTCTCCATATGAAAAATAGCTTCTTTAAAGAACAGTCATCTTGATAACATGTAAAAGATTTTCTTCCTGTTAGGTGAAGCATACCCTCACAGTATAACGGGATAATCCCAGTTTACTGTTTCTACCCTCAGTATTTTAAAAGGCAAAAAAAAGCATTGCCTTTTCTGACCAGTGCTTTCTCCCATGCTTATTTGGATAAGCTATGATTTCAAGCAGAGCTGAAGATGGAATTAATTTTACAGTTCACTAGATTTTTGAGGGAGGAAAAGAGAAACTTAGCTTTAGTTTTTCTAACACCATCACATTGATGCACCAGTAAAAAAAAAAAATAAGGTGCTTAATGGGAAGCATTTTGCTTTAAAGCTAGATAAAATAAATACTAAGTTGTGTGACTTGGAAATCTTTAAAGCTCTAATGGAAAATGGGAATTTCCTTTGTGGAAAGAAGCCTAACTTAATACAAGCTTTAAAATGAGCTTCTCTTAGTATTCGATGACGCTTTAGACAGCCATATTTATAGCAGCTGCTCTGTCTGTCTTTTCCAATCAGTAGTGGGCAAGGAATTGATTATCTTTCCTGTAGGAAGCTCTTAAAATGGCAGGTGTCAGCTTTCCACTATTGTTTGGAGAAGTTGTGAATAGATGTGTGTTCTGAAAACACTCTTGCAAGAAGGGAGCACAAATGTGAAGATAATGCAAGAATGATAGGTGTCAACCTAAAACTGGGGGGAAGAATTGGTGAGGAGGTTGTCTTCCGTTGCTTGGGTACCTGTCATACTGTTTGGATACATATAGAAGAAGTTTATCTTATTTTTGTGTACCTGGAAGTCATTTTCGGATTGTAAAGCATATATCAGCTGAACACAGTAAGAAAAAGGAACCAAATACCCGAGTATTTGCTCTTATCTGAAAATAAGGTCTTTTCTTGCTACTGCAGATTCCTCATCTGAATTTTCCTTTGGGTATCTATCCAGGAATTATTACAGATATTTCAGGGCAGTCTCTGTATAGAAGCTAGAATAGGATGTTCCAGAGTATTTTCATCAAGCATGAACACTTCCACTTGTGTCCTGGCAGTGGGATTCAGCAGTAAATACTGTCATCAGAATAGCGTGTCTAGTCTCTGTGGACATATACATAAGAGAAAAAGTCTCGCCTAAGAACTGAAATAAGTTTTTTGTCTTTTTAAATGTTAATCACTTAGAACAGGAATGATGCATGCCTAAAAAAATGACATTTCACTCTTCTGTTTGTTGTTGTTACAGTTTATCCTGACGTTTGCACCATTAGTCTGATAGCTGTAGGAGATATGAATAAACATACAGAAAAGCTACTTTTCTGGGAGGATGTATATGGCTTTGACATGTCTTGCATGAAGAAAGCTGTAATTCCAGAAGCTGTTGTGGAGCTGCTGGATCCAAGCACCCTTATATCTGACACCAGCATCATTAAGGTACTGTACCAGATTCTTAATATTCAGTAGTCAGATTTGAAGTTTCAGTTTATTATTTGTGGATATTTTGTATATGTAGACACACTTGGGGGTATCCAAGATAAATGCTATAAGGTTCTTAATGTTAAAAGTCCAGCCCTCTGATCGTTTAAAATAGACTCAAGTCAGTGCATGTGCTTGTTTGCTTGGAATTACAGTACAAAATAGTAAAATTAATGAGTTGAGCAACAGTGGCCTTATAGGTAAATGGTTTTAATCAATAGCCATTTCACAAAACAAATAGTTGGTGTTTTTGAGGGAAAGATTAAAAATGTTCCAATTCATCATGAGCTTATTACAGACAGTATCTTAATGTGCTTTCTTATACTAGCTAGTTGTTGTTTTGAATAGTTTATAATGTAATTTTCAGGAAGGAAGATATTCCCTAAAGAAAGACAATGTAACATAAAGAATAGCTGACTAATAATGTATGGAATGCTCTGTGTCAACACAATATGACATTCCTGGATAAAGCATTTTAGCTGAGTACGTAAACTAAGGAACTTCTTACAATGCTACTTGCGATGGATTTCTTTTAATGAACTGAAAACTGGTTTGTTGTTTTTTAACTTCTAGTATTTGATACTTATTTAAAATAAGAAAAAAAAAAAATTGAAGACATTGAAATGCAGGTTGCAATTGGATCTGACAGTATCATCATTATCATGGATGCTGTTGTTCTGTGCCTATTGGAAAATACGGAAGCTGTTCTTTGCTTCCTGTGTTCCTTCTCCTCTATCACACCTACTTTGCATTCTGGTGCTCCCATGGTTGTGCTGCTGTTCAGCATGGCTTTCACAGACTGCAGGAAGGAACCAGTGGGAGTCTTGTGTGGTTCATTAAAGGACAATGCAAAGTTCTGCAGTGGGAAGGAATAACCCCTACACCAGTGCAGACTGGGACCTACTGGATGAAATGCAGCTTTGCAGAAACACAGTTGGGTGTCCTGATTAAGCTTAAGCTGACCAGCACCATACCTTCTTGCAGCAAAGGCTATCAGAGGACAGCCTTGCTGTCTGCACTGGAAGGCTGCTGCTAGCAAGCCAAGGAAGGAAAGCCTACTCTTCTCCTCAGTCCTAGGGAGCCTGATGGTAGAGTACCAGGCCCAGTCTTGGCTCCTCAGTGCATAGGCAAGGTGAGTGTACTTGAAGTCTAGTGATGGGCCATCAAGAAGATGAAGTTGACAAGAGCTGAATCTGTCACACAGGAATGCAATTTCACTTAAATATGAGGAATTTATGTATTTACTTTTACTGAGAGAATGATAGAATGTTGGCCCAGATTGCCCAAGGTGCTACTCAGGATACCCGTATGTATGACAGTGAATGATGCTTAATGTCAGCTATGGGAAGCTGTCATCATTACCTAAAAGCAACTTTCTTTAATGTGTTGAGCTACATTACCTAGTACCAAACTATTACTTCTCATTGTCTCTTGAATTTGACATCTGGGAGAAGGGATCCTTAGGTACTTGGTTGGTCACTGTGCATGTTTAGTTGGCTCTTCCTACTTTTAAAAAGCTGTGTTAATATTGCCCCTTAGAGACTATTTGTACATGAAAGTAGCTGGACAACCTGTAAAGATCATCCAAAGAGGTATCTCAGCTTCTGTTAAGTACTGTTACTGACAGAATTGTTTTATTCCTTTCAACAGCGTATTGACTGTAATACTGCATCTACTCCTGATTTGGAGTTCTCATCAGAATTCACCCTAACAATCAGAACAACCACGATGTGTACAGTAAGATGATTTTAATTTTTTCTATATGGTCAATAGAAACTTTAGTTCATGCACTGTCTGAAATTAAGTTTTACTTTTCATTATTCTGTGCCCTTAAACTTTAATTTCTGCATTACAGAGGTGTGATGTGAGCCCTTTTTCTAAAGACTTTAAACTCCTGTAGTGTGATGACAGTACAGTATGAGGAAGAGAAGTATAATGTACAGGAAGTGGAAGCAGGGTTGTGTAGCCTGGGAGGAATACAGGGCTGTTGTCCATGTGTGTAGAGATGGGATTAGGATAGGCAGGGTGCAGATGGAGCTGAGCTTGACAATGGATGTGAAAGACAACAAGAAGGGGTTCTACAGGTACTTCATAACTGTGTGACATGTATCACCAAATTAAGTAAAGGCACGGTAATGTCTGCGAAGTTATTAAATGGAAATTTACTGATTTTATTGTTCATTCAAAAATCCCTCCTCTTGCTAATCAGATGTAAGTTCATAAAATTACTGTCGTTACCTAGGGGCAAGGTCAGCTTTGATTTCTGACTAAGCTCTAATGGAATCATGGGTTAATTTACTTAACTTGGCCACTCCTTAAATAACTGGTTAGCAGATAGAAATTGACCCAAATTCTTTGTCATTTTTGATGCTTGAATAAAGTAAAATAGTTCATTTCTAAAAAAAATCATTCTTCCCTAGCAATAGGTGTTTACAAAAACTTTAAGTTCTGTTCTCCTGACAAATGTATCACTATAGTTTGTGAATCCAGATACCTGAATTTTGCAGCTTCTGGGGAAGGGAGTAGGTGGAAGAATGGTGTGTCTGAAAATGTGCAGTGAATGTGGGTTTTAAAAAATGGTCAGGACTCTGCAAAGTATTTTGCTCTTCATCATTTAGGTTTATTGACACTTACAGAGAAATTTCCACTCTTTCTATGATGAATTGTAGAAGTTTAGGTGGGGGTTGACAGTTCATCCATCATATCAGGTTGCCTAACCTTGCAGCAAATGAACAATACAAGTCCATTATTTATCTTGAGAATTTTGCGGGAGGTGCTTTAGGATTGCAATTTGTCCTTTGAAAATAACATCTGATGTTTTCCTAGTTTGCATCTGCTTTTTGTTTATACACAGAATCATGAACATAGAATCATAGAATGGTCTGGGTTGAAAAGGACCGCAATGATCATCCAGTTTCAGCCCCTCCCTGCCATGTACAGGGTCGCCAACCACCAGATCCAGCTGCTCAGAGCCACATCCAGCCTGGCCTTGAATGCCTCCAGGGATGGGGCATCCACAGCCTCCTTGTGCAACCTGTTCCAGTGCATCACCACCCTCTGAGTGAAAAACTCCTCCTAATGCCTTAAAACTCCCTGTTTCAATTTAAAACCATTCCACATTGTCACTATCCCCCTCCAATTCATATACTCCAAGTATTGGAAGGCCACCATTAGGTCTCCCCAGACCCTTCTCTCTTCTAGGCTAACAAGCCCAGCTCTTTCAACCTTTTCTCACAGGAGAGGTGCTCCAGCCCTCTGATCATCTTAGTGGCCTCCTCTAGGCCCGCTCCAATTGCTCCACGTCCTTCCCATGTTGGGAGCCCCAGCCCTGGATGCAGTACTGCAGATGAGGCCTCACAAGAGCTGAGCAGAGGAGGACAATCACCTCCCTCTCCCTGCTGTCCACCTCTTTTTCAATGCAGCCCAGAACACAGTTGGCCTTCTGGGCTGCAAATGCACGCTGCTGGCTCATGTCCAGCTTCTCTTCTACCAGGAAACCCCCTGTCCTTCTCTGCTGGGCTACTCTCAAGGGCTTCTAAGCCCAGCCTGTATAAACACCTGGGATCGCCCTGACCCAAATGCAGCACCCTGCACTTGCCCTTATCTAACCTTTTCAGGTTTTCATGGTTCCACTTGTCCAGTCTGTCCAGGTCCCCTTGGATGGCACTGCACTGCTTGGTGTCATCTGTAAACTTGCTGAGGGTGCACTAGATGCCATTGTCTGTCATTGATGAAGGTGTTGAAGAGCACTGGTCCCAAGACCGACCCCTGAAGGACACAGTTTGTGACCGGCCTCCACCCTGACATAGGACCATCGATCACAACTCTTTGGCTGCATCCAGCCAACCAATTCCTAATCCACCAAACTGTCTGTCCTTGAAATCCATACCTCTTCAATTCGGAGAGAAGGATGTGGTGACGGACCACATCAAAGGCTTTGCAGAAGTCCAGGTAGATGGCATCTACCCTTCCTCCATCCACCAAAGCTGTCATTCCATCATAGAAGGTTGTTGGATTGGTCAGACAAAATTCGACCTTGGTGAAGCAGAAAGAGGAAGCTGTTATTTGGACTATGGTGTGTGGGTTTGCATGTTGCATCATTCTGAGATACTACAGTGGGTGTGCAGTAGCCATTATTCTTTAGAGATGTATGAGCAGCATGGGAAGCATTGTTGCTTTTGCTAGAACTGTTTTTGCAGGAGCATGAACCACTGAGAGGTAATTTAGCAAGTATACAGAGCAAGGAATTATAGCCTTAGCTGGCTGCAGCTTGCAACATAGTGCTAATCATTGAAGAAATTAACTTTTAGCTGGCAGCCTGCTGCTTCTTCCCATCAACCTGTTTCCATTTCTGTGGTGACAGACGTTAAGTAGTAAAAATTGACAGGAATCAAACTAATAATGCGGTCTCTTTACCAACTAATTAGTGCATTTACTTTCATTATGACGTGGTGCACTCTAAGGACCTCCAGGAGAGACAGCCCTTCTAATTTTGGTGGTGAGATGTTTAATATCTCTAAAGTCTCACCTTAATTTGCTCTCAGATTTTTTTTTTATTTTTTTTTTTTTCCTTTTAATACTATTTTAAATTGTTTAGTTTCAGCTCAACAGAGAAATTGACCTCTTTAGTTTATTCATACTCAGTTCTTTTGAATTGCTTGGTATGTGGCGCTTAGTGTTTCAGAAGTTATTTTGGGGTGGGAGAAGTCTAAGCTTTCCTCAGAGCAAGTATTCATGTTTGTTTTTTTTCCCCCCATGGCTTGCCACTTAACATTCAATTCTTAGTAGTATCCTAGCGGTGTCCTAGAAGTAGTAAGATTTCAAAGACTGAAGATAATAAAAGCATGAAGCAGTTGTTTGGAATCATTGTATTTAATAGACTCAAAGCACATCTAAGTGCATGTTGGTTTTATTTCAGTCTTACAAAGATAATTGCCAAAAATAAATTTAATTAGTCTGTGAAAGTGTATTTTCGTGGTAATGAATTAGGGTTTGTCACTGCTGATTTTAATGAGACATCTGGCTAATATCAGTTAGTAGATGCTGCTGGGAAAATATTGCATTAATTGTATTCTGAGTTGATCACTGCGTGTGCTTTTGAGATAAAATATAATGGTGATTACCCTCAGTGTAGAAATCAATTTGACAAAGTTACTCTTTTGTTTGCGAGTGTTTCCCCTGCGAGTCCATCATGGTTGATCTTTCCTAGCTGAATAACAATATCCCTTGGGGAGAAAATGGCAGTATCTCTTCATTGCTCCCGGGAGATGTTGTCAAAGAGCAGGGGATGTGTATAAGAAGTTGGAGGGAGGAAGGGAGTGAAAGAAGGGTAATGAACCACAGGACGTGACTGATATATTAAAACCGTCAGGAGAAAAAGGAAATTAAGTTGCCTTGAAAATTGTTTTGAGTTGGGAAAATCTATGTTTAAGTCTCCTCTGTTAAGCATTTCATTCCCATAATGTCCAGTCTTACACTTGGAAGCCAAAAATGAGCATTAGTATCTAAATCTTAAGTGAGGAAAGACAATTTTTAGTTGCGAGTTGGAAGTCTGAGTAGTGCTGTAAAGCACACCTTGAATGTCCGATTTAAAGGAAAGACCATGATATCCTGTTAGAAAGGAGGATTTGGCCTTATGATCTGTTCAGTTATTGGCAGTCTTCTCTTCAGTGATGTCCAGATTTGTATATAAATATATATATATATTCTTTTTAGTTGTGTTATATATATATATACATTTACTGTGATTAAAAAGGCAGCAACTCTACCGCATGGATTACAAACATTCGATCTCCATGCTTGGATAAACTCCATCAAAAGCACATTATCTCCCACTTCTGTGGCCAGCTGTCTAATTGTACTTGTTGTAGCCGCTCACTGTTGGAACATGATACTAGTGAAGAGCAAGAATGATAAATTACTCACTGTAGGTGATAGCGATGATGATAATTTTTAATTTCCTTGTTCCTAAGTGAGTTGGTAAGGTTGCCTTTGAGTTCCCATAAGGAGTCAAGCAATCTCATTTGTTTTATCCTGTTAAAAAGCTGCACAAAACGGACAGTCACCATGGGAAAAGCCTACTGTTCAGATATGTCTGAATTAAACAAAATTTGGTCTCCCCATTTCAGGAGAGGGCTGTAAATTGAAGAATATAGGTGAAGAATACATATACCC
This sequence comes from Excalfactoria chinensis, assembly GCF_039878825.1. Classification (NCBI taxonomy): domain Eukaryota; kingdom Metazoa; phylum Chordata; class Aves; order Galliformes; family Phasianidae; genus Excalfactoria; species Excalfactoria chinensis. The sequence goes on along the minus strand of NC_092829.1, from coordinate 56,479,327 downwards.
GTTACAGCTTCCAAAGCTTTTTTGATCTTATTGTATTTTGTGCATCTTATATGAATGAAAGAAAAATTAGGTACAAGGTAAATCACTTGTGAGGGGAGAAAATTTGTTGAAGAAATGAGTCGCATTGAGAGGAAGTGCTTCATTTGCAGTTCATATGCTTGCATGAACACCTTAAAATCCCTCAGTGATCGGTGAAGACCTTAAGCTATTCTGAGAATTCTTTGTCAGAACCAGGCGTGGATGAAAATGAGGAGGGGTTACTGGATACTAAAATAATTTCAGGATTATATTTCTTTAAATTGGTTGAGAAAACTTTTGCTAGGCTTTGCTGTCTCAGTAATGCAAATCTGTTCCTAGTTATTTCTTTAGCTCTGTAGTTATCCTTCTTAGTCCTTAGCTAATTGTGAGGAGTTGATTCTGAGACTGAGTTTTTTGTCCTCGTGGCTCTGCTTGCTTCGTAGCAGTCTATTTGAAAACAGAAAATAATAATTCTGCATCATTTCTTATGTTTAGCATCCTTTGAGGCTGGAACATACATCTAGGTAAAGTTTTAGTTATTTATTACCAGTTTAAAAGCCATCATTTTTGTTGTATGATATTCAAGAGACTGGCATTTGAAAGCTTCTGCCAGATAAGTTCTTGATGGTTGATGCTTTGTGCAGTTGTTGATGATCTGTCAAAGGCTGAGCAAAACCAAGACTGCAGTGGAAGAAATAACAGTTAACATCATGCTTAAGACAAAAGAAAGAGTCGGTAGTTACAAAATGTCACCTAACATTTACAGCAGCATTATTGTCTTGTTCCTTTTCATTAGTTTGACTACAAATGTTTTTTAGAGTGTTTTTTTTGTAATATTTTTACACCTTTCATGAAAATCTGGCCAGCCCTTTATTTCATTTTAATATACCCTCGCCTGTGAGGTGTGTGTGCAGTGATTTTTTTTCCTTACCTTTTTTGCTGCTTAGCTCTGTGTTTAAATTTTACTACAAAAAGGGAGGACTTAACTCTTCCTTTAGTCTGTAGGCACTGGAAGTTGCTTTCTTTGTAGTAGTGCATGTTTAATAGAAGTTTGTGAATAACTGTTGTAGCTTCTGCAATTTACAGTTGTGTACTGAAGTGAAATCACCTGAAAATGCTTTAAACTTTGAGTTATATGAACTTTGAATATGTAGAACGTATTTATTGTTCAATTCAGTAACAGAGCACCGACCTCTAATATTAAATAATGGGAATTAAAATGGAAGACAGGATATGCTAGTGCCTGAAAAGATTGTAATCAAAGTCATTGTTAGATTTGCATCATTGGGTATTTTGACTTGCCGATTTCTTCTCTGGGTACCACATTATGCTTCTGATAAGCACCTCCATGAAACTCAGTAGTGAGTTTCCATGACTTTGACTTTGCTGTGAGGAACAACTCTGGGGGGAATCTGTGAGCAAGCAGATCAAGTGGTGTTTCAAATACAGTGTAGTTATTTCTGACAATGCGTAAGGGGAAATGTTTCTCTACAAACAAAGACAAAAGGTGTTTTAATAAAATCTGCTCTAGATGTTAATATTTTTATTAGTAGCTTAATGTAGGTTTATGGAAAGATGAGTGCAGGTTGAGAAAATGTCATTAGTAATGTTCATTCTGTTGGTTTTAAGCTATTTATTTATAAGTAAATAAAGAAATGGAAGCACCACCACACAGTTTCAAATAATGGAATTGTATTCTTGTTCTCATTCTCTTCTCTGAAGTGATTTTTATCTCCAGATGATTTTGATAGAGTTCCTAATTCTCAGACCTATGATAACAAACATTGGTTTGGTAATATATACATACAAGTTCTCATCTATGGAAAATAAAGTTAAGAAAGAATATATTACTTTGTTTTTGGCTCAGTAGTTGTAGGAAGATTCAAGATGGGAAGCTGTTAAGCATTTGAGCAAAGAATATTTTCTATTTTGCTACTTATCAGACATGCAAATGCTCGGTCTACTCCTTCTTTCTTTGCTATGAGTCCAAGTGATTTCTCTATCCCTGAGCACAGGAAACAAGCAGGTAGCAGGGGGATGGTTTCTTTGCTTGTAACTGAAGTCTCCTTTCAGCCTGAACCAAATCTCCTAAAAATGTTTATCTGGGGATGTCTTCTCAGGGTAGCATGTCAGATGTTGCTTCTTGCTGCCAAGTGTCCCTAGCTGTTTGCCACCCTACCTGTGATACGTCTCCTTGGAGTTTGGGGCACTGTTCTTGCTTTCTGCTCAAGAACATGACTTGGTAGTCTCATTTTTCTCTGAAAGCCAGTTTTTTTTTTTTTCCCATCAATTCTTAAAGCATTTCTGTTATCTCAACCTTTATCTTCCCTTAGCCAGTAATCGTATCTTAAGTTTTATTTGCAAGCATACCAACAGTATTGATGCAATGATTGAGAGGTATTTTTATGGCTGAGATGTCTGACTGGAATCCAAAAAAGATTCTGCATTAGTAAAAGTAGTCTTGATGGGTCAGTTAAACTTTGTCAAACTTCTCAATCTTCCCTGAAAGAGGCGTATTAGAGACAAGGATATAATTCATCTGAGAATGAGATTCTCAGCAGTGAATGAGTGATAGGACCTTTTGCTTAAGAGATGGAAGAGTCAGCAGTTCCAACATCTGGTATTCATTTGTCATGAAGGTCCCTTAGTGTCTCCTTGGTTCATTTCTGAACTTTCCAAACTTCAACTAAAGTGCTATTAGAGGATAAGCTAAAGCAGGTGATTCAACATAAATGGTTTATTGCTTTAGGATGTATTTGCCACCATGCTGTCTGTTCTGGATTTAGACTAGAAAGAAAAAAAATAGACAAATTAATTAGCTATCATTCAGATTACATATCCATATTTTTAAATATATTTATTATAGGGTTTTTTGACTGTCATTCTTCATCTTATTTGTATTTTCTTTACTACAGGCAATTGCAGGTTATTTTGATATATTTTTTGAGAAAGGCTGTCACAACAAGGTACGTGGTGGTGTCCATTTTAATAATAACTTTCCCAAGAGTAAATACTTTTTGAGCTCTTTTTCTATGTCAAAGTGTTTGACAGCAAGTCTGTTTTGCTGTAGCAAACACTCGTAGGCATGCGTGTTTAGTAATTGATTGATGTAGTCTGATATTAAAAATGTTGTTCTCTAATCAAACTCTTGAACTCTTCCCATACAGGTCTTGTTTTCAACTGGTCCCCTGTGTACCAAAACACACTGGAAACAAACAGTTTTTCTTCTGGAGAAACCAATTCCCGTTGAAGCAGGTATATTGAAATTCAGTCCTTGTGCAACAGCAATTGTGTTACATTGGTATTATCATTAAATGTAATTCTAAAACATTTCAAGAATTATGTAAGCATTAAAAAGGATTAGTAATGAGGTCTTTCAGCTACTCTTTAGGGTTGTTTTTTTTGTTTGTTTGTTTGTTTTGTTTTTTGCAGAGCAGTAGGAAATACTGATATATTCCACAAAATTAATGGCAGATATATACCTAAATGGGCATATGTCAATACTTATATAGTACCATACAGTGTTGTTAATGAGAAATCTTATTTGTGTTTCAAACAATTTTTCTCTGGTGCAAGAAAAACTCAAGACCAGAGTCTACTGTTAATGTTCTCTTACTTTGATGTTAGTTGTGTTCTAAAGTATCAGTGATTGCATGGATATTCTTGTTCCGCTCATAAACTTTGCTGTACTTGTTAATGTGAATCATGAGTATATGAATGAGTACCTGGAGCTGTGGGATTATTCTATAAATAGAAAATGGTTTCAGAGAACACACAACCAAGAACATGATCCATTGAAGTATGAAGGATGTCATTTGGTTATGCTGAGTGTTGTAATAAAATTGATCATTTGCTCCATCTCAGTCGTGAAGCAAGTAAAAAGGCTTTTGTTTTTGTCAGGGATAACCCAAAATTCAGACTATGAATTGCTGAAATAAAGTTTGGAGGACTAAACTGATATATATTAGTGGTTTTAATTAGCTGTATCTATTAAGTTTTGAAAGTAACTTTCTATGCAAGTAGTCAAATACTCTTTGCTTTGTAAACACAGCTGTGTGTTTGTTACCATCAAGGAACAGTTGTGCAGAAGAGAAGCATACATCAAGGCAACGTTACTCATATTGAAGGCCTTGTTTTTTTTACAGGCTATCAGGATAAAGTGGATCTGGCTGTGGGGTTTGGTTCTTCTGTCAGCAAATAAACTCATGGCAATATGTGGTCTCAAAAGGAGGAGTTTATAACCAGACCAGACGTATTGAGGGAGAAGTGTCTAGAAACTTACGTGGATTCTGCAAAATAAACTGAAGTCAAGAGGCTTAGTGGTGATGTGGAGGAGTGTTGAGGTAGCTTGTTACCATCAGAGCTTTTTACTAGAGGTTCCTTTCCAAAAGGCACAGTGATCTGTGTTACATGGCAAATCATTTTTGTCACTCTTGGTTTTATGCTCTTAAATAATTTATATTTGCCTATTCTTAAATCCTGTCGCTGCTTAGGTGCATTTGTGCTTGGCTTTTGTTCTGATCAGCTTCTCTTTCTAGGTGAGGCTGGCTGAGGTCTCTGTGCTGCATTTCATTACATTCCAATGTCATAGAGTGTGAAGGGAATATTTAAAAGTGCAATGACATTTGTTGGAATATGCACATTATTTAATATTACATAGATCATTTGACATTTTGAAAGCTTTGGAAATTACTTGGAGGTGTGTCTGGTTATAGAATTCTTGTCTACTTGCCATGACTTTCTCAAGACAGCTGTGGTAATGGTGCGCTTTGAAGCAGTGAATGTAACCTGGTTGACCTTCAAGATGACTTTTGTCTTTTATCTTCTTCCTTTCTCTTTATTAGCTCGTATTTCTTTAAATTATAACAGTAACAAATCTTGTTGCTGCCATGACTAGTTTATTATGGTGCAGTGGAGATTCTTGTTTCCAGTATTTTAATTGTCACAGAAGCTGGATTTGTTGGTATAAAATACGTGTAAAATGTTTTCCTGTTTGGTAAATGTGTCTTTTAGACATCAGGGTTTTGGGTTTGTGTTTTGTATTTTTGTTGTTGTTGTTTTTTCTTTTCCAGTAAAGAAAAATGGTTCTTTCAGATGTCAAAGTCTGACCAAAATAGTAAAGTTTACTTGAGTTCTGTCAGATGTTTTACAGCTTTTGAAGGTAAACCTGAAGTGGTTGTAAAACACCGTGTTTGGGTTTGCTCTGCAAAATCAGTTCAGCTTACAGGTATCTGAACCTGCTGTGTATTTATTAGAGATGCTGCTTCATGCCATGGCAGAATTCTTTTGTTCTGTCATGTTAGGCCTCTTAATTTTTTTCAGTTCTTTGACTCCAGGTTATTTGTTGTACAAGTAGATCTATTTTCTTAGCCGTAAAAAAGAATATTTTGCTCTTGATTCTAATGGTAACAGAATTAAGCCATTACAAGCCAAAGGATGGGGCTTGTAATTAATCCTCCCTGCTCTGCCGTTCCTGCTGCAGCCTGTGCTAGGTGTGTAGTGTTTGCATATCCTCTGAGATAGGAAATAAGAGAGGCTTAACCTAGATCCAAAGGTTTGGAGACTAGAACAAAAAACATCTGCTTTGCTACTGAGTTTTGGCTTGGTAAGTAAATATGATAGAGTGCTTTGTGTATAGTTTTAATGGATCATTTCTGCAGATTTATTTTAGGAGTGGGGGAAGTTTCTTACTAGTCACATATTGGAGGAACTAGTTTTCCTCCTCACAGACTGTTTTGAGAGACTTGAAGGTGATGTATGATGAATTAAAACCAAAAAAGCATCAGCGCGTTGGATAGACTTTAACTGCTTAGCGTGCAGTAGATATAAAGAAGCCACGTGATACTTTATTGCCAGAAAACTGTTGTTTTCTCAGACAACAGTATTGTACTTCGGACTCCCTACAGAGTACAAGGCTTCTCTCAGCAGCTGTTTTAATAGCTTGAAAAAGTCTTTATTTCAAATTCAGATGCCAAAGCCATGGCTTTCTCTTACAAATGTTCCAAACATGAATCTTTTCCTTTTGTTGTTTGTTGGAGATATTCCTGCTACATCTTAGAAGCAAAAAAAAAATATGTTCAGGATATTGTTTTTGTTTGGTTATCCCAAGCATTTATTAAATAAAATCATTTTTGTAAGCTTTTTATTTAAAGGGGCAACAGAATCTGTTCAGTAGCAGTGCATTAAGTTAAAGCCCGTATCTATATGCAAGCAAATTCTATTAGCAATAAAACAGTATATTGTCAGCGTTTTGTGTTCTTGATATTGCCTTGCAGTGGAAATAAAGCCTTGATTTGTTTATCAGTGCAGCTAAAAGGGGCTGGCACAGCAAAATAGAAGGGCTTACATGACCAACCCCCCATAAAATCCTTGATGATCTCTAACTCCCCAGTCTCTATAATTGTTTAGCTCTCTGTAAATTTACAAACTGAATAACATCTAAAAAAACAAAAAAACACACACAAAAAACAACACTGGCAGTTAGTCTGTCTGAGTGTTTAGATCTTATACTGAAATACTTCAGTATTATGTATCCCAGTGGGGTAATTTGGTTCCTAATTGGCATTTTATTGTTTGTTTTGCCTGTCTACAGTTTCAGTGTGGTGTCTTTAAAACAGTCACTGTTTACTTACAAGTAATATCTCCACAAATGATGGTGTTTGTGTTTGAATAGGCTCACATATGACAATAAGACACGGGACTTAAGATAGTTTCACAAAGGGCTGAACAGTGAAGAGGCAGAAAAGTATTTAAACCAAGCAGACTGTGTAAGAAGAGTGTCACAGAGGAGATGAATAATACTGGCAGTCAGTGATTTCTGCTCAACTCAGAAACTGCTCATTGGAGATTGAGTTGGTGATTCAGTAAGTGACGTGGCCAAATGGGAAGGTGATGGTTCATCTACAGCTGTAGGTGCCTGTGGATTAATTAGATGAATGGGGAGATTAAGGACAAGTTATTGAGTTTAAGGGAATGCTCTCTCTTCTGCAAAAAATCATTTCTACCTTTCATTGTTCATATTCGTTTTCAGAAGATGGATGATATATGGGAACTGCTTTCTAGCCAGCTCTTCCAAAAGTGATGCTTTTTAGGCCTGCTTTGTTTCAGTTACTTGCTAGACCTCAGTGTTGCTTAAGATAGTGACTCCAGTTTGTTTAAATTAGGGAGGAAGGCTAGATTTTGTTTAAAATGTCAGTCTTATGTGTGAACTTACCTTTAAGAGGGGTGTCAAATCTCACTGATGTGGAACTGTTAATACATGTATGTCTACCATTTACAAGCCTGTGGTTATTGCTATGTAGGGGATTGTCACAGCCTTAGAGCAGGGATTTCTGAAGATATTTCTTAATGGCAGCTGGATAGTTAAGGTGCCTTTAGCAGATGTCTACTGCAGTCTTGTAAGAGCTCTCTTTAAAACGGTTTCAGTGAGATTTTTCTTTGACTGGTCTTAAGATCTTTGAAGTTGAAGAACAACCTTTATGGGGGGGGGGGCAGAATTAAGAATGCTTTGAGTACCATGTACATAATTGCCTTAATTTCATTAAATTCTTCCACAAAAAGAAAAGAAAAAAGCCTTGTAAGATCTTGATTACTTCCTGCCTTCATTTACTCGTTCCATGTTTTTTGTAGTCCAGAAAGTGAGAGGATACCAAGCTGTATTAAAAGACAGGGAGAATCTTCACATTGCAAGCTCATTGCCGTGGGTCATTTCAAGCTTTACATATGTATTATGGATATGTGTGCAGAAGGTTGCATGAAATCTTCAGGTTCAGTCAAATCAGATGAATCAAGTCATAAATTGAAAAATACTGGTCACTTGGCCTAAAGGACTTAGTGGTAGATGCGCTTGCTCTGAGAAGTGCCTTACCTCACAGTATTGCTGTATGGGTGATTTTGTTGCACAGATGTAAATAAAGGTTGTGATTGCTTATGATTGCAGCGGTGATGAAAGTCAGAACCAAAATAAATGATTAGTAGTGTTAAGGGTTAGTGTGCACACAGAGTGTTCCGTAGAGCATGTAATGAGATTTGTTACTTGGTAGTGGGTCACTATAGGGGTAGGGATGCATTTATTTTTTTTCCTTATTTCCCTAGCAGGCTTGTACAGCAGTTCTGCTGAATTCTTCTGTTTTTTCTTTTTGGACAAAGCTCAGGACTTAGCAAAGGCTAATAAAAATGCTGGAAGGGGATCATAATGCATTCAGTTTTGTCCTAATCAAACTGCAGTGGCACTGTGTAGTTTACTTGCATTCAGCTAAGCGTGATAAGAGCAAGGTAATGCAGCTGAGTCCTGCAGACAGCTTCCTCCAGGCAGCTTGTAGGAGAGGACAATGGTGAAAAAACATCAGTCATCTTATATCTATGTGACATTGATTAATTGTTCAGAACTACCTTTCCGTTACTTGGTTGCAGTGCTGCTGCTTGGTTCAGCCCTCAGAAAAGATTGTTTAGAAAGGCAGGTCTAATGTGGTTACTGCATTAAAAAATAGCTGAGAAAAGCGCTTTGTTTCAGAACTTGTCATATAAACAGAATCTGGGAGTTCTGTTCTATGAAGTCAGATGTGTATATATATTTTTAATTGTATTTAGATCATTGCTTCATTTCTTGTATTGCTTTGTATTATGATGTTTTTTTTGTGGCAGGACTGCAGTCTGGGCTGATATAAGTCATAGATTGTTAATTATTCTTGTAGAGATTCATTGCTTCAGTCTATACGGTTTCAGAAACCTTCGGTATTAGAGAACATTAACATGAAATAATGAATTTCTCAGTGCATTTCTGAAAATGTTTTTATGTTCAAGTTGGTTAAATTCTCCCTCTGAAGAGAAACTATAATGTTGTATTTCTTTTTTTTTCTTTGACTTGTCCTTCTACCAGGCAAATCTGTCTAGGTAAACTATGAAACCATCTGTGCAATTCTTTTTTCAACTCCTTAGCAGGTCACAAATGGTAGCTTTTAAAGTCGTGTTAAGAAAGTAACAATGAGTGTGGTGGGTGTGAGGCATGGAAGTGAATGGACCAGAGACTAAAAGAAGAGTAGCCGAGTATTTAATGCTGTAGACCTTGAGCACTGGGTTTTGCAAATTATGGTGTGAAATATCTGAGTGGATTTCCTACATGCTTGCTAATGGAACTGAAAATACAAGCCCTGTTAGGGACTGAAAATAAATTGGGATTAATTTTTACTAATATCCAAAAGCAGCAATCTTCACAAAAGCATTGTGAAACTGAGATATCTGCTTGGTAAGCTTGTTTAAAATATGACTAAAAATACCTTATAGGTAGTATTTCCTTAGAATATGAAGCAACGTTTGTAATTGTGGGGTTTTTTTTTATTGACTTAGTAGTGTAGTTTCCTAAATATAAGAAGAGTGTGACTTGTAGGTTGGCCATAAAGCTTGAGCCAAGCTATTGAAACAGCATTTGTGATTCCTGAACTTTCATAGGGACTTTCAACATGCATGTAAGCCTGAGGCACAAATGACCTTTTGAATACCTGAAAGACACTAAATAGATTCTTATAGACCTCAAACAAGATTAAGGTCCTCTGACCTCAAAGTTAGTGTCTTGCTTGAGCATTTGGTGGGTCATCTGAGAGATAAAGCATTTGTATGACTCAACACCTCAACTGATTTAACTGTGGACGCGTAGAGCTTTGAAAACATAAAGTAAACCTGCTCTCTGAGAGCAACTTCTCATACAACATAAATGTACTTAACGCACCTCTCTTCTTAGTGTACATGATGCAGTAATGGAAGCATGTTAATGTGGTTTTTTTTTTCTTCATTCTTGCAGGAGAGGCCTTGAGGGGAAAGATAACAGTCCGCAAAAACAGAAAAGATCCACGGTCCCTCTTTATAACTCTTTCGGTCAAGGATGTAAAGCAGACCTACAGCCTTCAATGAAAGTTCTATGTGTATAGCTGTGAGAAATGTCTCATTTAACTGTTCAATCTAACTGCTGGTTGCTGCTTCTGAGAGCCAAAAATGGTAAACTTGTGGAACTTTGTATGTGTGTGCACACAACAGTGTAAAAATGATACCTAAAACTGAGAGAGGGAGTATTGTTTTGGATACTCTTGCATATGGCAGCTAATGACTAAATGAGACTCCACTGTGTTTCACATAACGCAGAGTAAAGAAGTGTTAGGTTTGGGTTAGCTGAGACATCTGAGTGGGAAAAATCAGTTTAAAGATTTGCTGTGAGGAAAAGTCATTACGATCTCTGAATGTTCCTTTATTTTCTAGCTGACAATACTTACCATTAAAGGAAAAAGAAGTTAAATGATGTGCAGCTCAGCAGTAGCTGGAAAATCCCAATGGGAATAAATTTGGAATTCCAACTGCAGGCTTGCAACACCAAAGATTTTATTTTTCTTACCACTTTGTGATTAAAAAGTTGTATCACATTTCAGTTACATTAATCTAAATAAATGATCCGAGTGTGTTTTGTAATGCAGTTGCCCGTTTCCTTTTTTTCCCCATTTAATTGGATATTCTTTTATCTGTCCATCGATGGCTCATTTATTTGTGACTAAGGTTATTTTTTCTGTATTAGCCTACTGGAGCATGGGAGAATGGAATTGTATATTGGTGAAGCTTTAGGAAAAATGCTAAGAACAGTTGCTGCAGCAGTAGATTTGGTTTGGCTGGTTACAGAGGTTGAATATGAAGTCAAAGATTGATGTGTGTGCCATGATGTTTAAACACGCTTGGTTCAAACTAGTGTAATTTAACACTAAGCTGTTAATGTGCTTGTATTGTACACCAGTGCTTTTACTGAGTGTTGATTTCAAAAGCAATGTCAAGGAGCAAAGGTGAAGGTGTTTTGCTAGTCATCTCTGAACTGCTGTTATTGCTGTTAAGTGTTTGTTTGTTTGTTTTAAGGACTAAGAAACAGAAATTCTTTGCCTTGGAATCTACTCCACAAAATTTGAGTAATTAGATATTGTAGTGTGGGAAATTACTTCTTTTTTCCCCCTGTAATTAAAGGTTAGTAGAATGTTATCAGTGCTTATGCCAATTTGGCAAGAGAGTACAAGTTTGTATTACAGAAGCTGAAATTCTTTTGCAAGGCAGCACTTTTTTCACGCAGTGAAATGTGTATTGGGAGCAAACAGCAGTTAGTGCAGTGCTACCACAGTTTTAATTGTGAACAGCCTTGTAGAACTCTGTGCCATTTCAATGCTGTTTCATTCTCTCTTGCGGAAACACACAGCTTACTCATCTGCATCCGGATCATTTTGTGTGCTTGGGAGGACTGGGGACTTCTTCCTATGTGTAAACTAATGAATTACCATTAAAGCCTTAAATGTCTTGATTAGATGTTCAAGGTCTCAGCACATATGCGCAGCTTAATGGGAGCGTTCAGTGTATTCGCTTAGTCTGGTTAATTCATTTTAATGGCCTAAATAAGAGCTTGGCCACCAAAAGGATCTAAACCTGTACTGACACCTTGGCTATTGTGTTCATCTAGTAATGAATGCATTACTTCCACTGATGTTTAGATGCCTCTATTTTATGAAGTGAGATGGCACACATCTGATAAATTCTATATATTTCGTTTTCAAGGTAGACTTTACTGTAAAAATAAATGAGGCAATTAAATAAAAAATAAAGATAGATGATTTACATCACAGTAGTATTTGACAAGTGTGAACACACAACAGTGATACAGTTGATGCATAGGCTTCTGTGACCTGCCACTGTTTTTCTAGCTTGGTAATGTATATTCCTTTCAAAAATAAGTTGTTTATCTTTGTTAAAATGCTTGGAATGAAACTCAAACTGTTCAACTATGCATAAAAATTGATCTCGCAGATGGAATTTCAGCAGTTAGCTTTGAACTGATGGATGGAGTTTGTGATGTAGTTATCGGTGTTAGGCAGTAAATATGAAGGGTAGGAGGTGCAGATTTTTGTCCTTTGCTGCAAGGTGCCGAAGAAATATAATGTACTGATAGACTGAAACTGTCATAATGTGGGTATTAACAGTGAATTTGTTTGGTACGTAATTTACTGTGAGAGTTTCATGTATGTGTCAAGTTTCATACTTTGAGCATGGCTGAGTTTTGAGCTGTTGGACTCTAATCTTGCAAGGTTCCTTATAACTTTAATTTTTTCAGTGGGTCCCCGGATTTTGTAGAAGTGTAGCTTGTGTGTGTATGAATGTTGAGATAGGGAGAAAAGGAACAGAAGTGGAGAGGGGTATAAAGGCCTCAAGGAGTTGTCAGTCTTTGGTAGCGGGGGAGAATAATGAAAAATAGTGGAAAATGTTGAAAAGGAAGGAAAAATGTTAGCTGTGACTTAAAAACAAACAAAAATATGTCAAGATGAGGAGATTTGATCTTTATGTCTTCCAGGAGCAAAGAGTAGGAGGTGGACTAAAGAGGAGTTAAACTGTCTGCAACAGCATGACCAGTGCATGTCCAGATAGCCAGCAGAAGCAGATAAAGCTGATTGTGTATCACTTGGAATGCAGAAATGGAAGACTAAATGGTAATAGTTGTTAAGAATTAGAGCAGTGCTTGGTATTTAGATTCAAAAAAAAAAACAATTCTGAAAGGTTCTCTTCTTGCACCATTGTTAAATTTGGGACAAGATGTGAGGGAAAGGTAAATGATGTTAATGAACAGAACAGTTAAGTAACACAACTAAAAGACAGATACTACTGTGATAAATTCATTACTTTTTCAAAGAACTTCCAATTCATGTGGGTGAAAATGGATCCAATAGGCAGTGTCATACGGCATCCTGTGCAAGGAACCAATCAATTATAGATGGCTTTTCTCAACCCAGGAATTGGATTGTACAGGATTTATCAGAAAGCACAGTTAGTTATTTATCAGTTCTAATTGTAAATCTGAGAATTCAGCAGCTGAGGAAATGAGATCAGTAAATGCTCTTTTTAAAGAGACTCTAATAAACAAATCAGAGGCAGAAAGTTGAGAAGTAACTGATGAGAGTAGAATTCATGCAGTCTTGAGATGATAATCCTGTATGGTCAAAGATGATGCAAATGAAGGGTGTTACTCTTTGACCTAGTGTTACAATACCCTACATCCGTACTTCCAAGGAGACAGGTACGTACATCCCGTTAAAATTACTTCTATGACACGATGATACAGCCTAGATACTGTCCTAGTTGTAATTTAGAAATATACAGTCACTTGTCTGTCATTCACATCTCAGATAGATATATTACTTGAATTTTGTGTACCTGTATTAAAAATATGAAGAGAAGCAGATCTTCACTGATGCTTGTCTGTCAGACCAGCTGAAATAAATAGAGCTGATTTATCTCATGGTATTTCTTTTCTTAGTAGCAACTCTTTATATGTCAGAATCAGTCTTTTACTCACTAAGAAATACCAAATGAATGTGTCCTGTGAATTATTTTTGTCTAGATTTGAAATTCAAACTTGGCACTTATTTCTCTGCCTCTCTTTCCTTGAAAATTATTTCTCATATCTCTTTTCCCTCTCCTTTCTGCATACTGAGATGTACAAATGCATTTTTAATGCATGTAGCAAGCTCCACTGCTGGTTGGATGCTGTCATGTTTATACCACTCAGTCTTCCTCTTGTGTTTCTTGTGCTACCTTAAAGCATTCCCTTATTTCTGATGCCTGGAGCTTCCTGGTGTCTGGAGACTCACCCGAGTCTGTCCTATTTGCAAGACTGCTTCCATTCTCCCTACAGTCTCTCACATACGGAAGGGTTGAATGAGCAGTTTATTCCTAAGAGATGCAAAAAATTGTGTACAAACATAAGCTTTGCTTTGGCAATCAGCAATACTGATGAAATCAGTACAGACTGTGATTTGCAGCCATGGCAGAAACAGAATGCTGATGCAGTAAGTCAGGTACAGACAAGGGCTGATACGGGTTTTGTCCCCAGAACGTCTGAATTAGTTATTGTTGCTAACAGAGAGCTGCTAAAGTGTGTTGAAGTACAGAAGTGGTTTAGTCTGTGATGGACAGGTGAGAGGATATAAAGAAAAAAGACAATACAAAGATCCATAATTTCAGTTCAGAGATCAGATATATGAAATAATAGGAAAGATTTGTCATACTTGTTTCAGCGATGCGCAACAAAATACCACATGTAAAAATAAAAAGAAATTTAAAAAGCCCACAAGAAACTCTACCAGTTGTATTTGGTATCATTGATAGTAGGACCTTTAATTTACTTATTTACTTTAATGTTCCTTATATCCCCCTGTACCCCCTCCAAAGAAAACTGGCATATGGTAAAGGGCAGATGAACACATAATGGTAATAGCATGCCTGTTGATGAGAGTTGGCCTTTCTCTTAACTATTGGTGGCTGTCAATTGGAAAAGGTGGTGTGCTTGTCAAACTACAGTGTCATCTAGGAATGGTGAGTGTTGGTGTCATGAACTGCTTACGTGTGTAAACATTGTAATATATATATAATATATATATGAATATACTGTAAGTGCTCTGAAATATTCACGTTTGCACTGTGCATTTTCAAAATGCTATGTACTAAATAACTATGTTTATAGACCAATACTGTATTCAGTGAATGCTTTGTAGTTAAAGCAACTTCTGCAAAAATACTCTTCATGACAAGAGAAGCCCATACCAGGAAAGCAGGATTTACATGTTAGGGTAAGAAGGTAAGGGAAAGGCATTTATATCTTGAGAACTGCAATGGAGTGCTCTTACTGTTGTAAACAAGTAGAATAGAAATACAACTGATTGAGATCTTAACCTGTCAGCAACATGATTTGCTGGCTGAACAATTATTTTCTGAATAATAAGGCTTAATCTTGCTTATTTCACGTTTTCCTGCAATTAATATTGAACGTGTAATCAATGTCTGCAAGTGGTTAGTGTTTTTGTCCACTGTTAAAACTAATAGGTGAGTTTTAACATCTCAGGAGAGTAGGCTGGCATTTTAAGCAAGATTCCTGAAAAAATTGATCATTTCTGATATTAACTTGCAAACTAATTACTGAATAACTCGGGAAGTGCTTTGGGCTATTTTAGCTAGCAGAGTGGTAGGTGCCAATATTGAGGAAAACATTGCCCTATTGGAATAGCTTTAATAACCCATAATTGTTTTTATGCTTGCTCTCTTGTATAGGAAATAGTTTGGGTTAGGCAGGGGGGGGGGGAGGGGGGAAGCTTGTTTGGTGATTAATAACTGAGGTTTTGGGTTTTCTTTTTTTCGGATTAGGAAAGTATGCTTTTATCATGTTTTTGTAATGAAGTCCAGGTGTCCTGAATAGCATCGAGGACAGTGAATCCAACCTTGTTCCCAATTAAAAATCCTCAGCTATCAATCTTCATTCATGCTTATGTAGTTTATGTTGTGCTTAGCCCAAGGTCAGATGTATTAAATTGACTGGTGATTCTTAGAAGCTTTTTTTATTATTCAGATGAAATTGAAGATAGGCTTACGTTTTCTTGCCTGCCAGTCTGTGTCCTGATATCTGTGTTTGCACACTTGCACATAAATAACTCCATCTGAAAAGACTATGGGTGCACAGAGCTCCATTTCCATGTAGATGCCAAACTTGTTTTCTTTTTCCCTTTTGGTGACTTATTCTTTAATCTTCCTTGTTTTCTGTAATGCTTTTAAATGTTTACTTAACTACACTGTAAAGCTCATTCTGTTTGTACCCATCAGAGAACAGGTAAGCAAGAAAGACGAATGCTCCTGGTCCTTCATTACCGAATGCCTCTTCTGTGTGCATCATGCTGAGGTCTCTAATAGGATTTTTCCGTGTGCACCTTAGTTTGACCCTCTGAATTCTCTTTGATGGAGCATGCTATAATGAGATAGCTCCAGTTTCTGTGATCCAGATAAACACAAACCTTAAACTGCAAATAGATAAAGGTCTAGAGAGGATTCAGAAAGCTCGTTGGGAAGATACACCTGCCAACTTTAAAAGGAGTAGGCTGTTAGTTTTTAAGACATTTTTTTTTTTCCCTCCTGGAAGTTTTCTATGATCTGTTTAATAGTGCTTGAAGTTCCCTATAATGATTTGTAATGTTTTTGTTTTTCTTTTTTTTTTTTTTTTTATCCTTGATTTAAATGTTTTTTTTAAGGAAAAAAATTGTTAATCAAGTGTAGTGGAATGTCACAACTAAGTATGACTTAATTCCTGGAAGAAATAGAGCCCACAACTGTACTGGAAAGGAAGCTGAAGATTAAAATTGGAGACTAAAGGCTTGGATGAAGGTGAAGGTGATGATAGGTTATTGTTTAGAAATCAGGTTTTGCGTGTAACATGTTCCTGCTTTTACAACGCTGATTGACTGCACGGCAATGGAATTTAAAGGCAACCAACAAGTCCTGTGCACATCTCCTGCTGTGTGGGCTTCCAAAGAAAGGTCACAAAGATTTTATTCTCTTCTGTTTACAAGGCTATAACAGGTGTTAAAACCAGTAAAGGGACAACATCCAGATAAAAGACAAATATTGTATTGTGTGACAAGACAAGGGAGAATACAGGAAATAGATCACAGTTAATGCTATGATTGTGACGAAGTTTGCAGAAGGGTTCATTTGGTTAAGAATGATTAAAAAGCTTATTTAATTGGACTGGAAAAGAACTAGAGCATGGTTCAGTTTCCAGGCTCTTTAAGTACTTTTAATATTAACTATTTGATCACAGGATTACAGAATGGACCAGGTTGGAAGGGACCTCAAGGATCGTGAATCTACAACCCCCCTGCCAGGCAGGGCCACCAACCTTCCCATTTACTAGACCAGGTTGTCCAGGGCCCCATCCAGCCTGGCCTTGAGCACCTCCATGGATGAGGCATCCACAGCCTCTCTGGGCAGCTGTTCCAGCACCTCACTACTCTCCTAGTAAAGAACATACCCTATATACCATAAAGAACATGGCCCTAACATCCAACCTAAATCTTCCCTCCATCAACGTAAAACCATTTCCCCTTGTCCTGCTCCCCTTTCAAAGAGTTTACTCCCCTATTTGACCTTGTTTGAATTTCATAGGTAGATGATCAACTTTGCAATTAAAATCAAAGTTGTTAGTGGTGTTATTTACCATCAGAGAAAGGAGGGACAAAGAGCTCACATGTCTTAATAACATGGAGATTACGTTCTGTTGGTGGAACATTTCAGAAGATTGTCCTTTCTCCTTGTGTGAATCTGTAAGTAGTGATCTGTTGCTTGGTGTGCACCAACAGGTTCCTAATTTTTATTTACTTGGCTACATCTCATATATCAAGTTGGAAACAAATTTTACTTATATGCCTTTCTAAATGGCAAGGGTGTTACCCATTTTCTTTGGCTTAAGTATGCATCTAGGTTGCAGTACTCCCTAGACTCCACCATGGTAAGTGAAAAAGACTCTCCCAATGAAATAATTGTGCTATATAGCAGTCAGCTTACAGATAACGTTAGTTCTGTTCTTGTAGCAATTAGCTGAACTAAAAATAAACTAATGACAGCAATAACAAATCGAAGAGGAATAAAGCTTTACTCAGCGTGTTAATTCCGCTTTCCACTTGGGTGCGACTCCAAGTGGAAACAGTGATAACAAATATGTCCTATGGAAAACAAGCAAAGTGAAGTTATCTTTCCACAAGTGAGAGCTACAGCCCAAATAAAACAACTTGTGGATTCAGTTGGTTTTCACACTATATAAAAATATTATATGACTTACATATCTGCAAAACAGGGTAAGTTCCTCTGGTACTATCCAGGCAAACTATTATAAATTTGCAGTATCTCTTTAGCACTCTGCACTGCTCCTGTTAGCAATAGTTCTCATTAAATATTAGTTTTATGAAGAACTATTTTTCACTAACCAGTGTGCTTGAGTGAAAAGTGGTGGTGGTGTGCAAGGTTTACTGGTAGGAGGTGCACTGAATCTATGGACCCTGGGTGGCACTTAACCAATGAGAGCTCCCTTGAAGGAGGAGGTAGTGTTGCTCCAGTCTGGGTAATGATGGCTTAGGTAATTAAGCCTGAAATACAAGTAGGATTCAGTAAGTAGAATTGAACTTTGATTAAACCATCTGATGGGTTATGCAAAAAGAGGATCAGTGCATAGAGGGAATTTCCTAATAATATTGACTTCTGTCACAACACTGGACGTTGTTGGAACAAAGTCCATTCAACTGGAAAATTGGATGTGAGAAGAAGGAATTCTCTGCAGCTCACATGTTACAATGGCACTATGCTTGCCTGCTTGAATTAATATGAAGCCTTACTCTGATAGTTGTTCATTTTGAAACCTGTGTGTTTAGAGCGTTTGCAACTGCTTCATCTATCTGGGCCCTAAAGTATATTTGTCTTAGGTGGTAATAAATACCATGCAGTGTCCCCAGAGGGGGAAGTAATGCTCTTGCAAATTGATTTAAATGTAAATTTGACCACCTTCATGTTACCAGGTAGCAAAGCCATCACACTGTACAACCTAGTTGGAGCTTGGTGGCCTCTTTCTTCTCCCCTTTGTCACCTAGAGCAGACCAACAACCTGGGCAGTAACAGCAAGGAGCAGCAGGGAATGTTTCATAAATGCCTGAAGGAAAAACCTTTTGTGGTGTTTTAAGTAAAGAACAGCATTTTTGAGAATCAAGGTAAATAGTTGTGAGTATTCTTTTGGGGTCATTTTTGGACTCTTCTGCTCCTCTGATATCTGTGTATGACAACGATTTGCTATTGTTGTGAAGCTGCTGAGAGCTTTAAAAAGAGAGAGATGAAATTCCTGGGATAAAATAGAGTTGTTATTTTATTCTTCCAAGTATACTGAAAAGGGAAGCCTTTATTTCTATATACAGCTTAAGACTGTTTTCTCTAAAATAGATTTCCTGGAAATTATTTCTTAGCAGTAACTTGGTCTGTGCTTTAGTCATTAAAGGCATCATGCTATTTCTCATCTCCCTATATTAAAATAAATACAGGCAAGGTGACAGGTGATTTAATGGCTATATTAAAGTCTGGGTTTGTGATGCCTTTCAGAGTGCATTTCGATTCAAGATTTCAGTCAGAGCTTTTGCGTAGAAGGTTAGGTACAATGACTAGGAAAAGAATCTATTGTGGAGTAAGGGTTGTGGTTCAGACCATTCTTTGATGGGATTTTGTTGTTCACACACTGTTGTTTTCTTTCCCCCTTTTCTTTTTCCCCAAATCAGATGTTCCATGGCTGATTTAGTCATCCGTGTGATAGTTAATTATTGCTGAAGTAATTGAGACATTATTGAAGGCAGAGGGCTGTCAACAGAAAAATCTTAGCAAAGTCAACCCTTGGAAGACCATCTTACAGTCAGATTCTTTCTTTGCCATATGAAATCTCTGCTTCTGTTAGTAGGGAAAGTAAGCAATGATTGAACTATTATGACCATCTCATTGTTTCCCTGTGCCTCTTGAATTCGTTACCAGCAGGAAATTGTCATAGTAGTCTGTAGAGTTGGGAAAAGGCATTCAGTAAGCTTTTATCAAAGAGTTTAATGAGGTTTGAATAATATGTTTCTCTTTATTATGCCTGCCACAATCTGTTTTTCTTGAGTTCTGCCATTGCTCCTCTGAGACCGCTCTGTGCTTGGATGTTTCCAGTAACTCCACATGTTTATACATCTTGTTATGGCCCTGCAAACAAAATGGAAGTTGTTCCCATTAGTCAATATGCCCAGCTAATAGATTACCAGTACTGAAAGCCTTGTTTTTAGTAAGCCATTGCTGATCAATGTGTTTTTCAGCAGATTTGGTCATTGCCAGAGATATTTTTAAAGCACTGGAGCTTACAGATCTCTTGGGAAAGGACAGGCACATATTTTTAAATGATCTTCCACACCTGCACTAACTCTGCTTGGTACGTGCAGCTTTGCTTTATTTGAGGAAGAAGAGGCAGTATTCCATAGTCACACAGTTTGATTTATTGGCATTTATTCTGCATTAGACAATGTTTAACCAATCTGTTTGAAAACATAGTGGAGGGAATTCCCTTGTTAACCTGGCTTGGTTACTGAATTCTGGATTAGGAAAATCCTCTGTAGGATGTGAACTGTTTCTGTTCCTGGGAGCAAGTAAGCAAGCCCAGGTTGCTGTATTTTGAGGGAAAATGGGGCGTGGGGAATGTAGGAGATTGGGGGCATCTTTCTATTAAAAATGGAGTCAAATTCTACTGCTGGGTCTAAGCATCTTACCTTTCAGGATTATTTATGCTTGCCTAATATTACAGCAGAACTTCAGGCTGTTCAGGGGTTTCTCAGCATGTAGAAATTTGAACTTATGAAATGTTCTCTAGTAGAATCTATTGCTCTGCAACTATGATATAGACAAGTGTGAGAAAGCTATAATAATGTATCTGAATTTATAGGGGCACATCAATTTCAGTACCTGAAGTTTAGTTGTGATCTGAGCATCAAGCTGAGACACGGTGCCTGAGGTGAATATGAGGCATCTAATGCACTGCAGAAACATTCAAAGGCATCTTCAGAGTGGAAGTGTGAGATTCACAGGCAGTTGTGCAGTCTAGAACTTATGGTTATACACGAGATGATGGCAGGCTGCCACATGTAGCCTGTGCGGAGCACACAACGAAGCTTAGTCCAGAGGTATAGGATCAGACTTGCTGATATTAAGTTATATGATAAAGCAAGAGTCGGAATATTTTCTTAGATCTGTACCAAAGGGATGTAAAAGTTGCCATAGGTGTTAATATTTTCATGATTCCACATAGAAGCTCTCTAAATTCAATGTTTGGTAAAAATACCAAGCAGGTATATGACACTTTCTTGCCATGTGTCATGCCCTGTCGCCTCTTGTCACAAGGTCTGAGGTTTGCAACAGTTCTTTATTACTTTGCTAAGTTAAAAATCAGATGAGGAGATCCTGGATGCCCTGATCGAACGCTGCTGACCACTAGCTGACACTTTGGGCTGCTGATAGTTGTATCCTGCAAATCTTTTTGCTACTCCTTCTTGCACAGCACAATTGTTTCCATCCTGTATGTTGGCCTGGCTTTTGTTTTCCTCTGTGTCTGACATATGCTCCCAGACTTCATTTCTCTCTCCATCAGAACTGCATTGAAGCGTGGGCTTGTATGTTCCTTCACTTTCTTCTGAGGTTCTTTGTCTTTCCTCAGCATCAGGGCTAAGTGATACTTGGAATTTTCCTCTGTCTGCTACAGACCAAACATTTCTTTACCTGAAGTGAAATCACTAATAGTTGTCAATCCCAGCAGGAAGCTGGAGGAAGAAATGTCTGGTCAAGTTCTGTGGAATTCTCTGGGCTCGAGTCTCCAGACATCAAAATCAATTTTGTCTGTCTAAATGTCATTGCTCAGAGCTGAGTAATGATGTGTTTCTTGAGGATGAGCAGATTGGGTGGGAAGAGATGGGAGCCTCGCTCTAGATCCAACAAGTTTCTGTTTATTTTGTTTCAATTATAAAGTAACAACTATTACTCTGAAAAATTTCCTCTGACACAGCAGAGACAAGAACAATGATACTGAAGTAATTGGTTTGTCCAAGTGGATATATTGCATACATCTGTACAAGCATGAACTGTCTCTGGTCTTGGACCAAATAGCTCGCTACAGGGTAATGCCCAAACTTGAGTGGTGCTGTGGCTGCTTTATATTTGGTGATGGTAATCGTGGCATCAATAGAGTCAGCAGCCCCCTTGTATCTCCTCACCTGGCCAAATCCTACACCTATGCTGAGGTGTTAGAACTAGCATGCCTTGACAAAAAAGCATCAGTTTCCACTGTCAAAAAATCTCAAGTATATCACGTGAGTAAGTGCACAGTTTCTACTAGTTTGCCCAGCTGCGATAAAGCGGTGGGATGGGAATGTGGTTTTGATCGTAAAAGAGGTTATTACCACAATGCAGGAGATGCAGGTTTGTGAATTGTAGGTTATCCTCTGATTTTTTTAGGTGTACTTGAAGATAACAGTTGGGGTTAGTATAAAACTAGCAGAGAAAATAATCTGAAGCAGTATATTGAGAGGGGAGGAGTGGGGGGAAAAAGTCTTCATAGTATCACTTAATGAACCACTATAATTGAAGCCTATCATCCAAGAAGTTCCACTTATGTAGTAAGGATGTCTAGATATGCTTAGATGCTGATATTGAACATATGTTCTTAATATACACAGTCACCAGCAAAGCAGAATTTAGTGTGGTAGCTTGCTTAGAAACTACACAACGCCAAGTGCCGCGTCCTGCACTTTAGATGCAATAACCCCATGCAGAGCTATAGGCTTGGGACTGAGTGGCTGGATGACTGTGAAGAGTTTAGTATTAGTATCTATTCCTGTCTTTCACAAATAATGTGATTTTGGTTTTCTTTCGTGGGCATTTGAACTGGGAAATACATATTGCTCTCTTCCAGTATCTGAAAGGCACTTACAGTGAGAGCAGGGCTGGTCTCTTCTCACTGGTGACAGGGCAAGGGGAAATGGCCTCGAGTTGTGCCAAGGTAAGTTTAGGTTGGATGTTAGGAAACACTTCTTTACAGAAAAGGTAGTTAAACACTGGAATAGGCTCCCCAGGTGACTGAATTGCCATCCCTGTTTGTGTTTAAGAGCTGTCTGGATGTGGTGCTCAGAGATATGATATAGCAGAGGGTTGTTAGAGTTAGGGTACTATGGTTAGGCTGAGGTTAGACTTGATGATCTTTGTGGTCTTTTCCAACCTGAGTAATTCTATGATTCTATGATATACACAGAGGTATGAAACCAAGCACGATATCACTGCTTTTTCTTTTTTAATTAGGGTTACATCAAGGAAACAAACGGAAAAAGGGAAACAAAATAACATCTGTTAGCTCTTCTGTGAGGTTCTAAAAATGGTAAGTTCTTTCTTTTGGGGAAAAAAGAAAGCCAAACACACACAATAAAAACTAGAGTTTGGAGTTATTTTCCACTGCTGCTGGTTAGAACAAAATGCTGCTTTGAAGGAAAGAATGAAAAATGGAGAAACGGACACAAAACATAGCAAAAACACCCATGGGGGGAGGGAAACAAACCACAAGCAAAGATTTACAGGGCAACTTCTTTACCTTTTGCTGATTCGTGTCTGCAATCTTACCACTGATGCCACAGATGCAGTACACTGTCATGCATACTCTGACATGGGAAATATCAGGTATTTTAGACAGTGTCCCCTTCAGTTGCAGAAGTGCATGGCAATGGTCTACCAGCCAAGCCTGAGTAAGTGGGAATTCTGTCCTTCAGCTGAAGAACATTGCTGAGCTGATAGCAAGTGCATGTAACAGGTCAATTTAGTCAACTGTTACCTTGGAGAAACTTCAAGGTTTTTTCTGTCTTGTGCTTTTGCAACTCAAGATGACTCATAACTTAATCTTGGGATCTGTACAGAATTGGCTGTTGGAATACCAGATGTTTTCTTTTTTTTCCCCCTCTGCAGCTCTGAGGAATCTGACTGTATTGATTCTGATTGCTTCCTAATGATGTCCACCTATTTTTGGATCGGGTGTTCATCTCTGATGTCAGTGTAAAATGGTACAGTGAAGGGAGAATGCCTATAAAGTCAAGTCAGCTGATTTTCTGTGCAAAGGGCAAGAAATAATTGAATTACCTGTTTGGAATGGAGGTGTTTAATGCCAACATTAGCTGAAGTTTTGAGAAAGGTTTTCTAGCACTGTGTTGCAATTTGGAAATCATGGTGTGGATTTACCATTGCACGATGTCCTCAAGGCAGTCAGTTGCCTTGCAGCATTGATATTTCTAGCCACGTGAGAGTATGTAATAAGAACTGGTTCGTAAGCGGGTTTTATACTGATTTCTGTTAATGCATGAAAGAAGATTTTCTTTGGAGCAAGTGGGGAGGATTGGACTTGCTTCGTTAAACTTGTGAAACCTTATCCTGGCTGCCAGCATTACAATAGCTTATAGTCACGCATTTGCCTAGAGCTGAGATGACTAATACCTTTAAAAGTTACTTACATAAATGGTTTTTTGCAAGAAAGAACAGGAGGGAGAGTGGAGTGTACTGCCCATGTTCACTCAGATTGAAGCCTGTGGTAGAGCTCAACTCTGAATTCATGTTACCCTTACGTTTTTCTCTGGTTCTATCCATCTGCTGCATATACTGTTCCTATTTTGTCTGCTTCTTTAGTTGGAGAAGAGAAGAAATGGTATTTAGCTGTGTTTTAAGTTCTTTGCAGCGTGGTATAAAGACAACAATAGATTGAATGCACAAATCTGGCTTCAGTTTTCCATCCTTCTAGACAGTGGATCACTTTGAATTTCCTATATGACCAAGGCATTCGGTGCATTTGGAGCTCAGTGTTGAAGCTGTCCAGAATTTCAGATGAACCATAGGAATAAACAAAGTGGTTGTTTAAACAGTGAATCTCATTCCTTAGGACAGCAACATCATCCTATTTACTCTGAGGTTTGTACTCGAGAGAATGGTTAAACCTGATTTTTCTTAAGTAGAACAGACTGGTAGAAGCTGGCTTGCTTTTGCAGTTATTTGAAAGCACCTACATGTCTTTGTTTTAAATGTAATCATCCACATTTAGTGAACAGATTGTCTTAGGGAATGAATAGTAAATTTTTTTGCTGCTAATATTGTTGGAGTCATCTCTTCAGAACTGAAGGTATGTTGCGATTCAAGTCTAGATCAGCATGACCAGGAAAAAGGACTGTGCCATTAGAGAACATGAGTCTGCTCTTAGTGAACTGCAGATGTGACGGGTTTATGTAGCTTTGACTAACAGCTGAGAAGCCTGTGAGTAACAGCCGCATGTGTATAAGCTATAAGCCAGATTCTCTGCTGCGATGCCAGCCCCTTTGAGCCATCTGACAGTGTAATGAAGCTGAAAAGTGGCTATGTAATATATCCCTGTCTTCTGTTTCTCAGCTGTGGGGTAGTTCCCAGCTGCCACAGTGCTGGCATACCTGTCTTTCATCCAAGGCTTGGACCCAGACTGGGGCTCTGTCGGGCTTTACAGAGGCAGCCTACTAAGTGGGATGTGATTAGGTGAAGTCTTACCACAAATATATTCCTGTAGATCTGTTTCAGGAGTTCTGGGCAGGGAGTTGGTGCTACATCTTTAATAGAGTAGCACTACCTGAATAACTGCCCCTAATATTTATTCTACAATCAAAATGAAGGAAAACTAGATTTAACCTGCAGCCAAACATCTGTGGGATGTTTGTGGCATCCTCCTGGGGCACCTGAGTAGAAAATCAACCTTCTCTTTTTTTAGGGACTGTCTCTTATATTTTTTTCTTCCCAAATTTCTGATGAGGAATTCAACTGTGAGTTTGACACATAATATCAAGAGACTGAGATAGCACAGCTGGGTAAGTTATTGCTTGTCAGATAGCTGACTCTCTTGTCCATCCCAGATTTATGTCAAAGCTAAGATAAAATAACCTGGTTGGTGACATCTAAAAGCACTTGGATAGCTCTATGGTGCATTCCTTTCTGGGCTGGTTATGTTTTTAATTACTGTTTTCCCTGCTCAGAGCCAGCATGATGTTAAGGAGGCTTTATTTTGTCTATTCTCTGCACTAACCCTACTTAATATGCATTTGTGCAATTAACAGAAACTCCTGATCCCAGTGTTAAGCACCATTAGATCCAACAGAGGTGTTTTTATCTTGTTTGTGATGCAAGGGCAGGTCATTTTTTCCTGGCTGGGAGTGATGAGTACAGTGACCAGGCTAAGGTCTGGAGGCCATTGTGGCACTACAGAAACTGTTCTTGACTTGCTTGCACTTGGGTAAACTGGGGGAATATATTCAGAGCTTCAAATAGTGTCTGCTTGTTGGTTTCCATTAAATACGTTGTCATCTTCTTTTTCTTCTTCTTCCTGTGATTTTCTTTGTTTTAGTTTTTATTTATGTATCTTTATTTTATTTTCATAAGAGATTTGGTGGACTCAAACCTGTGTCAATTATGCCCTGGATTGAGATGATGACCCGTGGTTAGGGGGGGAAGTGTCTGGACGAATGAAGAAACATGCATGTATGGGTTAAATAGCTGTTAGGAGCATCAATGCCTGGCCAGTGGTGCAGAAATTTCCTCCAGATGCTTCTGTTACCCACCTCCCCTTCCCCCATCCCCCCCCCCCCCCACCTGATCCCCCTTTCTCTTCACTTCGATTATTTACAGAGATCTCAGCTGAATGAGCGAAATCTCTCTGGAAACTGGCTCCTTGTCGCAATGAGGATGCACAACTTTGGCAACGTGCTGAAAACCCAAGGGCCATCCCGTGAGTTAGCCGGGTTAAAGCGAATGGAGAGGAGCGCATCAAAAAGCCTATAGTAGAGCCAATAATGAGCCTGAGGCATATCACGGGAGAGAATTAACAGGTAATTATCGCCTTAAAGATTTTTTTTACAGGCTCTTCATTATTTGGACATAATTAACTGAGAAAGTGGAAATATTGCAGCCTGATAAGGTGCTTTGGTTTAAGGAAGGGTCCAGGGGAAGGGTTTTGCATGGAAGACTGTGTTCATCTGGATTAAGACTATAAAAATAATCTACATCTGGTTAGAAAAAAGAGGAAATCGGAGATGTTTCACCTCCTGAAAAGTGTTTTGTTCTGACTTTGATTGCTCACAGCTGCGGGAATGCAATGCTATTTCGGCTTTGCATTACGCATCACTATAGGTAAATCATTACAACGGTTACGACCACTGCTGCTAAATATATGCGTATATATTTAATGCACGCAAACGCATCAGCATTGCCGTGTTGCCCAAAGGGGAAACATCTCCGCAAGATTTGGGGACGGGGACGGGTTAACTGCCCACGGATCGGTGCCAACGAGCGGGTGCGCAGACACGGGAGCAGCTCGGCACTGCGGCTGCTGCCGTCCAACGAAGGCAAACTTCGCAGTGGGCAGGGTGGGGGGAGGAGGCAGATGTCGGAGCAGCGGCTGCAGCCGGAGCAGGGCTCAGCGCAGGGCTGGGAGCTGCAGCCCGGGGTGGGGCTGAACGGGGCTCTCGGCGGGATATCGACTTTTCCGTAAGGGTTGGGGGGGTCCTCCCCTTTTTGGAGAGGGCTGAGCTGTGTTGCTCTGCGGGTTTGCCTCCGAACCTTTGCTGCGGAGCTCGGTGAGAGCCTCCCGACGTCCTCAACGAGCGGGGGAGGTGGTGAGAAACCGAATGAGGGGGCCATGGGCTCCTAAAGGGAGTGGAACATCGATCTCCTGTTGCAGTGCTGATGGCGAAAGGGAATTAACTGCATCACATCATCTGAAAACAAAACAAAACAACCAAACAAAAAAGCCAACAGAAAGTCAAAAGTCAACCCTTTGGTTTTAGAAGAAGTTTGGAGCTGATACCTTGTCGCTTTGAGTTTGCTCCGTGCCCTTAGAGACAAGAAGGCTTGGCCAAAGGCAGCATCGCCTAGCCGGCGGTCCCGTTCAGCTCCCCTTCCCGACCCCCCCCCCCCTTCCAGCACAACTGCAATCTGTGTGCTCCCAGTGCCGCACGCACTGGTACAGGGAAACATAAGAGGCAAGGTGAAGAGAAGGGGCATAAAGCAACGCATGAAAGTGCATGTGCGTAAAAATAGCTCTATATGTGTATAGCTTTACGCCTGGAAAGAGAAGGCAGGTACTCATGCTTAAGTATGTTTTAAGCACCTGCATGATCTTTGTTGTAAAAACGCTTTGAAGCTCTGTTGTAAGGTGAAAGAATTTCTTCTTTTCGCCTGAAAGACGCGATGCACATCCCTGCGAAAAGCTGGCTTTTCTAGCCCCGGTCTCCTTTGCTTTCGTGGTTCATGGAAGAACTCGTGCAGGTGAGTTCTTGCTGCCGTCCGCAGTGGCCAGGGGCCGCCTCCGCAGCCCCCGGTGGTGAGCCGTGGAACCAAGGACGTGCTTGAGATGTGTTTGGTATTCGGGAGAGCAGCGCAGTGCCCGCCCGTCCCAAGCGTAGGTGCGCATCCCGCGTTGCTCAAGCTGAAACAGCAGATAGTCTCGGGAGAAGCTGACGCTAGTGCAGTGTGTGCAGGGGGCCAGCAGCACTCCCTCTGACGTTAAAACAATTGAGAAGGTTGCTTAGGGACCGTCCCGTTTTGCCTACGCGTTATTTCTTCACGCGTTATTGTGAGTAAAGCTTGCCTGAGCACAGCAAGTTTCCTTCGCGTAGCAAATAATATGGGAGACGATTAAGTGTGGGTTAGTTCGTTGGGAAAACGATTGTGGCTTAAAACGACGAGGAATCGCCCCCCAGTTCTCAAACAAAAAAAGCTTTGATGGGTGTGAAAGAACTTCACGCACCTGACTGCGGTTATTCTCACCTTGGCTCCCCCTTAAGTCTTATCAGGACCGTTTTGTTGAAGAATTGACTTACAGTGTGTATCGTTTTCATTTATTTAGGGGTGAGGGCTTCCCCCCATCACGCACTGTAAAAAATAGGCAATGCGGTGTTGTGTGATGGCACAAAGAGTCCAGGGAAGACAACTAAAATGGTTGTATGCTATATGCACGGTCAACACCTCTCTTTATAAGTAGATGTGGCTATATGTATGAAAATTATATATGTAAGATGTTTTCAATTTGGTTATCAAGTGAAAGACAGGGATGGCAGAAAAAAGAGTGGGGGGAGAGGTGTAGAAATGGATGATTTTACCCCCTTCCTGCACGTTTCTGGGTGCAGTACTGCGTGTTTCTCACATGTTTCCCATCATTACCAGAAAGAAAGTTCTTCCGTGCTCTTGCTGGATTTGGTTTAGTAATCAGCCCCCATATGAGTCACACGGAACACGCAATCCCACTGCTGCATGAGTGACAGCTAGCCGACGCTCCGGCTTCTCGTTGTCCCTTTAAAACCTGAATCCAAGGATAATGATTTATCAAACTCTTATTATCACGAAAATGTCAAAGGAAGGGCACCTTGCTATGCACTGACGCAAACCCAGTCTTTCCCACGGAAGTATAGAAGCTTTGCTCTGGACTGGGCAAAATCCAGTCCGTCAATTGCCTGTACTGCAGCTTTTACCTCTACCAAGTCAATCCATTGCTATTCAAGACATGGTAAGCGCTCGATTTCTCTTCTTTGAAATTTAGAAGGACTGAAGGATATTGGGGGGGGGGGGTGGCTGAATTTGGTGCTTGTGTTGGTTCTCGGCTGCTTGTCCATTAGAGCCGGGGATGGATGACGGGGGAACTGTTCTCTGTGCTGCCCGCGGAGCCGCCGAGGGGTGAAGGCTCCCGCAGAGCGGGATAGGGCTGCTGCAGGGCGGTGGGTGCGGGGGGCCGGAGGGGGGGTGTGGGGGGTATAGGGGGAACCATCCGTGCCGTGCTGGGGCAGTGAATGAACCCTCACTCCCTCCTGCCCGTCCGCTACGGGTCGGGAGATGGGATTACGGTGTAGAGAACTTGCAACAGAAAGAGCGACGGGCAGTTCCGTGAAACCTCGCAGCGTGTAGGGCTGGAAAAGGGTACGTTTCTAAAAGAGAATTTTTGAACAGAGAGAAAAGAGAGGGAGCATCTGCGGGCTTCTTGAGGTAAATGAAGAGAATATGCGTTTTAAAATATAACTTTAGACTGATGGGAAAGGCAGGTGGATGGGAATGTCAATACTGCGTTTAGCCTAGAGGGAACGTTTAAAAATAAACTTCAGAGGTGTGTGTGTGTAGAAACTGTTAGAAAAACAAGAAGGAAAGCCAGCAGTTACTGGTCATAATTCCTCTGTGGTGGTGTGGTTATTTGCCTGTATCACTGCCTCGCTGTTGGCTTTTGGAAGGGTGGCAGACGGCTCAGAAACGCTCACTAGCACTATTCGTTTTTTAACATCTCTGCCTGCCCATAGGGCAGCTTGTCTACTGCCTGTATAAAAAAAAAAAAAATAAAGGGGAGCGAGAAAAGCCAATGTGCGTTGTTGAATGACAGAAAGGAAATGGGGCGTAAAATTAAAGAATCTTTCTACACTGGTGATAGGGAAGGGAGCATCCTACACTCGTGATATGAAACCTAACGAGGTCTGGCGGCGCAGTGCTGTAGAAACATTTATCTAAAACTCGAATTGCGCGTTTCCAGCCACCGTGTTTGTTTTTTTTTTGTTTTGTTTTGCTATCGTTTCTGACTGTTTTCTCCCCCAGAGTATTAACCTTGAAAGAGAGAGCAAGTAGAGGAACCGGGACACCTCGAAATTAGCCAGAGCTTCTTATTTATGTGTTTATTTATTCTTTTTTTAATCCAATTTTTCTAGCGTGCACATTTTGTGCCCGAGGAAAGAAATCTGTAAAATCTCTGCAGTTCGAACATTC
Source organism: Excalfactoria chinensis (assembly GCF_039878825.1). NCBI lineage: Eukaryota > Metazoa > Chordata > Aves > Galliformes > Phasianidae > Excalfactoria > Excalfactoria chinensis. The sequence goes on along the minus strand of NC_092829.1, from coordinate 56,449,099 downwards.
ATTTATTTTTTTTCTTTTATTAAAATATGCGACATTGTTATTTCAGGATCACGCCAGCCAAAGGAATATGAACAGGCAGGTTGTGAACAGTCCTGAAACAGTTCCTCCTGGACCAAATGAGGGTGCAGGAGTTGCAAGAAACAGCCCCGAAAACGAGCCGCAGAACGCCTCACTGCAACCCCCAGCCGCCATGGCTAGGCTGCCACGGTCGCTCTCTAACGACTACAAAACGCTTGTCTCCGAAGAAACCAAACCAAATGATTTGGAGAGGACGAAAGTTGGAATCTGCAAGCTCAGCAGCACCCCGGTGCAAGCCAACTCCATGCTCCGAAGGGAATCTGCTGAGACCTTTCCGTACAAGCAAGTGGCCGGAGCAGCGGCTGCCGGGCAAGCTGTGATCCCTCACTGCAAAATTGCCGCTTTGCAAAGCACAGACGGGGACGCTAACCCGGCCCTGGGTAAGAGCACGCTGGAGCAAAACAATGCCAAAAGCACCTGGGTGACCTTGAGCCAGAGCACCGTGGTACTGGGTACAGATGGCAACACTTCTGTTATTCCCGGCAGAGCGGAGGGGGTAAGTTCATCCTTACTGGATTTCTCACCCCCCTGCGGGAGTAGAAGATCGTTTGGGGCTGAAGCTTTAATGGGAGCAGTCCCGACAAGTGTGGGGGAAGGGGCTGCTCCGTGGGGAGGGGGAAAAGGGGAGAGAGGGCAGCAGCTAAGGTGCTGTGCTGCTGGTGGTCGTTAATAACGAGGTATCGGTATAAACGCCGATCGATAGCTCCCTGCTCATTCCCGTGTGCTCGACGAGCCGTGCCCTCCAGGCACCGACTCTCCCTGGGACCGGTGGGAGAGAAGTTCCGTGTGCTCGTGCCTGAGTCTGTCCAAGGAGAAAGAGCAGAGAAGGAAACTTGGGGTCCTTGGGCATCCCTTGGCTCCGGCAGGAGGTTCTGTAGCCTTCACGGGCTTTGCTTTCCGCGCACCCGAGTCCTTGGTGGCTGAACGCCCCGGAGCCAAAAATAGGGCCAAATCAATCAACCGAGACCCCAAAACGTCAGATCCTACCCCCCGAGCTCTGAGGGGTTTAACACTGGCGATGTAGGAGGCCGGGAAAGAGCACCCCCACCCCCATCGTTCCTACCGGCCCAAGGAGCCGCCTTTACTCTGAAAGGAGAAGGCTTCGTTCATTAAAAACGATTTTTAGTTTTCTCGGGGTAAAGGACTAAGCCTTCAGGGGCGGTCGGGAACCCACTTTGTCCACTCTTGGGCACCCCAGAACTGTGGCCGTGGGTGTCTCGGTCCGAGGGCCGGAGCCGGCAGCTCCCTCCCCTTCTCCCTATTCCCTCCTCCCCATCCCCCAGGGCCAGAGATGCGCATTGCAGGGGTTGGAGCCTCGGAAGGGAAATGTCGGGCCGAGCCCTGCGCCCTTCACCCTCGGGGGAGCCCGGGGGGGGGGGGGGGGATGACCGGATAGGGGACACACACACAGACGTAGTCCCACACCCATCACTTCCCTTCCCTTGGGGGCAGCCGCTAAATAAAAGCCCTCTGCTGATTGCGATGGTTGTTTGCCACCGTGGCTGTTGTCCGATCTCCCTCCTTCGTTTTTTTTTTTTCCCCTTTAGGAAGACGATGTAGGGGATGAAAACAAAGCCCGAGGGAACTGGTCCAGCAAGCTGGATTTCATCCTCTCCATGGTGGGTTATGCAGTTGGGCTGGGCAATGTCTGGAGGTTCCCGTACCTGGCCTTTAAGAATGGGGGAGGTAGGACGGCTTTTTCCTGTCTCTCTTCCTGCAGTACCGTACGTGGATGAGCTGGGAGCTGCCCCAGGCCACCGGTGGGGAGAAACCCGAGGGGAGTGGAGGCTGGGGCCGGGCAGTCGCGAGCGTGCCCACAGCATCCTATTGAGCCAAGTCTTCCCTGTGCTTTCATTTTGGTTGGGTTTTCTGTTATTGTGATTCCTATTGAAAAGCTGGTGGTCGGCAGGGAAGTTCCAACGAGATTTCGTTCGCATGTGGTGTTTTCCTATTAAAAAGAAGAAAAAGCCGAGCAGGAGAGCGAGGGGAACGAAGGGCGAACGACGGGTCGCTGCGGCCGCATCCTTCACCTAATGGTCCCCGACGTGGGGACGGAAAAGCGGCAGGGGAGGGGGGAGGAAGAGGATTCCAGGACTCAGGTGGAAGCGGAGTCAGTGTTTGTCTTGCTTTGAGCTGTTCGAGAATTGGTCTTAACGCATAGAATGTGATTCTAGGGGAGAAGATTTGGAAGGGGGGGGGGTTAACGGTTCACTAAAGGGAGAAGCTGATTAGCAGAAGCTGTGCCCACACACCTCTACGCTTACAAAAGCGGGGAACCGTTAAAATCCTCAGCTGAAGTTTTTACCGTGTTGAGCCAGCTCAGGAAACGCAGCAAAGCGTTGGGGCTGCGGGCACTGCAACCCGCAAACAAAGAGAACTATTTTCAGTGCTGCCGAACCCTCCCGGCGCTGCTCGCTGCCCGAGCCGGTGCCGCCCCCCCCCCTTGACTCACGCTGCGTTCTGCTCTTCCCCTTCTCTTCCTCAAGGTGCATTCCTCATCCCCTACCTGATGATGCTGGCTCTCGCCGGCATACCCATCTTCTTTCTGGAGGTCTCCCTGGGGCAGTTCGCTAGTCAGGGGCCCGTCTCGGTGTGGAAAGCCATCCCTGCCCTGCAAGGTGAGCAGGGCAGCAGCCCCCCCTCCCCCCCAGGGCTGCTTCTGGGGAGCCCCCCGGCTGGACTTCCTCTTGGCTGTTGTTCTTTTTTCCCCTCTCTCTCAGGCTGCGGCATCGCGATGTTGATCATCTCCGTTCTGATAGCCATATATTACAATATTATTCTGTGCTACACTCTTTTCTACCTTTTCGCCTCCTTTGTACCCGTGCTCCCTTGGGCGTCCTGTAACAATCCCTGGAACACGCCGGACTGTAAAGACAAAAACAAACTTTTATTGGGTAAGTGGGGGCTGATGGGGCATTCTTGGTCCAAAATCCACACCGACTAGTGATGGCTTATGCCTTTTCCTATGCTCCATTGCTGGCTCTGTGTCCTCAAGTATGCATTTGGTTCAAGGGTAAAATCCTACCCCATCCTGCTGACAGTGATGTGCTTCTCTTTTGTGGAGCTGAGCTCCTAAGCGTCTTGATAGGCAAGTCCACATCTACACAGGAAGGAAGGCATTACGCTGGACAGACCTGTGATGAGCTTGATATAAGCTTTCCCCTCGAGTTTTGTTTGGTTCAGACAATTTTTATGCCTTGGTCTTTTTGCTATTAGGGGGGAAATCATCAGATATTGAGACTTACTGCTCTTAGAGCAAAGTATTACAGAAACCAAACGCAACTGAATTTCAAGCAATGCTTTCATTGTCATTTTATGCTCAAATGGTGTAAAACGATCCAAGTAAAATGTTCTCTTTTTCTTCTTCACCCCCCCTGACCCCAGATTCATGCATCATTGGTGACCACCCAAAAATACAAATCAAGAACTCGACTTTCTGTATGAGTGCCTATCCAAACTTGACTATGGTTAACTTCACCAGCCAAGGAAATAAGACGTTTGTCAGCGGAAGCGAAGAATACTTCAAGTAAGATTTTTTTTCACTTTAGAAATGTTACTTTGCTTACTTCAAAATCTGCAGTAACACAGACAGTCACTCAGTAATGCAGGAACAAACCATTTGGGAGACTGGAAATGTCATCTTGAAGGGCAATAAATAATACCCGCTTTTATGTGTAATAACAACCAGAGCTCATTTGTAAAGACCGTATCATTTTTGTCCTATTCCTGTGGTGCTCAGCACAGCTGGGGTGTTGGCCCACGCTTGGCATTTTTATCTCCTACTGCAATGCAGATACATAAAATAATACGTGGTGAGATTCACTGGAACTTTCTAGAGAAACCACTGAGGGTGCTAAAGCAGAACAAACTACTGTAGGATTATGCACTGAACTACTCTATGCTCTTGTATTGTTTTCCTATACATATTAAAATCTTCACTTTTTCTTTTTAAATTATTATTTTAGGTACTTTGTATTGAAGATTTCAGCAGGGATTGAATACCCTGGTGAGATTAGGTGGCCCTTGGCGCTGTCTCTTTTCCTAGCCTGGGTGATTGTGTATGCCTCCCTTGCTAAAGGAATCAAGTCATCAGGAAAAGTAAGGAAATCATTTGTAATTTCACACTTCAAGAAAGCAGCGCTCTGCTTCGATGGAATCATGCCCCCCTTTATGGCTCTGAGAGCTGGTTTCAACCAATGTCTAGTAATGAAGTGCTATGCTCCTTTCCGAGTCTTGTTGTCTGGCAGTAAGATTAAAAAGATGATTTTGGGTTAGCTTTTGCTTCCTAATCTGCACTAAGTTTAAAATGAGCCCTTTTGCTGCACTTAGCAGTTGGATGGCAAAAATAGTGCCTTCTCTGTTATGTGTGGTGTTCATCAAAGACCCCGCAGTCGTCTCAACTATCATTATGATTAGGGAAGCCATGACATAAACAAAGAAGATATGAACCTGAATAGTTCTGTGGCGGATGTGAGCAGTGGCAGTATGCATCCTGTTGTCCTGAATATTGGTGGCAACTTTCTGAAACTACTTCTTTCCTTAATCCAGGTCCCTTTCTCTGACTTCTCACATTTCCTTCCCTTACCTCCAAGTAATTGTCACCCTTGGGCTCTAAATCTCCAGCCTGGGGCCAAGTATCGCAGCCTTCAACCACGTAAAGAAGGAATCTGTACTCTCATGCACAGCAAAGTACAGGTGCACTGGTTGGCAAGGCAGCCCTCTGAGCAGGGAAATGCTGCCCTGTCTTTGTTGGCAGTGCTGGTTTGGGTGTATTTTATCACACTGAATGCAGTATTTGAGGCCCGCTGTGGTGAACTGCTGCAGTGTTGGTCTGTCTATGGAATGAGCTGGGGACCAGGCTGGTAAAGTCAACCAGTTTTGGAGGTCTCAGTGCTTAGGTTACTGTAGTATGATATGGAGACTACTAACCTGCTCGAGTTGTGTAGGTCTTATCTAAATGACAATTGCATCTAAGTTTAACTAGTGTTAAATAGTAGGTTAAATGGAATTCCATTCACTGCACAAAGGGCAACATCTTGAAATGCCTATTGAAACAGCAAGGAGAAAACTGGAAAAGCAGTTTCAAAAGTCACCTTAGCTCAGAAGATTCCAGTCCTTGTGGGATCCAGAAGCTGAAGTGTAAAAGGATTTTAAATGCTTTTGGGTAAAGAGTATATCCTAACGGGTTGTAACTTTGCCATTTGATTTGACTAGAGAGAGCTCTGCTCTGTACTAGATAATTATGAAGACATTAAGTGCACAACCTCTGCTGTGTGTTTAGACCCAGTGATTATGATATCTATCTGGATCATTCCACTGATGTTCCCCCCTCACCCCTCCCACTTTGAGCCCATGAATATTTTCATGCTGATATGTAATTATTAAGAGGTACCGACTGATGAGGTATTTTTTTGGCTTAGTTAAATAAGGAAAAATGCAAAATGCATAGGAAAAGACTCAGATCTTTAGGTATTTAAATGGCATTGCTCATTTGAATTCCAGTGAGCTGTATTAGTTTTCTCTGGGTAAAGATCAAACATGGTGTTTCCACTTAGCTTTAAATTACTGTTGCTCTCCAGCCTTTCTCTTTTCCTTTTTCTTTTCCCCTGCAGTCCCAGTTGTTATCATTGATATTATTCCTGTTCCCAGCACTAAGAAGGGATGTAAAAAGAATTACAGCTCTGTCCTAGTCTTTATCCCCTGTTTATTTCCTCTGATCCCCAGTAATTGCTTTTTTCAAGGTAACAACAATTCCAGTTCTTTGCTCCTTTTCTTATAGATCCAAAGAATCCCTCTAACAATCTCTTTGGTCTGTCCAGGTTGTGTACTTCACAGCAACGTTCCCTTATGTGGTTCTCATCATCCTACTCATACGAGGCGTGACACTACCTGGGGCTGGAGCTGGGATCTGGTACTTCATCACACCCAAGTGGGAGAAGCTCATTGATGCTATGGTGAGCTGCTTTCTGTGCTTGTAACTGATAGGGTGAATCATGCATAACAGATTTCTCACTTAATGGCTGTTGCAACCATTTTGTGTGTGCAGAGGCAGTATTGTCATCTGCAGAATCCCATTCATTGCATGGGGAGAGTTGTTACTGTGGAAGCTTGTTATTTGTGTGCACATACCTTATATAGTGTCTATAGGTATAAATAGAAGGTATTTACTTCTCATTTAGTGTCTCACCCGAATCACTCAGAGTAGGTGCATTGAAATTGGGGAATTCAAAAGGAGATAGAGATTTTTGTATGCTACTGTCCAAGCTGATGCTGTGTGGACTTGAACAAAGACACGAAACTTTAATTGGTAACACAAGCTGCATTTCTCTGTAAATATCTTCAGAAATTCAGAGAATGAATCATAGAATCACAAGGTTGGAAAGAACCTATAAGATCATCTTATAGGGAGGACGGCTGGACCTTAATGCTTGCATCTTTCTCACTGAATAAATGAAATAGTTCTGAAAAATGGACCTGAGATGTAAATCATACAACTTACTCTAACACCTCCCTCCTTAACAGCGTTTATGCTTACACAGAACAGCTGTGATCATTAAAGTAGCTACTTTATAAGAAATAGTGTTGTTTTCCATCTAGCACAGTACAAAAATAAAGGACTCAGTACCTGGCTTTGCTCTTTAGAGAAGATGGGCTGGTCTGGATGATTCAGCTCTGCTTCCTCACTTAAATTTCATCTGATCTCCGCGATGCTGCTTTTTTGCTAATTAAACCAATAAAACATGGTACAAAAATACACCTACTCTGTATTTGTGTAGACCTGAACCCACACAGGGATTTGGATCGCTTGAAATGGCACATGAGCACCTCCTTCTGTCAATAGCAGTGTGACTTTAACAGGTCTTCATGTCCTTATCCCTATAAACAACGAGTGTCGTAATCCTTTGGTGTGATGGTAGTGTTACGTCTTTCACAAACAAAACAGGATCCCAGAATCTCATTGCTTTCATTAGGAAGATAATGTAACTGTCCCATCAGTGCCCAATGCAGATTTTTTCCTCTTGATTTGTGTTTCCTTTGCAGAATGTATTTAGGCTGACACGTACCCAGCAACACAGTGTGCCAAATACTCGTGCCCTTCATACATGGCAAAGATGATATAATATCATTTCAGTTGGGCTAAACAAGTAGAGTATTCCTAACAAAATGACTGCTGTATTTCAGAGCAGGATGTTATTTGTAAATAGTGTTCTATTTACATCCACAGCTCCGAAGGTTATTTGAACTACTTACATGTTAATCCCCAGCAGTGATTCTTAGTGTTATTGATCTCACTAATTCTTTCCTGAAGCCAATTCCTCTCCTGTCTGTCTCATTTAGGTTTGGAAGGATGCTGCCACTCAGATTTTCTTCTCCTTATCTGCAGCATGGGGAGGCCTAATTACTCTGTCTTCTTACAATAAATTCCATAATAACTGCTACAGGTACGTGGGAGTCCATGAGACTTATTAAAGAGATCTTGTCCAAAAATGCTGTTATTTTCCAGCTTGTAGAAATGTGCTTTGAAATGCTCCGTAGTGTTTTCTTTTCATTCCTTCCCCTTTTAGTCTTTTTTGCCTCTTCTCCCGGGATCCTGATCTAATCCAAGTCTCAAGATGAATTGTCAGTTAATTATAGTCCCAATTGACACTTCATTTTCAGAGTTGGCAGTTGTAAGTTGAAAGAGAATCTGAGAGGCTGCCAACCAGTGTGAGCAGTGCTTATGAAACCATGCCAATTGTCAGTGTCTACTGAAGAACAACCCGGGTGTAGAATAAGCTGAAGTTTGCTATTGTTCATACATTTAACATGCTATTTCTGTATGTGCTTCCAACCTCTCTTAAATATTTTTTTTTCCCCATTATTGCATGAAGTTATTTCTGCTTCCAACACTTAAAATTACTTTTGTGAGGGAAGTGATTGTTTTAGTGATATATTACAGGTTTTGTCAAGAAATGTGTAAGATAAACTACCTGCAGATAGGGGGATAAAAAAACAAAAGCAAGGGAAATTAGCAGAAAGCTTCACTGATGCTTTGTGTTGTCTTTAGAGTCAGACTTGTTTCCCTTGAAACAAACTCATTCTGATTCCTGTTCTTTGGGTTCTGCTTTTATACATATTTGCCCCATGCTTTAATTTGATGAATGAATACATCAAGAGAGTAAGGGAGAAAAATGGCAAAGAAATAGCAGTAAAAGTTAAGCAGTTTTAGCAATCATAGCCACATTTGGAAGACATTTAGAACAAACTGCTTCTTTCCTTTTCAGTCTTACTAGTGTAAGGGGAAATATTTCAAACTCTTGTAATGCAAATGAAATAAAAATCCAATAAGGAATGTATTAACTGTGGGCAGGGGTAATGAAGGCTTGCTTCCTGCCAGACCACATGTACTTACCCAGCATAGCATGGAATTCAGATAGGGATTTCGTGAGATTCCCATTACAGCACCAAAAAAAAGAGGACAGTAGTGGAGAATCCTCCACAAATGGATATGTTGTGTATAGTAATATTTAGGACACAAATGATCTTGTCTCGGCTCTGGTGGGTAGTCCACATATAATGCAGTGAGTAGATGGCCATGTTAGGCAGAGTTAAAGCACTCTGTTACAAACTGTCATCACTGCTCCTGTCTTTAGAGATGCCAGAAGCAGAAACGTTCAGCCTTCTGTTTAGCCTGTGGCTTCCTACGTGGCGTATGAGCCACAAAAACTTGCCCAGCTGACTTCTTGTGGTGTGAAGACTTCTGTCATCTCAGACTGGTATCTAAAGTACTGGATAAGTGTAAAAGTTCCTTTTGGTCGGTGTTCCTACAGAATGTGTATGTCATATGAGAGGCTTGCAATGCATACAGAACCTTCCCTTTTTGTGCTTTCTTTTCAGGGACACATTGATAGTCACGTGTACCAACAGTGCCACAAGTATATTTGCGGGCTTTGTCATCTTCTCAGTTATTGGCTTCATGGCAAACGAGCTTAAAGTGAATATTGAAGCTGTGGCAGACCAAGGTAGGGTATGCTGCCATTTCATTAACTGGACACAATACTGGTGATGCCTTTAGCTCTGTTATTGATGATTCTATTGGCAGTGAAGGTGGGAGTTAGTGGCTTCTAATTGGAGTGGATTAGTAATCTACTTGTGTGCACCTTGATATAGAAAAAAAGCCCAGTATCTGTTACTGGGAAGTAAAGATCTCACTCATTTGGTAAGAGAAAGCAGCAAGGTGAAATTCATTTCAAAGCAAACATGGGGAGAATGCAGATGCTTCTGCAGTGAAATGAAAAAGTTCTCTGGAATGTATTATATTGGTACAGATTAAGGAAGCCTTGAATACTGTGGAGAGATGATTAAAAATGGGGATCTATAACATCTTAATTGCTAGAGCTGAATGTATATGAGAAGAGTGCGACTAATTGCTGCAGTCCTGTATGACTTGATATGAAGCAGAAGGATATAGGGAGGGGTACTACTGAGAGAAGCCTAAAGGGTTGAATTATAAAGGGATAAGCCCCCTTCACCCTGCAATAGCACAGAGTAAAAGGAGGCTCTGAACCAAAGAAAGATGAAGGAGTTCAAGAAGGGAATTTTGCACGCTGGTGACTTCTATAGGTGAAGTGTCTCACTGCCTGCATTTATGCGGAGGTACAAAACCTTTTTCTGACAGGTTTGTTGTGCAGATAAATTCAGTGCCATAAGGCTCTATGTACGCCCAAGGTACTTGACTGAGAACAGTGATGCAGAAATGATATCAGCGAGTTGATAGTAGGGGATAGAAACCAAGAAAAGTTTCCTTCATTTATGCATGCTAACATTCATACTAATAGAAAAATTAGGTGTTAAGGTTAATATGTATTTGATAACTTTATCAGAGCTAAATGGGAAGCAGAAATCCTGTAGTTGATGGAACAAGCACCGGTAAAATGGATTGTTAATTTTTTTCTTGACCTTTTCTCAGAACTCTAATATTTCTCATTGCTCATTAGAAACCTGTGAGTGAAGGCAAAAGGAAGGGAATAACACTGAAGGGAACAAAGTGCTTTGCCAGTTAAGAGAAATAAAAGGCTCTTAGTTTCTTTTTTCCCCCCACCCTATTTGAAACTGAAATATACATAATGACACAGACTTTGCACTACTTCTGACCTGACCAAAGAGGATGGCCAACTGGCAACCTGTTTATTGGTAGAAAGTAGTAGGGGTTAGTATACTTGCAGGCTAATGCCATGTCAATTAATTCTTTGCTGCTTCATCTCTTCTTTTTGGGTTTGCCAGTCAGCTGAGTAGGAATGGAAAAGTTTCATTGTAGCCCCTGTCTTCTGGATGAATTAGGCTATTGTATTAGGGAAAAACTACATGAGCTTAGCTGAGGGTGAGTCTTCATCTCCAAGTTGTGTTAAACTTGTCTTGGCTGGGTGTCATTTGAGTCCAGTCTAGGGATGGGGCAGTAAGACAGGTTTTATCACTGTATGTGATCATGAGCTTTCTGGATAGCATGTCTGCATTACATAGTTCTTATATGAAGGTTCTGGTTGTGAGGTGAAGAACCTCTTTACAGAAGTAAACTCCATCAATCCAGCAGTGAGATGAGAGAGGGGCATGATGTAAGAGCAAAGCTATCAATTTCTGATGTAAACACTGCTTTTGGTTAGGAAGAATTAAAGGGCAACCATTGGGTTTTCATTCAACATTTAATTCTACATTAAGCACCCTGCAGTCCAAACCACTGTGCAGTCAGTTTATTGTAAGGAGCACTGTGGAAGCTCTGAAGGGACAGCTGAGGAAAGAGCTGGAGGATCTGGGTGGCAGGGATGGTAGAGGAAACACTTAGTTCACCTGGTTCATCTCCCTGGTGGTGACATAGGCACCTTAGGACATAGGCACTTAGGACAGTAGATGTCCAGCCATGATGCTACATAATCTGCCTTCAAAGCATGCAGTAACCTGAATGCAAATTGTTGACTGGAATGGGAAAGGGATCTTTTATTTCATTAAGATATTAATCTAAAATACCATACATGATTCTCAGTTAGAATCTGTCTTTCAGGAAAAACTTGTGTTTCTGATGGAAAAATAGAATTCTCTTCACAGAGGGAGAGGCAATTTATTTTGGTTCTACTCTCCTGGTTTGATTAAGAACAGACCACCATTACTGAAAGGCTTTAGAGATTTTAAAATGAAAGCTCAAGGCCATTTGATGTATTAAATTCCAACACATGCAAAACCTTTGGAGTTTTCCTTTCTTTAACAGCCCACATTGCTGTTGTATTCCACGTGTCCTTTGTTCAGAAGGAACTTGAAACGCTTCACGAGTTGACTGTGTAGATTATTTCATATACTGCTAAAACAGAATGTCTTTTCTGGTATGTGAGAAAGAAGCAGCTGTAGTACATGGCTTTGTTTACCCTTATTTGGATCAGTGTATCAGCATACTGGTTAAAAGTGTGTTCTGCAGCATGGAAGGTAGCAGTGTGTAAATGTCTGGAAACTTAGAGCTAAAATGGAAGTTAATCATTTGAGACTCGATCTTACAGTGGCAAAATCTTTCTATATACAGCAGAGACTGACTTGGATTGTTTTTTACTTTTATCAAGCATAGTAACATAGCATTATACTTTGAAACATTACTTTTTTGCTTCACTGCCCCTTTTTTCCCCACCGTAAAGTCAACCAAATTAATGCAATGTTTTTTCTCACCAACTTTATTTTTATCATTTCCAGGTCCTGGGATTGCTTTTGTTGTTTACCCAGAAGCCTTAACTAGGCTTCCTCTCTCTCCATTCTGGGCTATCATATTCTTTTTGATGCTTCTGACACTTGGATTGGACACTATGGTAAACTGCTTTCATTTTCCGTTCTTTTCTTGGTGCTTTTCCTATTTATGTGTTCTGAGAACCAGGGCAGTGCTTGCTATTTTCTGTGTGATCCATGTACTGCCTTATAAAGCGAGAGAAGAATTAAGGCCATCAGCACTGAAAAGATTTGGGCAAAGCTTTGGCACTGGCATCCGAGCATTTAAAACCAAGGATTTGGAACACACTGTCTCACTTTGCAGTATATCCAGTTGGACTGTTTTGTGTATATTGCGTGTATGAAAACGAACCTCTTTATTTTGCCTTGCAGTTTGCCACTATCGAGACTATAGTGACCTCTGTGTCAGATGAATTCCCCAAGTACTTACGTACGCACAAGGCACTGTTCACTCTTGGATGCTGCATTTCCTTTTTCATCATGGGATTTCCTATGATCACTCAGGTAAGGATATGGTCCTTGAGCATCACTCTCTGCCCCTAGTCTCCCTCTGGTGGCCGTTCTTCGTTCTTGCAAGAAGTAGCTGCAAAATAGGAAGCAGGATTCTGCCAAATGAGTGAAGGCACCAGGTGAGTTTGAAAGCTTTGTACGTGGAAGCTCTGGCTGAGTTGCATTTAAGAGACTTGGTTGCTCAAATCTTTCTGAAAATCTGGCTCTCTTAAAATTAATTCCTAACCAAACATCTCTACGTAGTCATAGAAGTCAGGTATTTGATTAGAAACCAAACCAAACCCAAACATTAATATGCCATCTAAACCTGTGTGTTAGTTTGGGGTGCCTTCCCTTGCATGGATAACAGATATGCACTGATAGCCCTGGCAAACCGTGGAGTTAATAATGAAATTCTTGTCCACCACGGATAATCCTTGCTGTCTGTTCCTCCAGCATTGTAAACTGAACAGTTTCAAGAGGAGATGTGCAGATTCCATGTTCCTCAGTTGCCCTTCTCCAACCTTTTTTATCCTCTTTGGCTTTCTTCACCATCCTTCACCAGCTACAAGCACGACTCTGTTCCAAAGTTTGGGGAAGATCTGCTACTCCTCTTGCTAGAAGGAAGGAATAGTAACGTGGCTTGAATCTCTGTCTCTTGTTGCCTCTTCAGTATTTGGATGCTTGCTTAGAAGATAACCTTGTCCTGCTCCTGTCTTTTTTTCCTGCCTTAGGGCTAGTTAGAGGACAGCGCTATAATGGCACATGGAGAGGCATGTATGCCACAAGTAACAGCTGTTTTCTTTTTTCTTACAGGGTGGAATGTATATGTTACAACTTGTGGACACTTATGCAGCTTCTTACTCTCTTGTCATCATTGCCATATTTGAGCTTGTTGGAGTTTCCTACATTTATGGTAAGAATACTGTTGCTGCTTCTGTCAAAGCAGTGTTTCAGTACACAACAAAGTAGATTAACTTACCATTAAGCTTTCAAAACAAACAAACAAAGAAAAGGTGCAGCATTTATTTGTATTTCTTTGTAGAAAGAAAAACCTGAGAATTCAAGACCTTTATTTTGAATGGGAACATAATGGGACTTCATTATTATGATTCCTTTAAATGTGTATATTTAAAAATATATATATACCTCCTACTGTCCTTTTTCTATCAGTAGCTTGAAGCCAACACTTTGAGAGCATAGGAGCATTCTTAGCCAATGTTAAGAGGAGACAAAGCATTTAGTGACAATTTACCTGGAGTTAAATATCCAGACACCAACTCTATGAGACTGGACTCTGAGCAAACATGCATTTAGCAGCTTTTGAAGGATTTATTTCCTGGATGCACATGTAGTTTCCCCTTTAGCCTATCTCTCTATAACAGAATGAAGATATGCTGCTACTCAGAGTGATTACCTATGCACAGTGGTAGCACTACTTACCTCAACCCATGCTTTAAGTTATGGGAAAGATTACCAGTTATTGTAAAGTAGTGCAGTTACCTCAATGCCTTCGTAGCTGACAGCTGATGATTGTTCCCAAACTTGCCCACTTAAGGAAACTGATTCTTGGGAATGTATTATCTAAGATAACCGTAGGACATGTGATGACTTTGCTATATAACAGGCTTTTAATTTATGTCTGGAGCATATTGATGCCATTTAAGACTTGTATTCGAAAGCAAAGGAAGTGCTGAGTCTTGGTGTCAAAGAAAACAAGGTAAAGGCTGTTTCTGCTCTTGCCATAGCTAGAAGTGACTGATTTATTTTTCCATCAGATAGTCTTCAACAATCCTGAGGTTTTCTTTTGGAGATGTATACGTAGCAGGGTGATCTTAGGTCCTAAGTGTTGTGCATTGGATACTTAGATCTACTTAGGTTATGGAGTACACTTTCAGATACCCCTGAGGTCAAGCCTGGGGGTTATTTAACAGAACTCGAGGTCTGAAAATCAATGCTGGCAATTTGTCATTTCTCCATGTTTCCGTGAAGACATGCACAGTCTGTTCTCCCTGTTACTGCTGGGTTCAGCACTTAGTTGTTTTCTTTCCCTTCCTTCTTGCCTGTTTGCTGGGGTCGTGCCTGAACTATGCCATGCTAAAAGCACTTGATGTTACCCTTCTTTGCTATCGTTATGATTAGCATCACTCAGCCTGTGCCAAGATTGCGCCCTCTAAGCCATTGCCATCAGTACACAAGAGAAAAATTCCTTCCACAGAAGGTTTTTCAAGAGCTCAAAAGCAACTTCAGTCTGTGGAATTCCTTTGCTCTGCGTGTTCTTAAATAAGCATAAAAGCAAAGAGGAAGAAAATAGCTCTATCTCACCTTTGAACACTGAGTGGCAGAAGAACTATAAGCCTGCCTTCATGGTACAGCATTTAGTCAGATTTGCTTGGCTTTACCCAATACATTCATTATTCCTTAAAATGCTAATTTCTGTGGAAAATGTAAAATAATGCAGAATAGCTACAGTGCTGCTAAGGAAGGGTTTGAGTAGAGGAGATATTTTCTTAGTTATACGTTTTTCTAACGTAATCAGATGTGGCAAAGATCTGACAAATGGTGAATCCTTTGCTCCATGCTTTCTGTACCAACTGACTGTTAATCAATAGATGTTAGTCACGTCTTTCATATGACAACTTCAAAGATTGCTACCTGGAATTAACCTTTTTTTATTTAAACACTGAAATCTTCCACTCTCAGCATGAAAAACGAAGGATTTATTTTACATTCATCACTCACTCCACTAATGCACTGTAACTACTTGTACTGCATTAAATCTAAATACGGCTTCATAAATCTGTATGTTGCAAATACAAGTGCGGCTGTTGCCCTTGTTAAATTCCTTCAAGCAGTGCTTAAAATTGGCGTAATATATTTTCAAGCTCTGACAATTACTTGTTTTATACTCCGCTGACACCTTTCTCTGTACACTTGTGCTCTTCATGGCAAGCAGGCTTGCAGAATAGTGGCAGGTGCTTTTATGATGAAATAAATCTTTCTTTAGCTCTTGTTACATGTTCTGCTTGTTGCGATTTTTAAATTAAAAAGAGGCATGCTTGGTTATTTCCTTGCAAGCACTTATTTTTTTTTTTTTCAGGAGGGCCCATGCTAAGTTATCCTGTCAAGTGCAGGTTTTCATTTCACTTGCCAGCATAGATGTTTGTTCTCCACTTGTTTAGATGATGATGCATGATTGATGAGGAATAACTTAAAGCTGTAGATATTAATCGTAGAATCACAAGGTTGGAAAGGACCTAGAAGATCATCTAGTCCAACCATACTCCCATTGGTCATGACCCTCTAGCCACTTCCTTCCCCAAAGGAGGGTATACATGTCCAGGCCATGGGCAGCCAGTTTACCCAGGAGAATACTGTGATAAACTGTGTCAAAGGCTTTGCTGAAGTCTAGGTAGACTACGTCAACTGCCTTACCCTTGTTTACTGGTCTGGTCACCCAATCGTAGAAGGAGATGAGATTGGTCAAGCACAACCTGCCTTTCACGAACCCATGCTGGCTGGGCCTGATCCCCTGGACGCCACACACATGCCGTGTGAGCTCACCCAAGATGATTTGCTCTATGATTTTCCCTGGTACTGAGGTCAGGCTGACAGGCCTGTAATTCCCCGGATCCTTCTTACAGCCCTTCTTGTAGATGGGGGAGTCGCATCGACATTAACTTAATCACCAACATTATTCCCACTATTGCATATTGTAATGCATAAAGATCTTTGTGCTTGAGCGAAACGCTGTAAAAAATGTGCATTTTCAATTCCAAGCAGACTTTAACTTGATTCAAGCTCCTTCTAGACTGTTTTTTTGGCAGTCTGTTGCCAGAAAGGTTCATCATCAGAGAGTGGTGGATGCTGTTGCGTGTAGGAATTATGTCACTTGTTCCAAACATTTTACCTGCAGGAGTTTGAAGCAGATTCTCTCTTCAGCTTGCATTGCAATTTGCAATGGATTTTATGCCTGTTGCACTTTGAATACATCATTCTACTTTAGAGAGTGCAAACAGAAATATGGAAAACAATATACTGTTTCCCAAAGTCATGCAGCAGGCCTGACTGAGAGAGAAACCAGATGCACTAAGACTGAATCAGTGAATTAACTAAAGCATCCTCTATATCTGAACCTATTTTCAGTTTTCAGCTTTTCTCTTGCACGCTATCTGCCCCTGCTGGCTTACTCTGGGTTCACTGCTAAGTTCAGCTCCAGGGCTGCCCTAGCTCCTGCTGTTCTCCTATCGGAAGATGCTGAACATGGAGCCACTCAGCACTGAGCCATTGCTGTTTTTTTATATGCTAGGGCATCCATTCTTAATTGTCAGAAGTCAGGTGGACAGATTAATTTCTCCTCAATAATAGCAGAAAACTTCAAAATTATGGGGATAAAACCTGGGGGTTATCCCTTCTTATGTTTAGCAGCTGCAGTGGCTGGCTATGGGGGCACTGAGAACATAAAGCAATTCATTGCTTTTCTTCTGAGAGTTTCTTCTTTCACTGAATGACTTCCCTGTGATGTTTAAGCTCCTTCCCTGTCTCCATGTCATAGAAACAAGACTAAACAGTGTAGAATGATGCTTTGCACAGTGTACATGGCAGACACAGTCACCTCCTTTATCAAACCAAATTGGTCTGAGTTTGAAATGTCCAGTTAATGGAGGACCCCAGATTTCCTCCTTCTCATCGCCATTAGATGAGCTGTAACACATTTCAGTCTTGAATTTTGTAACTTCTTGTGGTTAAATCTCATACAGCTGTGAAACTGAGGAGGGCCCATTGATGTGTACAGCAGTACAGAGCCGGACTGAAATGCAGACTGACTTTGGTTGGGTGACGTGACCAAGGAGATAAGTGGAACTGTCTGAAACTGCCCAATCTTCTGCATTTTATTAACTCAAGTGACCATATAGATGCAATTGATACGATAATCTAAAGGATCAACATGTCAGTCAGTTTGTTCACCTGAAACAGAACTGTAAAGGTTCACTGGTGCTCTCTGACAGTTCTAAGCATTGCCTACATATTGGTCGAAAGATAACAGGAGATGATTGGTGTCAAACTTAGGCCGTTTAATTACAGAGGATCAGATATTATCCCTGCTGATACAAGTATGCAGCTGACTGGTTTTACTGGCTGCGTATCATGTCATACTTAGAGACATGTCTTAAAGTAGTGTATTTAATTGTTTTTTTGTTAGTAAGTGGTTTTTTTTTTGTTGTTGTTTTCTTTTCAAAACAAATATGCACAGAATTGCAGTTAATTAGCAGATGCTCACCATGTCTCCACCTGTAAGGCTCTAATCGCAATGATTAATCTCTGCTGAAAGCTCCATTTTTTGTTTCTAACCCTTAGGAATTAAGCAGCTCATTGGAATTGGTGTCACTTAGTGGTTAGAATCCTTCAGTTGAGGTTTTCAGCTAACATGTCACAAGTCATCACTGCAATTAGACATAAGGAGGATCACAAAAGCTGTATCGCAGGTTAAAACTGGTTTCTTTCACCCCTAATCGCATTTACCTTTTCAACTTTACAGGATTGCAAAGGTTTTGTGAAGATATAGAAATGATGATTGGATTCCAGCCGAGTAAATTCTGGCGAGTCTGTTGGGCTTTTGTGACCCCAACTATCTTAACAGTAAGCAAGAATTGCTGGTGCCTTTTCCTGTGTTGTTGTTGCTGTTGTTCTTGAGCTGGTGGTCTCCCTGCAGTGTTGTTGAAGCCTTTCCCTGCACAGCACGCCACGGCATAGCAGCATGGTTTGATTGATTCTGTGTGTGTATTTGATGTGTATGTATATATATATATATATATACAGAGAGCATGACAAAATCTCTACTCAGGCTGTGTTAGGGAAAAACGTGTTTTCAGCATGTTAAACGCTTTGGAAAGGGTTTCATGGAGATCTCAGTGACAGCTGCTCTGCAAAGACGGAGCTGTTTTTGCAGAGGTTGAAACATGCGTGTCCTTAATAACAAATATAACCCCCTTCGGTGTTTCTCGCACTCCATGGCTCGGGCTTCCCCGAGGCACTCCGTGTCGGTGGCAGCACAGGACAGCAGGTGGCGGCAGCGCTCTGCGGGAAGTGGGAGCTCTTCCTCCTCTTCCTCCTCTTCCTCCTCTTCCTCCTCTTCCTCCTCTTCCTCCTCTTCCTCCTCTTCCTCCTCTTCCTCCTCTTCCTCCTCTTCCTCCTCTTCCTCCTCTTCCTCCTCTTCCTCCTCTTCCTCCTCTTCCTCCTCCTCCCCCAGCCTGCAGGCGCTGTTGCCCATCTGCCTGTAACGACGCAAGGTTTAAAGATGAACACCGATATCTTTTAGATATGCCTTAGGCCTTACTTTAAAGTAGCATCTCCGTTTAGTCTAAAAGAGGACTTGTTCTTCATTTTACCATTCTGAAGCATGGTTTTTTGAGGTCTTTTTTCCAAGTTCAACGTACAGCAGCTCGGTTGACAGTCTGACCCTCTAATGCAATGTTTCCTTTATATTTTACCTGAAATACAATGGCGTTCTTTGAGTGCATGCCATGTTTTGGCACCAGAATGAAATCACTGTGGCAATACACGGGCATAGTTTGGATATTTGTGTTCGAACAGTTTCAAAGTGTAGCCCATTTTAATCAACAATATTAGGACTGTATCAATGTGAACGTGTGCTTCCTCGTGGGTTTAAAAGGATGTGCGAACATGTCCTCTTTTCTTTTTCACCTATTTCTTCCAATGGCTGTTTTCAAGATCTGCTTTAGAACAATTTATACGCTTCTGAAGGGAACGATAAGGCAATTTCTGCAAATTGCTTGGTTGCTTTACTGATCAGACTTTCATGCTTAGCTGCTGCCAGTAATCACAACCAGGGAATACGAAATTATGTTGTCTCTTATGAAAAGCAAATTCGGAAAGCAAGTGAGGTCAGTTCAGGCTTTCACGTGTTGCTGCTGTTCCCTCCAATTGTAACATTTAGTGACCTTGGAGTGAGAAATAATTTGAGACCGACCGCTCATAATTCAATTTCTGTGCTATGGAAATGGACAAAGCAAAACCGAGCAATACACTTTCCCCCCCTCCTTCTATTATGGCTTTTTAAAACTAATATTTGATACATTTGAATAGTCTAATATTAGACTTTCAGCTCCTCCACATCTCTGGAAATAAAACCGATCGTTTTATATGCGCCTTCACCTAGTTATGCTGCTATAAATCTTCAGCGTGCAATTACTGTAAGCACGGGCATTTCCCAAAAGTTCCTGAATTATGCACAAATGTAAGCAGATGCATTGCTATTCATACCATAAATGAAATGGAGTCACTTAACATAATCACATTAGGTAAAACTGCCAATAGACCATGTAATAAAGGTTGTTACTCTAGGGGCAAGATTCTAATTTCAATTCTTTTGGCATAAATACAGATTTTGTGGGATTTTGCAAGATTTCCATGAAACTTATTAGAGTCAGGCTCTGACCTGTTCGTTGCATTTAGTGAGAGCCCCCTGCCTAGAAGCATGTACTTAGATCTATATCCCATGCAGAGCTACTGTGTGCACAGATACATGCCCTTGGCTACATAGCGAGCTCCTTTTGCTTATATAGACTTTTTCCTCCCTTATTTCCAGTTCATTCTTTGCTTCAGTTTTTACCAATGGGAACCGATGACTTATGGAGCTTACCACTACCCTGGCTGGTCGATGGTGCTTGGGTGGCTGATGCTGGCCTGCTCAGTTATTTGGATCCCAGTGATGTTTGTGATAAAAATGCATCTAGCCCCAGGCAAATTTATTGAGGTAACTCTGCTGTCTTTTTGCTGCTTAAAAATATGGTAACAGGAGACTATCTTTTTTATTCTACATAGATTTCTGTAGTATTGAACAGCTAATGTTGCTAAGATTTACTCGCTGGTAAGCTAGTCACCGTGTTGCAAAGAGATGCTCTGTTTGATTTAAAATGCAGACCTTCTATTTCCCATTTCTCAACTAAATGCTTCTAAATTGTTAAGTGATGGCTTTTAACACAGAGGTAGATGGTGTTACAAATTTCATAAGCCCTGGAAATGGTGTCAGTGGAAGAAAGCTGTTATTGCCAGCTTTGTGGCATGGCAAAGCAGTAAGCTTCACCCAACCACTGGTATGTGCTGCACTGCCAAGAGCCCTACGGGCTCTGGGGGGTGGCATCGCAACATGCCAGGTTGCAGAGTGATAGGCTGTCATACCTGAGTCCCATGGGGGTGCTCCAGAAGGTTGTGCCCATCCACAAAGGCTAAATATAAGAAAGACAAGAAGACCTCATGCTCTACAGCTCAACCTACTTTGCTGACTGAATAAACTCTCCTGCTGTGGCATCTGAGCTTAAAAAAATACCAGATGGCACTTGATTTCTATGCTGCTTTTTAAGGCTTTAATTTGTAAATCAGATACCTTCTGCCTCCCTACACTGCTCTGGAAGTGAGGTGGTTCCCTTGTGTTCTGAGTCATTCTCAGTTCTTGCTGCCACTGCTTGTGCCATTCTCTCATTGGATAAAGAGCAGACATGCTCCTTTTTATAGCAGTTTTCATCAGTTTGGCTCTCCTGCAAAAATCCACTGGGTCTGTTATACACCTAAAAAAAATGAAGAAGAGAGCAAAATTTGCTAAGGTAGAATACTCACTTGGTCTCTTAATATGTCACACGACATGTGCCCAAGGGAAAAGATCACTATTTTACCTTTCTTAAAGAGCAAAGAAATTTAACATGAAATGGTGAGATGCCCTAGGGAGAGCATCCAAGTACACAGCAGGCGCTAGGCAGCAAAGTCACTTATCTACAGGGCTGTTCAGCCCTTGTGTAGTGCATGTTGGAGCACAGAGGTCAGGAGAGGGAACTACTACTGGAAATGAATTAACGTGAAATTAGATTTGCTTGTTCGTTGCTTTGTAAGTTTCTCTCGTTGAGACAAATAGCTCTGCTTCAGATCTTCTAACTCACCTGTACTGTACTAGAGTATGTGACCTATAGGATGCTACCCTTACCGTCCTACTGGTAGTGCACCCAAAGAAACACCAAAAAGCTGGCCATGTTTTGAAGGGGCTTTCACTGAAGTTATTTCATCCCTAGCCCAGTATTTTCTGAACATTGGGTCTGCTTCATAAAATTATTATGGTTGATCTGGGAGGTAAGTGTTGCAAACTGGTAATTAAGCAGAGATTAAAATAACTGATATAGAGGCCTGATTCACTTTATTGGGTAATAAACATGTAATTGCTCCCTCTTAAGTCATCAGAAATATGTTTCGTTTCCTTTTTATCTGTAAATAGCCAATCGTGTGATCTATTCAATAAGGAAATCAGCAGAAAGATGAGAAGTTTGTTGTTGTTTGCCGCGCTAATGTTCTCCTCTTTCTTTTTGCTGAGGATAGAAGTGAAATATTTTGTCATCTCAAAATGAGAACCTTAGTTCATTCATAGCAATGTACTACTTTTTGGTCATTTGTATACTTTGGGGAAATATGCTAAACAGAAATCCAATTATTTCAATGCAGTTACCCACTGCTTAGACGACTGGGCTAAGTAATTGTGTACATGTCCTTCAGTAAGTGAGCCTGGCAATCTGTAGCAGTGCTCTGAGCTCTCCTCGTATGATGCAAGGGAGAATGAATAATTAAAACCTGAGCACTTTATCCTCTATTAGTCTTGCAAACTTGGTGCAAAACAAACGCTGAGCAGTGGAGCATTGCAGGGCCACTGTCAAAAACCTCAAACAAGCCTGCTCTTCTTTCTTCTGCACTGTGCTTTGCTCCATAACTCCAAATGAGACTCTCTTTTCTCTTCCCTACATTGCAGCGACTCAAGTTGGTGTGCTCTCCACAGCCAGACTGGGGTCCGTTTTTGGCCAAGCACCGTGGTGAACGTTACATGAATATGATTGATCCACTGGGAACATCTTCCCTGGGACTTAAACTGCCAGTGAAGGATATAGAACTGGGGACCCAATGCTAATGGTTCTTACCTTGGTGACAGTAACATTGTCAGCCTTTTCAGCTATTCTTTCTGATTTGTTTCCTCACCATTTTTTTTTCCCTTCCCTGCAGTACCTGGAGGTGGTCGCTTAGAGAAGTAGCATTTACTGTTGCATGCCACAGGGGAGACCTAGCTAGACCATTTCCAGGGGTAGGTGATGCCCATGCTGTATTATGTTTTGGCTGAGATGTGTTGCACAATGGGTTACAGCCCAAGTTTTGTTGGGTCGTGTAGGAATAAACAAAAGATCCCTTGTTAACAGCTAAAGGTGGGACTAGGATTCTGTTACCAATGCCATCAGAGGGAGGGATGGGAGTGTACATAGGAGGTGTTCTCCTTTAGCCCTGCTATCAATCCAGCATGAGGCTCTCATGATAAGTGGAGTCACTTTGTCTACACTGACAGTGGAGCGTGCCTCATTGGCACACAGTTCTTGTAGGAATGAATGATGTTAACTTTGAGAACTTGCTACCTGAACAAGACCCTTGAAACAGAATTCCAGTAAGCGATATGTGGGATCAGAGCAGAAACACTGAACTGTGTCCATTTGATGCTTTTGCATAGGAAAGTAAAGCAAAGTCTAAGAAAATATCATTTGAGATTGGAGCAAATTGTATTTGAGTCAAGAGGTGGTTTGGAAATAGCACCAGACTGAGGTTCGCGGGCATTACAATTAGAGAGCTGCTGTATGTTTCTATCTGAAATTTGCTATCTGTCATTTCCATTGGAAATAACTCAGTTGTACCATGCATCTGAAACCTGGCTGTGCTGGCCAGCTGCACATACCTGACTCCTGATTGCAGTTTTAGTACTCTGAACATGGTTTCCTTGTTTCTCTGCTTTCGTTTACAGTATCTCCTCAAGAAGCCATCATATAATTTGTGCCTAACTTTGTATTCTTACAGTGATAAGTGTAGTCTAGTTATCGCTCAGCAACATTTATTAGAAGTCAGATGTGCTGTCCAGCCTTGTGAGTCCCCCTTCATTCTCATTCTTTATACTACTTTTAGATGTATTCTTCTCTTTCAGCCAATGGGAAATGGCAAAACCCGGTTGTCTATATATTATATATATAGCAAATAAATTCTTCAAAGTAGTATTCTTTGGAATGTACATAGTTCACATAGGTTTTTTCGTTCTTTCTTTTGTTCTTCTTTTTGTCTTTTCCTTTTCCTATTTAGAATGTTTTCATGACATAGAAAGAGAACAAAAATAAAGCAACGATTAACTACTGCAGCAACAGATGTACAAAACATGAGGGCTGGGGTGGGGAGCGATAGGACATACTAAATCATTACATTTTAGGCATCAGTTCTGTGTGGCAATAGGAATGTTAGACTTACATAATTGTTACTTATTGGGCAGAGTAAAAAAAAAAATAGAGCTTTTTAGGAGTACGTTTATTTAACTGAATAGAAAACTAGCCCATTTTATTGTAAATGCACTAGAACGAGGGAGAAAAATATATCTTCACTAATTGGCAAAAACACAATATCCTTTATGATCTTGTTATATCCTATACATACTTATATGATATTTTTTAAGAGTGATCAGTGTTCATGTAGTGTGTACTAGTGATGTTTTATGTCCCTATAAATATCTTATCAACCAGTGTAGAAATGGTGAGCTTAGAGTAGTTAAGCCTGTTTTTTCCCTTCCCCCACACACTCCTGTAGTAGCCAGTAAATGTTCTTTCCTTTCAGGGCACTGTTTCTCTCCGGTTCTTTGTCTGTCTGTCTTCATATTACAGGGTCTCAGGTAAATCCTCAGTTACTGTGTGTCCGTAGATCAGTAGATGCGTCGTTCCATTCCTGTAGAAGAAAGCAAGGCAAAACCTAAACCTTGACGTAACACTTCTACGTGTGAACTTGTTTTCTCTCTGTGTGTGTATATATATATATATATGTATATGAAATATATTAATCATTTTGCTGAACTTCCTCTTCCACGGGGCAATTAGTGTTGCCAGTTGTAAGCACTGCTGGAGACCTTTAATCCTCATGCAGGACAAGAAAACGCCATCAGGGCTGTCACTGAGGATGGATTTAGCTACAATCTGTGCTGGCCCCTGAATCTCTGCTCCACAGGCTCTGCCACTCCCATCTCATGGGGCAGCAGGATGGGACCCCACTGCAGCTTCTCTGCCTTAAAGCTGTGCCCCTACTTTTCAGCTTTGCCCGCTATTTCTTAAGGGGGTTTCTATTCTTACTTCTGGCTTTTATTTTCTTGGCAGAGGTGGGTGTGAGAAGCCATTCTGATGCAATGGAAGTTTGGCCCCTACATCTGCTTGGGGCTGAGAGCACTTTTCTGGGTGAAGAAAGGAACCTAAGTCAGTGAGACTTATGCGTTTTGGTCAGGATGGAAAGTTCTAGGCCTCTCTTTACTGACGGTATCTAGATTCTTGGCTTGATTTTTGGAGTCCAGTCCAGTTTGCTTTTCTTACTATTGTGACAAAAAACAATAGATCTTTAGGCTTGTTCCTCTTAAAGAAAAAAACAAACCACGGTCAAATAATGTAATGGTTCTGAATCCTTTCACATCCTATCTTTGTCTCAGGATGTGCATTGGAACTGGAATTAGCTAATTGCAACAAAGTTGTCTCAGTATGAGGAAGTTGCTGTCTATGTTAGAATAAAAGAGTTATCATTTGAAGGAATACTGCTAGGTGATGATATCTGTCCTTTGGCTTGGATTGCCAAAATAACTACAACAAAATTGCCTTCCATGAATTCTATAATCTGTGCTATTTTAGTTTGTGCTGTTCCTGTGCTTGTTAAGTCATTGCCACAGGATTAGGCTTGACTTTGGGATCTGTCTTCAATTTCAGAAAGTGATGTTTTCCTAGTTGATTTTTGTCCATGGCTTAGACCTTCAATAATAGACATGTGAAAACATGTGGAGAGGTGGAGAAAAGAGTACAGAAGTTGCCAAAGATATGAAGTGTTCACTATATATTAAAAGAAGAAACTGTTCATGCTAGGCTTCTAAAAATAAGCACTTCACTGGCCAAATCTGAATGTTGAGATTAAATTAACCAGCAGTGTCCTCTTTAAATGAGAAGTAACCTTGCAGTTTGGGAATGCACTTAGTTTAGTATGTTCTAGAAAAGCTTGCATGTACTTTAATAATTTTCTAAGAAGAAATTTAGTAATTAGTTAAGTACTGGTAAAGATCTTTAAACATTAAAAAAAAAAACAAAAAACAACAAAAAAAAGGGGAAAAAGCCATATTAGTAAAAAAAGTGATGTGCTTACTTGCAGATCTATCTGTCTCGTGAGTTAAAAACGTTCAAATTTGATGAGAATTAGTTTTGTCGCATCTATTTTCTTTGAAATGAAATTGAACTTCGGAATGAGCTGAAATGCACTGTTGTATGCATTAAAGATCACAATGCAAATGTTCGCCATCTTCAAAGTCTTTGGGGTCTTCCTACTGGTGTTTTTAATATGCAATGTTCAAAACTTGTGTTTCAACTAGACGTGGCAGCACTTTGTTCCCAAGAAAAGGGTTTAACAAAATGACCTTTAATTGAGAGGCTTGGATTGTCTTTACATGATGTTCAGTTGGGTCAAAGTATTTTATTTTATTAGGTTCTGCTCTGCTTTGATGTCTGCATTAGATGTGCCTTGGCACTGAAGGTCATCGCTTCCAATGCACTGTGGCTATCCCTTCCCATGAAACTCAAAATGCTGATTTATTTTGATACCTTTTGGTCTTTTTTTTTTTTTTTTTGAATATATGTAGAATTATATGGATAATGTGATTTCTTGCTGCCTGTGACAAAAGCAATTGCTTATTTATGACAAAGATTGATTTCCTATTGTTTTCTTCTTCTGCAACTCCACTTTTTCTTGCAATCAAAGACTGGTACGGAGTGTGGGTTGCAGGCTGCAGAGCTTTTGGCAAGAGGCCTCCCAGAAGGCGTCTCTGTTTCACCACGAACACTGCTGTGCCTGGTGTTTGTTAGTTGGTAGCTAAGCTGTTTGCACATCAGATACTCGTAAAACGGCCAGATCTTGGTATTTCAGAGGGACTCAGGTTGATGACTTGAGGGGAGCGGGTGGGTTATTTATGGTTTCTGCCTTCAGGCAGCCTATCACCAAAGAGGGAAGGTTTTCCTGATGGGTTTAACATAAGGCGAGAACCGGGCTGGACCTTATCGCTTGCAATATTATGATTTGCCCATTATACCTAAATGCATCTTCAGGTAACCATTTGCCTTATAGCGATCTTCCATTGTTAGGGAAATTGTAGATTGACTAAAAACATGTTATCTGTCATTTATATTATGTAGTATTACCTTGTAAGGTAGATGCTTAGGTGGTATAAATTGTCCCAGCTTTGTTTGGAGCTGTGACAATTTACACCAGCTGAGAATTTGCTCCCTGTGTCCTATGGCACTTTACTACAAGACCCATCGCTGATGGGTTAAATCTTAATTACTTGCGTAATGTCATATATAAATATATATATATATATATATTTACAGGCATTCTATGGGGTACTGCTGCCTATGGATAAAGATATGTACCCTAACCAGGTCACTTTCTTTTTCATTAGCTCTATGCGGAGAAGATGTATTATGTTACTAAGGTTGCATCATACGTATCTCATGTAGTGCATAATACGATGCTGTATGTTATTCATTTAAGAAGTCATTATTCTTGAGGCCCTACCTCAAATTTTGTATTTATGTCTACAAATGCAATTTATTGTATTATATATTTGCATATTATATTTGGATGTGATAAATTAAAATTATTCAATAATGTATGGGCTCTAAAGACTCTAAATAAATGTCCAGTGTTTAAAACAAAATTACTTAACATTTGCTGGTGAATAGATTTTCTTTTCTATTCTTCCTCCACCCAACATAGTCTACAAACATCATTCTTACTTAACACACAGCCTTAAGGTATCTGCAGAATTGATCCATTTGATTGTTAGAAACCTTGAGCAGCAACTGGAAACAGCCCTCTTGGGAAAGGGAGATATTGCACAGCTGCAGAAACAAGAATCAATTAAATGGCTGGGTTTGTAACTGTTTGTGTGCTCGGGAGCTTGTAGAATAATTGATTACTTATCAGAGGACCAACTGGCTTTGTTTAAATCCTTTTCATCCCACCAATTAAGTCACCCCAAGGATTGTTGAATTGTTACAAACAATGGAGGTTCGTATCAGATGGAGGCACAAACAGAAGGTGAAAGGGGACAGAGGCAAGAGAACAGTGAAGGCTAAGCTCACATTTCCTGATGTTATCACACCTTTTGTTTAGAGCTGAATTCCTGCAGTATGGTGAGTGCAATACAAAGCAGTGTGCGCCGCAATACCGCTGTACTAATGATACTTAATGACATTAATGATACTAATCTGACCCATTCCTCTTCTGGGAAACGAGCTTTTAATAAGCATTCCCAAAATACAATAGCTGAAGTGTGATATCTGATCGTAACATGGCATCAGATATGGTGGCAAATGATACACGAGAGCTCTGCCAAGAACGTGATGGCAATTCCAAGCAAAGCCTCATTCTGAGGGTGACCCAACAGCCATGTGGATTGCTCCAAATGTTCTGGTAGTCAGTTTGGCCCAGAAAAAGTTTTTTTGTTTCTTTCACCTGAAAATGTGCCTTTCTCTGACCAGTGTGTGTGCAGACAGAGGAGGTGGCAGGACCTAGTGATGGAGCACTGCAGGAATTCTTCGTGCGTGTAAGATGGATTTCATCTTGGAGAGGGCTTCAGTTACCAGCAAGCACCTGAGAGGCAGGTGAGTGCCATTGGTCTCCTCTTCAGGAGGAAAAAACTAAGGCACGGGGAATTGGTCAGATCTCCAAAGTCAAACAATAGAAGTCAATGATACAACACATTGATTTGGGGAAGAAGAGGTAGTCAGTCCTTCGCTGTCATCGCTAGGCTCTGCTGCTTTAAAACTGCAGACCCAAGGGCGCACCTTGTACCAGTGTAATGGATTTATCAGTTTCAAAGCTTAAATTAGGCTTGATCTAACATGATCTAACCACGCTTTTAGGAATTAGAAAAAGCAGGAGGTGTTACTCCACAGCTGATTCCACGTCTGCTGCAGATGAAGGATTCCTCTTTGCCAGGCCTTGTGTTGGAGGATTTGGAAGCTGCTGTTGTGATTGTATACAGCTTAATATGGGTGCTCTCTGTCTGTTGAACTGACATTAAGTAGTTGTGATGAACTGCATATCAGCGGGTAGGACAGGTGCCTGTATCAGCATCCTCTTTAAACCCACTTAGTATGTTGGTATCACTGCTGTTGTACGCTGTTGCCCTCTACTGCCTGCAAAGTCAATTTTGCCTGTAGCAGCCCTTGGGATACAGGCTGTGGGGGATGTGAGCGTAATGGAAAGAGAAGATTTCCTACTCTGTGAAGTAGGAGGTGTTTCTGCAGGTGCAAGCACTGCTGTCTCTCCAGCGTCTGCACATCCGCTGGCAACCGAGTCTATGCTTGGCAGCGCTGTAAGCAATACTTAGCACTTCTAATTGTCTGTTGTCCAAGGGCTGCAAACAGCATTGCAGCCACTCTGAGAGAGGCCAGGCCTAGTCAGGAACTCTTAGTCAGACGACTGAATGCCGCAAGCTTTGTGGCTGGAAGAACTAGCAGCCACACAGCTAGCTTAACACCACACAGCTAGCGACGTCATGATAATTTAGGTCAAAATCAAGAAGCATTCAGTGTCCAACTGGCAGTGCAAGGACAGGAATATGATCCGACCTGAAATCTAGCTAGCTTGCCAGGAGTAACACTTAATTTTTGCTAAAGTGCCATCAGACTTTTCAATGTTCATGAACACAGCTTGAAGTCTTATTTGAATGTCATGCCTTGTGGCTATTTATATTTCTAACTAGATCATACCAGAATATCAAACACACACATATATACATTGTACTACGAAAGTGATTTGTTGCCACTAGGGTAGTTATGGTGACAGTGTTGGGCTTGGAGATCTTCTCCAGCCTTCATGATTCCATGTTCATCTGTTCACAGCAGAGGTGAAAATATGCCAGGGGAATTTGATTTTTTTCCTCTTGTGTTCATGGTAATTTGTTAAATATCATTTAATCCAGATTCAGGTTAAAGCTAATAACGTTTCTTATAAATCTTTGTAATACCAGTTCAAATGGTATTACTGCACCAGTTCTGCTTAGAAGTGAAAACTACTGTGAAACTTTAGTTGGGTTAGATTTGATTTTGTGTGTAGATAGACCCTGATTTTGTTAAGCACAAATGTAACTACGCTACCATGAATCAGATGCATAGCTGTATTTCCTAGAAAGAAATCTCTTACATCAGAGCATTGAGATGGGATAGAAGGGTGTGCCTCCACCTGAGGATGTGCCATTGCCTTGTTTTCTTGTTGCTATGGCTACATAACATATACACATATGTGTATACAATACACCTCTCCGTGCCTGAGGGCTAGCAGCAGTGCTGATAGCATGACACACTAAACAAAAGCAAGAAAGTACAAAGCTACGCTGGAGCAAAAGCTGTTTACTGAAACTGGAGGCAAATGGCTTGAGATGCTGCTGAGATGAGCACCCTGAGGTTTCCTGGAGTGCACACCCTGCTAGCAGCCAGGAACAGCTGTTCTCAGTGATCATACTAAGTTAATGATTAGGCAGCTATGCTGTCTTCTCATCACACTATTGTGAACGTGCACGAGCACAGTTGCTCCCTAAGAATAGCTGTAAAATACTTCTTCCTTATGTCCAATCCAGTTATTTCAGTGTTTGTGTTATCCCGGCTTCCTTCGAACATACACTTGAACATTTATTTAACTATTTGTTTTTACGTGCAAGCTGGCCTAGCTTTGTGTTAAGCAGAGCCTAACCACAGCGTGATGAGGTGAAAAGGCAGTGAGGATTGTACCAGCTGCGGCTTGATTGGAACTGTAACGAACAAGCAGGACCAGCTGGGATCGGCCTTGGGTGGGACGGGACCTCCAGCTGGGGGCCCACCATCTCTAAATCAGGTGTTCAAGGGGGGAGGGGAGGGTCGTGAGGTAGAACCGGTTTCTTCTACGTGCGTGAGCCGAGGTTGTGGCTGGAGAGAAGGAAAAAAAAACAAAAGTTAGTGAAGAGATTCTTTACAACAGCCATTGGAGCAGCTTCACCGATGACTTGCAAGTATACAGAAGTGCTGTCCCCTTTTTGTGCTTGATGGACGTGGAGGAGAGAGCAGTTAAGCCACTCGAGCAAAGACACCGGGAAGCCCTGGGCAAGGTACGGCTTTCCGCGTCCTGCGGGGCGGGGGGCTCATCCTTTTGCCGAGCTCGGGGGCGGCGGCCGGGCGGCGGCGCTGGCGAGGCCCGGGGGGGCCCGCACGTCACGGCGGGGGGCGGGCGGGGAGCCCCAGCCGCGGGGGCGTCGGGGCCGTGCCTGGGCAGCGGGCGGAGCCGCCTCTGCCGGTGCCGCTCCGCGCGTCGGAGGCTGCGTTCGGCTCGGCTCCGCTCCGCAGCAGCTGTCGGCAGGGAGGGAGGCAGGCGGGCGCCGCCCGCGCCGCGCCGATGGGTCTGCTCTTGCTCCTCTGGGCGTGTGCGGCCGCCGCCGGGGCAGGTGAGGGACGGGACGGGGCTGAGGGGGCCGCATCCCGGGGGAGCGCGGCCGGAGCCTGGCGGGTGGAAACTTTGCGGGGGAGCCAAGGGCCGGGCCCACGGCTCTGGGGGCTGCGGCGGGGAGCGCTGGGCGCGGCCGCTCCGCGAGCGTTGGGGTGGGAGAAGGAAAGTTTCGGGGCAGCGGCTGCGCCTCGCGGGGCCGAGAGCGGAGGGGAGCGGGGAGGGCCGTGCCGGCGGCGCCGTGCCCGGAGCTGTCCGCGGTGGAGCCCGTGGGAGCCGCGTCGCCGTTCCCCGGCGGAGCGCTGCCGGCGCCGCGAGACCCAGCGGCTGTTCCCGGTGGCGGCTTTGTTCTCTGCCTTTACCCCTCGCGTCGCCCTGCACCGGAGGGAGCTCGGCCGGGGGACGTTTCCTTGCTGGCGTCCGTTGGTGTCCTTAGGGAAATTTCCCGGTGCAAATAGCGTAAGTGCGAAGGAAGCGCTGTTTAAATATTGTTCTTAGTGTTTTCTTGTTGAAATTCATTGGTTTTAAGGGGTGGTAAGTGGAGTAGTTGGGAGAGCACGCCGTTCGTCCTTTCCTAACAGCGCTCGCCCCAGCAACGCACTCAGGCACTTGCGGTGTTAAATAGGACCCTAAACTCTCCTGCTTGGAATTGCAAAGCTGCTCGGAAAGTTCTTTGTGTGCAACAATTGCTGCTGGAGCTGCGGAAGGGCCGAGCAAAATGCCTCAGGTGGAGGTTCCAGTTACCACCTGAGTGATCGCACATGGTTGTGTGGGCACAGCTGGGCTGTGTCGGCTGTGCTTGGAAAGTTTCTCTGTCCCCAGGCAGCCCACGTACAGCGGGGTCAAGGTAATGATGAACGTGCTGTGCACATCATATGGTGCACATTAGCTAGCTGGAGCGTGGTGTAATTGCCAGGGCTTGGGTGCTCGTGATAAAGGTGCAAGCAGAGCGTACGAGCTGTCGGAGCTTTGAGGTGGAATTAATTTCTTCTAGGGATTTCCTAGTGACATAACTCATAATTATATGGCTTAATCCTCTAATCTACTCTAGTGCCTTCAATTTGCGTTGGGCCAAATCCACCAAGTCCTGAGACGATTCCTGTGCCTGCCCCCTGAGTGAATTAGTAGGAGTTTTGCTTGTGTAAGCCACTGATGTGAGGGAAATGGCCCAATTACTTTAAATAGGAATTGAAAGCACTGTTGGTCAGGGTCGAGCTTTGCACAGCTCTCCAGTAAGGACTTACAGGTTGATGGTTAATTTTGACTTCCAGAAGAAGCAGTGTTTTTAGCCTTCCTTCTGCTGAAGGGAGGCAGCAGAATGTGCTAGATGCAGTTAGTATGCTTGTGGAATCCTTTTGATAGAGCATGAGAGACCACAGGGGAAAAGGAGACTTAGTTATGATACTGAAGCTGCTGATTTGTTGTTTATTAATTATTTAACTAGGCTTCTGAGTGCCTGCTGCAGGCTGGGGAGCCAGCACAGGAAAATGACTAAAAATGACTGTATTTAAAGCAACGTTAGTCTTCTGCTAAATGGATGCTGCGACATTAGAACTAATCTCTATTTTTTTGAAAGCATTTGAAAAGCTGGGAAGGAAGCACATGGAAATTGTCACACGGGATCCCTCCCTGGCATAAATCGAAGTCTGTGGAGCTGCAGTGATCTGTACTTGTTGAGCTATCCGGGCTGGAATAAACAGCCTTAAGAGAGCAGCGGAGCTTCGGTGATTTATGAGAGTGTCTATACATGCTCGATGTGGTTTCTGTCCTCACCCTCTTGATGTCAGTGGTGGAGCATTCACTGGCTTTAACGGGGTCAGGGTTTGTCTTACTGGATGTGGTTTGTCCTTTCTGTTGTGCAAGTTTTAGGCTCCACCCTGGCTGCCTTCATAGTAGTAGGTTCTCGTTGCTCCAGACACATCTAACCTCTTCCCAATAAGGAACGGCATACTCTGCTTTCAGTAGGGAAGATGAGAAACTAAAACCGTCTCTTTTTTACTACTCAGCATACTGTGCAATGGCTGTATTATCACAGCTTGTTATCAGGAGGAGTTTTAATATCCAAATAAAAGATAGGAGAAAGTACTGTGGAACAGATGATTTATGAGTGGAATATGTAACTTCTTGTTTGTTCTGTACATCTCAGTAGTTTTTTTTAAGAGCCTTTCAAAGAGTCGGACTAGGGGATTTGCTGCTTAAATGATCCAGAAGCACAGTCATGGAATGCCAAATAAATCAGTTTAGACCCGATCATGGAACCCACTTAGTGGATATCAATCTGGATGTGCTTCATAGGTAACGTCCTTGCCCCACAGAAGCCAGTGAGGGTTTTACTATCGACTTAGGTTGCATCAGGCTTTCATTCTCAGAACCCGTTCCCGTTACTAATGATGTTAGCAAAAATTTTCATTAGGAAAGTGCTTGGATCCCGCGTTGAGGTTGTTTGACCTATGTGTCAGGCACAGGTCCCGTGCTGTATTTATTGCTACGCTGAGAAAGATAGTGCGGTCAGGTTGGCCTCTTGCCATCCCTTGAAAAAGGAGGTATGTTTAAAAATTCAGTGTACCGTAGCCATTAAGTTGTCCTGAACTTTTGCATGCAGTAACTTCAGATTACTTGAACGTGCATCTTTTCTGTCAGTCTCATCGATTTCCCCTATCAATTAAAGGGATGACCAGCCTTTTCTTGGGCATGAGCCTTTCTGAATCTTAGGTCTGGATTCATCTTTCTACAGGAGGTGCTATTGCGGATTGGAAGGTTTTGGTAAATGAACATTTCTTATTTGTACATAGGCTTTGGCATGCTTCGTGGGGGCTGGCTGAGCTTAAATACAGAAGATGTGCTCCATAAGCTTTATCGGTTTTATGACTCACCTAGGGCTCTGTGATTATGACATCTTTCATCATGGTACCGTATCTCCTTCAGGGTCATTTTGTCCAGTTGGGAAAATAGATTATATTTTGACTGATCTGTAAGGCCTGATCTGTTGGTCTCAGCTACAAGTGAAATGTGAGAGGAATTTCCAGCCCTTGTGCCTCCCTGGAGATTTTGTAGCCAGTAGTTGTATGCTGCTCATCTCTTTCATCCTTTTGAGTAGGTGCTTATGCTTTTATTTGTTGCTTTTCAGCCTCAAAAGGATGCTGGGTTAATGTGTCAGTTTTGTAATGTTCTAAGTTGTGTGTAATAAACGCTGTGAAAAGGTAATAGTTTAATTGAAAGATTTGGGAAAGAATATCTCATTTTCTTGCAACAGAATTATTGCGTCTTCTAAGTAATTACTGTATATGGTGTGTGTGTGTATGTGAAGATACTGGAAACGCCTACACTAGATATTCTTCTCCATGCTTTTCATTATCTGATTTGAAATAAAAATTGATCTAACTCAGTCTCCCTCTCTCCCTCCTTTCCATCCAACAGCTGTAGGATTTGGAATGGATCCTAACTTACAAATTGATATCATCACAGAACTGGATCTCCTGAATACAACCATCGGGGTAACACAAGTGCCAGGACTGCACAATGCCAGCAAAGCATTTTTATTTCAAGGTAAGACACACATTCTTGACTCTCTTTCCCCAATTCTGTCTGTGTGAGCTCATAAGAGCTTTCATGCCCGATTCCCTGCAATAGTGGTCTTACATGTCTCTTTCTTTAGCTCAAATACACCTAGTTTTGGTTGGTTCTTGATTTTTGTGTGTGTGCTGCCAGGTCACCAAGGTTACTGGAGTCTGGGGAGGTCTTTTTTTTCTAGTAAGTTTATGACACTCTCCAGTATATATTTTTTCCCCAACTAAGCATGTCAGAATGGTTCCAAGGCATAGACTACTGTATTCTTGGATACTTCCTCTCTGTCATTGTACACGTAAGAGAGACGCACAGAGCTGAAACTGTGTAGATAGGAGAAGGCAGTTAATGTCTCAACACTGGTTAGTAATGTGTTGCAAGTCTTTCATCAACTAAGAGAACCACCCAAGTGCGAAAATCGAACTGTATTGCATTTAACTGTCAGAACTGAGTACCGGCTGCTTTGAATGGTAATGTAATTTTACATCCAATATTCTGAAAGTAATGCTTGAGAAACACTATATATTTATTTATTTCTTATTTTAAGGGAGTGAGATGAAGGATGACTTGGGAAGCTTTATCAGAAGCCCAAATGAGTCCCTCATGAGAGGAACACTTATATCACGTGAGATTAACAAACATTAAAGCATGGGTAGGAGCATCTCTATTATGGAGAATTCCTGTTTTTTTTCTATACCATGCTTTTACTATGCATTAAAGTGGGTACGTTAGGGTCTTAATTTTTGATGTCTCCCTCTCCTCTGTAGATGTTCTTAGAGGCAAAAGATTATGATCTCGTTTAGTTTTTCTTTGGGCTCTGCAATATCTTTACAGATCTGCTTCTTTTATTACTTGGAATAATCGAAGTTCATTTTTTGCCTGGTCAAGACCACTTTATGTGGCAGAGCAGATGCTTCTGGAGACCATCTCAGATCTTGTTAGTCATATCTCAAATCTTCTATGCTACACCGAGTAGTGAATTTTTGCTGTTTGCCAGATCAGCGCCCAGAAGATGGGTGTTAATTTAATCACTTCAAGTTACCAGTAGTTTTTCATCTGATACACTTGACTACAGGTTTGTGTGTTATGGATGAATACTGAAGTACAGATTCTCCTCCAAAGACTGCAGCGGCCTAGCTGACTTACATGCTTTGATCATTTCCAACTGCCGTTCTGTGCAGCTAATTGCACCTGTGCTGATGAACTCTCCTGGTGTGATTTTGCAGACCAGTAGTCAGAGCTGCAGGGAAGATGACTGAGATGGGACACTGTTTGAATCCCTTGATACTGAATGCAGACCAATGGTGAAAATCTTATGAGCATTCAGTTTGTTTGCCTTGAAAGACTGCATTTGTAGCTTACAAACTTTAGAGAAGACCTGTAAAGTTTGCCTGTACAGTTCATGTGAGCAGACATTAAAAAACAGATGTTCATGGAAGCGTTGAGCAAAAGTGAATGGTATGAAGTGAATTTATGGCTCAGTTTGTGATTAGCTAAATAAAGCTTTTTCTAATTCCCCCAACAAAAAGAAATCTTTTAAATGCACACAGGAATAGCCTTGTTCTTGGATATTGCTTGTAGTACAAAACTTCTTGGAAGATGGAATGGGAAGTTACTGTCTTCAGTCAAGCTCATCAGCCCTTGAGCAAGGAGAAGATTCAAGACCTTTGGAATATTGCTTCTTCCTGAGAGAGGTCTGTGAGGGCTCTTTTGCTGCTGCTGTTGGATAGGATGGAAGTCTGAGGCTGCCCTCTGGCTGCTTCCCTTCTTGTTCCTATCTGTTATTTGTTAAATGTCAGCAGCTGTATGAAGTCTCATTTAGTGATGGAGGTGACTTACTTTACAGCTACAGTTAGGCTATGTGCCAGGTACTTTGGCTGGAACCAGAAGATAGTTAATTTCCATTTTTATCTTGCCATACCCTAAAACTAGTACAGAACCCACAGGGATGTCTGGGCAATGGCTAAATCCAAGTTGGAAGGAACTGCACTTTCTTTCCCCACAGAATTTCACAAAAATCCAGCCAACGTGGCCATCCTGGGGGAGAGAAAAGATTGAAAGTTAGTCCTTAGTTGAAAAATGTTTGTATTCTGCTGGACTTGCTGCTCTCTTTCAGCAGAGCTTTGCTCTGATCAGCTCTTACCAGGCGTTGGTAACTGGTGTGTGCTGCGCCTTGCTGCTCTCCTGTCAGCACATGGGGCTCCAGGCAGGAAAGATGCTTTTCCTGAAGTGACTTCACTGGAAGTCTAAATCAGTGAGGTAGAGAAACAGTCATTTTGCCCCAGACCAGACTGCAGATTGCTGTAGTGAAAACATGATTTGTTTTCCCTAGCAAGGTTCTGTTTGTGTGAATTAAACTCTTTGATGCCGAAAACTTTATGAGTTTTGGACGCTCTTTTGGTTGTATTTAGAGGCAACAAGATAAAAAAGGAGGAATAGGAGTGATAGAAGAAGTGCGCAGTAGGAAGATAAATGACTGGTTTTAATTTGAATTTCTTGATCAGTGGCATTAGCTCTCTTATAGGAGTGCTGTTTGTTACCAAATGACTTGGGGTTGACCTCAGGATTTGATGTATCACAGTCTAAATGTAGAAGGACTTTTTCCTTGAGGTCCAAAACGACCTTAATTGTAACCAGTGCAGTATTCTGTTTTTATACTATTGATACTAGGAGCTGGAACTCTGATTGCGACGTAAAGCAGTTTTACAGGCAAAGAATCAAATTTAACTCCATTGCAAATTGTGTGACAGCGTGACAGAACCAAAGTGGCAATTGAGAGATGCGGGTTGCTTTTGGCCAAGTGAATCTGTTCCTAATTCAGAAAAGCATAGAAACCTGCAATTAGGTTCAGTCATCTGAACGGTCCTATTGGATTTTTCTTTGATTATTAGAGTATTTCAGCTTGTTTTTGTTTGTTTGTTTGTTCATTTAATTGATCAGTTCCATTATTTGGGTGTTTCAGTCCCGTTCTCTATGAAATGGGGATGAGGGAATCAGAAAAGCACAAATGAGATGAATTTTAGTTTCTAACTCGCAACTGAAGGTTCAGAGGCAGAGGAAGGCTTTAGTTATACATAAGGCCTGAGGAGGCACTTAGCTGGTCAGCTTTTTCCCAGGCAGTGAGTCCAGTCTTTAGCTTGTTACATCGTGATTGCCTTAATCAGTGACTTTTGTTCAGTACTCAGCTCTCATTGTGGAAGGAAAATGTTATTCCTTTGACAACCTGTCAGTCATGCTCATTTCTTTCTAATTCTTCCTTTAACACCTCTCTTGAACCTCTCGGACAGAGACTTAAAGTCATTACTTACTAAGCATGTCCTCAAGAAGTTGATTAAGGTTTTGTTTTTCCCCTTTCTTACCAACCTGGCAGTATTTTTCAACTTCGTCTTTAAATTAGGAACTGTCTTTTCACTCTGTGTGCTATCTGCAGCTTCAAGTAGTTTTGACCACCACCACATACTGTTGAAGGGTCTACCTGTATGTAGTCCTTTCATGCATGACTATTTCTTTTGCTCGTGTTAAGCAAGCACTGGATTTGTAAGGGAAACACCTGGCCCGTGGCTCCTGCAGCACAGAGTTCAGTCGTTCTCCTTTCTGCTTTGCATTGGTTACTTCTGGCTTCTTTTCTATACAGCTGTATTTTCCTCTGTCAGGGAAGGAGAGAGAATAACAAGTATCTTCAAGCACAGAGCACTGTTTTGTGAGACAAAAGGAAATCTTATGGAGTTCCTGCAATGAGAGGGCCGTCCTGCTTCAGGTGGAAGGGGACGGCAGGGGCTGCAGGGCAGAGGTGCCTCCCATTACGCTCCTCTGTGCTTCCAGAAGCAGCTCGTTCTTCCTTGTAGCCTTTCCCTCTCAGGATGTTACAGATCCTGGCTTCTAGACAGCTCCCTTCTTGACTTGCTAATTCCTCGGTGTTTCCATCCCTCATTGGCCTCCCCGGTTGTGGTTTTTGACCCTTCTTTTCTACACGATTTCCTGAGGTGCCAAGAGTGCACTGCAAGGATGTCCTGCCCTGAGGGCCTTGGAACCTTCTGGAAGCGGTGGGAGCCTTCTGGAAGTGGGCTCATATCTGCTCGCAGTGTCTCTGCTGCCAGCACCTCAGCACCTGGCGTGGGTCTGCGTTTAAAAGTGGGTAGGTTTTGCATTTTTTACCCTCTTTTTCCTGTGTTACCTGAATGCAGAGTTGCATTATTTGTAAGAGAAGTGTGCAATGGTTAAATAAAAATCCTTTGTGTGAGTGAAAGCATTGTGCAGACAGCCTGGCCTGCTGCCCTGAGCACATGGTAGCGCTTCCAGTATTGTTGCCTCCTCAGTGCTCAGTTTTGACCATTTCTGTACACTTTCCATTGAGATCTCCCACAATTCAGGTTGGATATTAGGAATTTATTCTCACAGAGAGCATTGAGGTGCTAGCACAGGCTGGCTGGGGGCCTGGGGGGTCACCATCCCTGGGGATGTGGCACTGAGGGATGTGGGGGTGGGTTGGGGTTGGACTTGGAGATCTCTGCAGTAATTTCCAATCTTAATGATCTTATGACTAATATCAGAAGATAGAGCATTGTAGGGTTTACTCGGAGCTTTGGGGCTGCTGGCTATGTTGGCTGGG
The DNA here is from genome assembly GCF_039878825.1 of Excalfactoria chinensis. Lineage (NCBI taxonomy): Eukaryota > Metazoa > Chordata > Aves > Galliformes > Phasianidae > Excalfactoria > Excalfactoria chinensis. Next base: position 56,410,053 of record NC_092829.1, on the reverse strand, counting down.
GACTGGGCCAGCACCTGGGTTTGGTTGTGGGGTGGAAGCTTGTGGGGTGGAAGCTGCTCTGTCAAGTGCTGCTAAGAGTGAAGATGCTAGAAGGTTTTAGTGGCTAAATTCACTGATGTGCTTTCATGGGTGCCTGCCTGGGTCCATGGCAGTTCTGTGAGGAAACCAGGCAGTGTGTCTGAGCATCTAGGTGCCTGTTGCTCCTTGGTGGCCCTGCCTGAGGGTGATGAAGGAAAGTGCCGCTCTCCAGCTCATGTCTGTCAGCAGAACAGTGAGAAGATACTCAGTCTCTTTGAGACTGTAGTTGCTCTTGTGCTTTCCACCCTTCTTCCCCAGACATCTCTGAAAGCTTGAAAAGGAGGGGAATGTAAAGAGCCAGTAATGCAGCTGGGAGTAATGAGCTCTCCTGAGGGACAGGGAATGATACAGATTGATGCTGGAGGGAGAGGTGGGCAGCAGGGACTGAGCAAGAAACTTAGACGCTGCAGTCTTAACACTGAGTAGGTAGGGCTTAGGTGAAAGTTTGCTTGCAGTAAAGACAGAAAAATTGAGGGGGAAGGATTGGAAGCTCCGATTTGGCAGCGCTGTGGGATGTCTGTGCTTCATGCTAATTTCTAACAAATGTTTTTGGAGGATAAAAACTTGGATCATGTGTATTTAATTAGTGACTTGGAACCTTAATTTCCTCTGCTTCGGTTGTTCACCTGTAAAGCTGAGGTAGTGTTACCCTTTCCTCTAACAGCAGTGGTGTGAAAAGAATTAATTAATTGCAGAGTCTCAGATACTGCGCTAGAATAATTAACTTGGTCACGGTCTGTTCTGTCTTCAGAGAAGGATTTAAATACAGTAGATTTACTGTTCAAGGTGTGCCTTGAACAATAAAATAAGACAAAATCCTTACTTGTTAACAGGTGTTGTTTGCTCTTTGTTCTTTGCTTTGTGCACTGAGGCAGGGGCCCTCTGGAAAGCGGTGTATGATCCTGCCATTGAGGACAGTGTTGTAGCACGTGTTCCTGCAGGGCTAAGCAAAGTTTCTTCTGTGGCTTCAATACCGACAGCTGCCTAATTTCATATTTATGTTTGTTCTTTCCATTATGGCTCATGTTTTAATGTGTTCTGTGTAAGCGATGTAGGGTTGGTCTTGTTCTCTGAAGTTAGGCAATCTGCTATTCCCTTTGCTGGAGCCCAGACGCGGTTTTTAAGGTACTCCTGTATAACCATCCAGTGTTGGCTGTTTCCACTCCTGTCTCAATTTGAATTACCCTGAAGCCCTGAGACTAAAATGTATCCCACATACTCACACGAAGGCACAATTTGTAAATCCTCACAGTGTTGCTCTTTCATTAGACCCTTTTTACCCCCACAGAAATAACATAAAAGCATCAAGTAAAATAGAAACATGGCCATACAAAAGTACAGTGACTGATTTCCAATTATTATTTCTTTCCATCCTGGAAGTTGTCATGCTGCCTTCTGTTATACTTGACATTTTTTTGGGGTTTCCCATCATGTCTTTAATGATGAGGGAAGAATTCTGAGCACGCGTTGCTTCTGCTCTTGGCAGTTATTTTTGCTTTGCTGGGAGATAATAATTGTTCTCCTTGTCTATCTTCATTGCTGCTGTGGTAAGTACAGAGGGATGTGGGAGAAGCACTTCAGTATTTCTATAGTATGCTAAAAGCCTGGAATGCTTCTGGCAAACTGTTGACAAAGTCCTGTAAGGAAGATAAACAGAAAGAAAGCAAAAGGTCTGTACTCTTCAGTAAGGGGGAATGGAAGAATTGGTTCTTGATGTAGTTGGTAAACGTGGCATGCTTCCCCTCCCCCCCCCCCACATTAGCAGTTAGGTCCTTAAAATGAGAGGAAATAAATTTAGATAAAGGGAGAATAACAGTTTGAGTTTCTTGTATCTTCATCAGAACAGAAACACATCAAAGATGTCTTTTTTTTTCCCCACAAAGGATGTGAAGGACCTGATACTCTTAAGTCTTATTATACTGCACGTAATCAGGTTTTCTTAACGACTTATTTCAGAAATGAGGATTACAATGCAGTGAGGATATCATTCTGTAGTGTTTCACAGAGCGAGGCTGTGTGCTAGCGATAGCCCTGGGAACTGAAGTGATGCAGGGTGAGTGCTGGAGTTGTGCCTCTGTCCTGGGATGAGTCCCCTGGATGGAGAGCCCTGTGCCCACTGCTGCAGGTTCGGCTTCAGGGACAGATGCTGGGGTGAAAGAGAGCAGATTAGGAGCGTTGTAGACAATGAAGCCAGGTGGGCCTTTATGGGTGCTCTGAACCCCAAGAGGGGTCTGTAGATTCTCAAAACAGTTTTTTAATGGAAGCCTTTTTATGTCTGTTTAATAGGAATATTTGTTTGTTCTGCTTAATTAAATGAAAAAAAAATAATAAAAAAAAGACACATCATAATATTTATTTATTTTTAAGATGTTCTATCTTAAGAAGGTGCACAAAAGCAGATAGAGACTAAATGCAATGGGCGGCCATAGAAAACTTCCTCCAGTGAAAAGCCCTGCTGTCTTCAACTACCTATCAAGAATAAAAATTAGAAGCTACTTGAGACTTCAGCCTACTTCTTCTATGCCAAACTCTAGATTAATCTTGCCTCCTGCAGTGTGGATGTATAAATGACACAAGGGGGATGTTGTTGTTTCCCTCCCCCCCCCCCCCCCCCATTTTTCATTTTTGCCGCATAAATGGTGAGAAGTAATCGTGTCATACTGTGCTGGTTTATGGCATAATATCATGTGATTGCCTTGCCTTTTGTGGCCTATTCAATGATACAAAATGCAGAGAATTAATGGTTGTTTTTTCTTTCTTTTTTTTTTTTAAGTAAATGGACCAGAAGATTTTGGCACCTGGTGTCCACTAAAACATTCATTAAATCAGTAGCTACGTAGGCTGCATACCTGCTAAAACAGCCAAATTGATTCTATAATTCTGACAACAGAGGGGCCTGTGAATCACTGGTTTGACACAGTCAGTGCGCCAGCTGAGGGCTGGTGTTCTGGCTTCCTAACATCTCTTATTATGGTTTTCCCATTCCCCATCCTCCCACCCTGTCTGTTAATGTTTCTGGATATCTCTTCTCTGTTATAAATAGGAAAATATATGCATATATATGTGTATATATCTATGTGTGTGTGTGTGCGGGTGTATATATGTATAGGATGGCTGCAGCTGTAGGGGCCTGTGCTCACCCTGTGCATACAGGTAGCTCCTCCATTTGAAGCTGGGAGTTCTCCAATTGGCAGTGGTGGGAACAGGTGATTCCTCCAGCAGGCGAGTTGGTGTTGTTAAGGCAGCTGAGTTTCTCACTGCTCTTCCTTCTTCTGTCTTTTCCTTTTACATTTTGTAACCTGCAAGGTAGCATAGATGCCCTGAGAGTGCAACAAGCGTGAAACTGGATCTCGGAGGTTAAATACTCATTGCTTCTCTGATGAAAGGCTGCCTACAGCCAGCACACAGATCTGCCTCTGCTTTTCTCTCTCTTCTCGTTGCATGTACCACTGTTGGAATTTCAGAGCCTGTTCTTGGGACTAGGGAAAACAACCAAGCCAAGGTGTGTGGGAGGAGAGTGGGCTTGATGCATGTGTCATGGGTTTTTTGTGGTCTGTGGAGGTCTCCACAGATATTCGTCATGCTGTTTGAAAGATGAAGCAGTGCAGCTTCGAATGCGATATTTGGAGTATAAATTGGGAAAGGCTGGTGATTTGGAAACCTCATGCACTGGCCTTTATCTCCAGCCTTCCTTTTAAGGGAATTTACTTGAGGAGCTGTCAAAGTAGGACTCGGCGGTATTAGTTGCAGTAGTAGTCTTAGCAAAGCAGGGGAGTTGTCTAGGTTTACTTCATCGTAATTAATTACAAAAGCAGATCAGAATTAAGTGTGGGGGTTTATTTTAATGATAGTATTCCTCTCTCCGTGTTAGCCTTTTGTTCTCTGATGCTGGCAGTGCTTTTAATGGTCTTGCGAGTCGCGGCTTTCAGATGGGATATTCTGCTTCTCTAGCTTTATGCCATCCTAATTGTTTCAAAATGCAGTCATTAAAACAAAAAGTAAACATGATTGCTGGTGTTATTGCTAGCGGCAAGAAAGGCAAAAAAGGGGGGACACATGTGGCAGCTCTATTTAAATAAAAGCTTATTTTCCGAAACAAAGGCTTGTGGAGCAAGAGGGAGTGCTTAGTACCCCGAGCACGTTTGCTGTTACGGATGAACCCACAGCAATGGATGCTATCAAAGTTGTCATATTTTATTCATGAGTTGTGGTGTGCTTGGGTGAAATAAGAAAAGCCATGCTCGAAATCATAATTACGGTGTAAAAAGATAAAACAGTTATTATTGTGGCATTTTGGAAAATTGGTAGGTCTCTCAAATAATTCAGATAGAACTTGTGGGGAATGACTAAGTGTGTTAGCTGTGGTTGTGCCTCTTTGCCAGGGGACCGCGTGCAGTGCTTCGCAGAGATGGAATTGATATGTATTTGGGACGAGGGTATAAACATGTGCTCACGTGTGTTGCACAAAACAAGGGTGGCCATAATTTTCAACGTATTCAGAACTGTGAAGAGGCTGACAGGAGAAATTATACTTCAGTAGAGAGAGGCCTTGACAAATGCATTGTGCCCCGTGCCATTATCATGCAGTTAGTAAATAAAGCACACAGCCCGGAGTTAATTTTCTTCAGCAGCAACACGCAAGTGATTTTTTCTGAGGTAAAGAAAACAGAAGGGAGAATGAATTCGTGGCACATATTTGTTTGCAAATTGCATAAAGGAAATGAAAAAGCATACGATTTTTAGTAGTAAGTGAGCAAAATGCTTTAAAAATAATTAAGCAACTGTTGGGGCTTCTGACCACAGGAGCGTATCGTCATATACTAACTGTGAACTTGTGGGATAATTTCCCTGCCTTTAGTTGGATTATCCCTGTGATTAAAAGGCTTTACTGGACTGGAAATCAAAACCTCCGTGTGGATGTAGCCAGTTCTGTTTGCTGCCAGAAGTTGTGCTGGGCACTGTAATCTCTCTCTGCAAGCAAAGAAGCTGAGCCAGGGGCCTCTGTTTTAAGGATCAGGTAACAACTGCTGAGTTCTGGTGCTCAGATGTGCATGCTGAAGGACACAGGCCTTCACCAGAGAGATGGGTGCTTCTCTCTGTGCAGCCCTGCTGGGGTGAGGCTGGGGGTCTTCTGCACTGAGCAATCTGGGTTTTCGGCCTCTTCTGCTGGTGCAGTCTGTTCTCCTTTGAACTGTTACTTTCAAAAGCAGCCTTTATCGCAATTGCACTGATGAGATATGTTAGTTAATACAGATAAACAGTGGAAAAGAAGTTATAATCAGTGACTCCTGCACTAATTAACTAACAAGGCGTGTAATTTGATTAACTCACATGATTTAAGAGCAGATGCTGCACTGTTAGCAGTAGCATAACTTCTGGAGCATTTCTACCAGCTCTGGAGTAAGCAGCTAATTTAAGGGATCATCCATTTGTAAATAGTGTTGATTTCAGCACGAGTCCCTTGAGGACAAAGCTGAGCATACTTGAGGAGGCGAGCCTGCACTCTCTAGCTGCTTGGAATATTACGAACGAGGAAAAAGAGCTGCCTGAGCAGCAGGCAACGTGCAGCAAGGTGAGCGCTGCTCTCAGCAGCAGGCTTGTTGCAAAGCCTTTGGGCTTGCTCGAGTTTCCTGCTTGTGCCGTGTTGTGCCACGTGCTTGTGCTCCTGTTGTGGGAAGAACGACTCTGGCACTTGCCTTCATCGTTCTGTCTGCCTGGGTGGAAATGAGAAGGGCTTATGGAGATGGGAAACCCAGATGTAGATGTGAGAGGGGCCACTCCTGCAACGTAGGCTTTGTTGCAGCTCTTTGCTGCCGTGCACTCTCTGTTGCCCCTGCTTGGACTAGGACTCGATAAACAGAGGCGGCTTCCTTCTCTCTCGGTGTGTATTCATTTCTAAGTCTTGTACGTTATCTGCTGCCCTGCTTATCCCAGAGCAGCTCAGTTTCCCTGGTTCAGGTTGAAACGCCGATAAAGCAAACACGAGGCTTAGCCTCTCAAACAACAACTTAATTAACATGAGTGTGGTCATTCCAGCCGGTGCTCAGGTTGGGAGAGCTTTCAAGTAGTGAAGAAGCCCCTAGGACAATGAGCTCATTGCTGGGGAGAAGAGGTAAGTTGATAAGCAGGCGGTTTCATTTCTTTAGTGGCTGAGAATTCAGCTCTCCCTGGCATTCAGAGTTTTAGGGCTGGATTTGCTTCCTGAATGGAAGGAAACGTATCTATAATTTTGAATGCTAGATTAATTTTGTTAGGCAAGACCTGGTTGAAAACTAGTTGACAAACATACATCAGAATGACAGTAATATCTGAATGTTTACTGCCAGGGTAGTTTTGTATGGCACAAAAGAAGAGTTTACATTGCATTATACTGTTTTTCTATCTTCTCTAGCAGGACTGCTTTTGCTGTATAGTCATGGGAGCTTACCTTTGTAACATTAGCTATTCACCCTGATAATTGCTCCTTCCTCTAATTTAATGAAAACCCATTAAACCGAAAGAATAATTAAAATGAGACATCATCTCTGTAGGAGGTTTGCATATTAAAATCACCCAGCATTTCACTGCAGATGGATCTTATTCTTGAGGAACGCTGTTTGAAGCAACATGTAAGAAGTGATTTATAATGAATAATCATAATTTAGAAAGCCGTGCTGTTGAACATGATTTCCTACTGTTTATTACAAACTCTGAGCAGAGCTAGCAAGGCAAGAGCGAATAAAGCAATTAGAATGTCTTTTTTTTTATGCTGGTGAGAAGACCTAGCAGCAGAGCCGTATTCGTGGGAAAACATCATTCTTTCTGTGAGCCTATTTGCTAACAGCTGAAGGAGAAGGGAGAGGTTCTGTCACCCTCTTGTTTGGGCTGAGGAATGGTTGTAGAGGAGTGGGAGCAGATGGGCAGCAGGGGCATCTGGCACAAGTACTGTTTGGTTTTATTAGTTCTTTGAAAGACAGTCTGTGGGACCAGCATGGAGAAAGGAGTCTGTGCTTTGGTGAACGCTTGCCTTCTCTGAGGAGGGTTTTGTGGCACTGTCTTCTGTTTCCATCCCAGGCAACATCTGGACACTGCCACTTCTACTTTTGGTTCCATTTTGAAAAGCTGGAGTCTTAAAAATGGAGTGCTGAGTAAGTTATTTATTTCTATGTTTTCCTCTATAGAGAGATTTAGGTCTTATTGGATTTTGCCCGTAGCAAGGTAAAAGCCAGTGTGCTGCAACATTCGGTTCCTTAATTGCTGTCACTGAGATCCAGATTCTTTCTTGTTGTAGGATTAATTTCTATGTCCTTGTCCGGCATGATTGTGCAAAGGATGTCCCAAAAGCATGTTTAAACAAGTAGCTTTTCAATAATTGAAGTTACCAATAAAGCTGTATGGCCTGTGTTCCCTGCTAAAATAAGTAAAACAAAAAAGTACTAAAGCAAGGGAGTTAATGGCAAAGCGTATCTTGTTACAGAAGACCCATTTTGGTTTAGGTCTGCATTTCCTGGATGGATTGGAATTCATCTTGTAAGACCAGTCGTGTGATTTTCTTCAAGGCTTCAAACTCCAGTCCAAACAGTTGTGTAATTCCCTTCCCTTTCGTACCATGGGTTGTTGACACTGAGAACTTAGCTTGCTTTGCCTTCTTAATATAGAGGTATCTTGTGCTTCTCTGTTTGGCTGAAGGAAGAAAGTTCACTTAACGCTCTGAGATGATTTGTATCTGCTTTACTAGTTGTACTTTCAGACTGTTTTTTTTTTTTTTTCCTTTCGAATCATTGTAGTATATTTAAAAAGCCCTCCAGACAGTCGGTATTTCACATTAAGAAAATATAATCACATCGAAGGGCGTATGAAAGTTGTATTTATTTATTTATTTCATTTATTGCTGAGATTGCGTTATCATTCAGGCATGAAGCGATGTTGCACTGGAGATTGCCGTATAAGCCTATATCGCTCTATATTATGTAGGAAATATGGCATTTCATTACAAGCAGGCAGTTATTTTTATAGAGAGTGTAAAAAAACCAACATTTTCCCTTTGGGCACCTGCAGTGAGGTGGTGTATATATGTTCAGGGTGTTTCTTTCTTTTCTTTTTGAGTGAAAATCAGCTTGTAAATAGAAAGCTCTTACTTTAAGTGGCTTGTACTCCCAATTCATTAGTGTGGTACTTCCTACAGAAGTGCTGCAAAACATGAGTTGATGGTATACCTGGAGAACACGTAGCCCTGCTGTGTTGTCCCTGCTGCCCCGTGTGCTTTCTTGCTGCTGTCCTCCAGGAGGTATGTGGTCCTTGGAACAGCATGCCACCTGCACCCTGCCCCATGGATCCCTGTGAACCTTCAGAGCCTCTTCTGCTCCCAGGTCCAGCTGTGGGCTACTGGATCTTACCTGCTATCTCACTGCTGTGCTGCTGGGAAACCCTCTCTCTACCCCTTGTTATTACCCTGCCAGCAGGTGTTTCTACATCCTGCAGGTTTGTCTTTGGTTGTCCAGCGAGAGGATGCTCTTGTGCACTGGTACCTCCTTAGCCTGCTAATGAGCAGATTTACACTAAACAAAGCTAAATAACTTCCTTGTTATAGGTTGTTTTAGAATAGGGTTGTGAAGCAGCACCTAAATAGTGTTTGTTGTTTAGCCATTTGGACCCACATTTCTGGTATTTCAGGGTTTTTGTATCTATAACAGATATTGCTTTTAATCAATGGAGTGAATGCGATGTGCTGTACATGTTGTTAGTGTATCTTTGACTATACACAGATCTAGAATATAGCATATTATTTCCAAGCATGTTTTTAACTGGAGTAGCCAGTTCATTGATGATTCACTGGTGAATCTGACTAAGGAGCCTGGTATTTGTATAAGGTTTGGTAGATATATATGGAGGATATGGCTTTATATCTGGGACCATCCATAATGAGAGTGTGTTTGGTTTTATATGACTTGAGTGTAATTTTTGCATGTGTTCCACAAACAGCACTGCCTATGCTTTCACTTAACAGAGTTTTTGAGAGCTTTAGTTAGGCAATATGTTATTTCTGATGAGTGTAGCACCTTTAACAACAAAATTGCCGAGATACAGGAGTTCTTAGGCTTCAAAACAAGTAGTATTTATGGGCAGGAGTAATACTTGGTAACCTGCGTGAATGTAGTGATAGACATAACTAAATCTTGTAGGTAAACACAAAACCTGCTCCTCTTCTGTGCTGTATGCCTTTTTCTTCCATTCCCATTTGTGCTGGCTGTGGAAACTATTGTTCTTTGAAGCTTTGTTGTGGTACTGGAAATGGTATTGGACAAATAGATGCTGTAAGGTGGACCTTACATTTATTTATTGGATGAATTTGAGCCTCTGGCGAAGATTTTTAAGTGATGAGTTGTGATTTTTGATGTCTAATTTGCAGTGCTTTTCAGAGGTGAGCTTTCCAAAGTGCAAGTGTGTTATGCATTCTGAGTGTGGAGGCTCATTTGAAGGGCTTTAAGCTGTCCAGGAAAAGTTGAGGCACCCAATTACAAAACATGCTTGAATACTTCTTCCTTCGAGTTTGGTTTCAGTCTGTGGCGTTCCCTCCATAGTCAACGTTTCTGAATTTCAGGTTGTTTTCAAGCTAGCTTCTTCTCTTTCAGTTTGCAAAGCCTCAGTTAATGATGCCTTTTTTTTTTCTCCCCCCCCCCTCCCCTGCACTGAATTTCTGAATTGTAAATTTCATCACTCCTTTGTGTATTACAGCACTCATGCTGGGCCAGATTCTCAAGATTCAGTGGAGTTATATGGTTTTCTACCAGCTGAGAATCTGTGTTGGCATTTTTGGCTTCAAAGTAAACCTTTTCTAAAGGAGGCTCGCTAGGCTTCTAATTGGTTGTGACACCCAGGAACTGCAAGCATCACAGGTCTCATGAATGTGTGACAAAGGCCCAGCGTGAGCAACATGACAAGGGGTGGGAAGGTGAAATGCCACGATTTCTCCGTTTTGTCATTTAATCATCTTTTGGGAGTGATGATATATTGTGAATAAAAGGATGAAATAAAAAGGAATGTGTTGGGAGATGGTGCGTTTGAATCTTATGAGATGAAATAGGGGAAGGCTTGCTGCCGCTTGGACACGGACAGGATTAGTGAGACTGAAATATTTCTGGATCTGCCTGGTCACACCACAGTTTTAATAAATATTGCATGAGCTGTCACGCTTTGCTGGCTTAAAGTGAGAAATCCCTGAAACGATAGCATATTGCAAGCATGTCTTGTATTTATTTCTTGGGCAGAAGCACAGCCATATAGCATTATTAGCAATAATACATCTTTGCCTTACACAGTGCAAGGACAGGTTCCCTCTGATGTACGATGGAAAGACGGTAACGAAGCTGATGGTAAAAGCTGAAATTGGAGCTTGGTGAATTGTGTTGGGAGAGGCAGTGCTTGAGATTCCTCAGTATTTAGGAGCCTATTTATCTGACTGCAGCACACCTTATTTACAGCAACTTAATCTGGTCACAGTAGACACAAATGGCTCAGCATCCCATTAAAAATTGTCAGAAAATCAGTAGCTGACCACTTGTGAACTTGTCAAAGTGACAAGTGGGCATGCTGACAAGGTGCCATTTGTTGTTGTTTTTTTCCCCACTGAAGAAATGCAGTGGTAGCATGTGGTAGATGTCTCTTGAAAGCGAAAAATGTAATCTAAATCTTTGACTTAGCAATTTTACTGGACCATTGTTCCTCTCCTTCCCCCTCCCACCTCTCCCTTCCCCCCTTTTTATTTCTATTTATTTCTATTTTTAAATAAAATTCTTAGATGTAGAAAGAGAAATCCATGCACCGCCCCACGTGAGTGAGAAGTTGGTTCAGCTCTTTCGGAATAAAAGTGAGTTCACATTTCTGGCGACCCTTCAACAGAAAGCATCGACTTCGGGAGTTATACTGTCCATCCGGGAGTTAGAGCACAGGTAAGAGGAAATTTTCTCTCTTGTAGTTGTAGTGACATAAAAAGTACTGAGTGCTCGGTGGCCCTTTGTGACCATGTGTTGAAATGGTAGATGTAAAATCTGACATGTAAGTTAAAGCCTCTTGACTTAAATTGCAATTGCTACTTTTTGCTGTTTTTTTTTTTTTTTTTTAAAATATCTAAATAGGTGTGCATTGTTTATGTGTCCCTGGTCCATAAAGTAACTCAATTAATTTGAACAAGAGGGTTAAAACTGATGAGGCTTAGACAAAATGTATTTTGGGTATTGTAAAGCAGTTTCTACTATTAGCTTATCATGCACACTCGGAGTTTGCTTTTTCAGGGACATTAAACTCCCTCTCATGTTTTTTGCTTCACTGTGTTTTAAAATATCTTAAAATAATATGCCTGCTTGTATGAGATTCAGCAGTTAAGCTCTTCTTCAAACCTGTTCTTCCATCCAGTTATGCGTTTTATTTTTCCTGGCATAAATACAATGTATTTTTATTTCTCGTGTGCATTTCTTATTGTCAGTGTAGGAGGTAATGAAGAGGTTTCTTTCATTAGCTGTTATGTAGCAAATAGCAGTTTCTGTAAAAACAACAACAAAAAAAGCAGCTTGTGGTATAAACAGTATTGATTTCAATGATGTTTTGATGTTCTGAAGAGTGTGTTGTGTCACATAGTGTCTTGCAAACTTTGAACTATTTGTGACTTAAAAAATAAGAGTATACATAGCTTTTAGGGCTTGAAGGATCTGCATCTAGCTTGACCTTCTCTTCTAATCTAGTGATACCATTCTTTTTTGTCTTACTTCTATTTCCAGTTCAATTTGCTGTGTTTCTTTTAAGTTCCTGTTGGTGTTTAATTTTGCTAATCACATATATGGTACCAAATTGCTAGCCCCATTTGTTACCTTTTGTTGAGGCAGTCTGTGAAGGAGAAGGCAGTGACTTTCAGCAGCAGGCATCTGAACAAGGATAACCAAGAGAGGGACTCTAATTCTTCATTGTTCATTCATAATACTTTTCTATCACTTCAGCTTTCATACTAATCTCTCACTTTATTCCTGCTTTCATTTTTGGAGCTGTTCTCTCTATATAAGAAAATATATATATAATATTACACAAAGATCCATCTCTGTCTCTTCCTTTTTACCTCCTGTCACCCCATCACTCCTTTTGTCATTACTTTTTATTTTCTCTAAGCTTTTCCAGGTGATTGTAGCCCTCTGAAGTCATGGTTAACAAGAACAGCTTGCCATGTTAAGGGACTTTTTTATTCTTATTTGAAAGGACATTGAGGACAGACAGTAACACAGGAACACCATCACATTTAGGGACATTGCATGTTTTCAGCAATCCAAGGTCAAACCAGACAGGCGGGGATGATTATACAATGCAAGGCATGTGGGGTTTTTGATACAGCCTCTACTGAATTTAGCTACTAAACTTCTCTATCTCGGTGGTCAGAGACAGCAGCTGGTAGAGAGATGTACTGTGCAGGAATAATCTTGATTGAATAAAATGTACTGCTGCTGTCCTTGGCCCTGAGGTTATCTCTAGTGCTCTGAGTTAATACTTGGCCTGTTAAAAACTATGTGTAGTTGAAGGATTGGATGCTCACTTCACTTAAATCTTTGTACTTCTGTGCAAGAGTGAAAGCAGTTTCAGTCTGCCTAATTCTAAGTAATAGCCAAACAGACATGTCCGGTGTTGCTAGTGGCTGCTGCTACATTCTGCAAGTCAGATGGATTATGCAATTATTTGTCCTTTCCAGATGTGTTGTGTATCTGTCAAAACAGGCTGTTTCTTTTCCTAATGTCTGAAGTTGCTACTTGGGCCTTGTTAAGAGTAATGCTTTTTAAAACCCTTACTTGGGTCTGTGATGACAGAAATGAATAATAATACTTATGGCATAGCAGCCATAAGGGAGACCTTTTGTTGCATGCTTGTTTAGTGGTTGAGAAATAGGTTTTATTCTAAGTTACATGCTAAGTTGTGTGTGTCAGCATAACTAGTTGAAAAGGCTGTTTTGCATCATGTCTTGTAGTGGTGACAGTCTCTATAAGGAACAAGTGAAAATTTATGAGGTAGCAACACGTTGAATGATTGGTTATATTGTCTTTCTCTAGCATGTATTTGCTGGAGTTTATTATTCATTAATAACATACAACTCTGAAACCGAGATATCTATGATGCCTTAGAAATATGTAGGTAAATGGATTTTGAATCTTAATGAATCAACAGAAATTGAGTACGAAAGGTATTAAACTAATATGAGTACAACATTCCCTGAAGTCAGTTGTTCATAAATGGTGTTTTGTTATACTGAATGGATATCTCACAGCATTTAGAGATTAGTCATTAACTTATATCATAATTTGATGGGCAGGATTTATACTGCTGAGAAGATGATAAATGCATCTTAGTTAATGTTTTATCTTGTTGAATCAGCCTGATGATAAAGATTCTGTTTTCATGATCCAAATGTATTAATGTACAGCTTGGAAAATGGTAAGATTAATTAACACAGATTAAGTCTAATTGAACAGTCTGGTATATGTGTGCTAGTTATCTAGAATACAAAGGTAAATCTTCAGATTATAATTTTTTTCTGAAGTTTAGAGGGCAAAATATAATGAATAGGTGAAACTTTGCTGGAGAATTATGCTAACCCCTTCTATCTAGATCTCTGTAGGCTGTTCACAGCCTTTGAGTCTTTCAACCATGAAGAAGCTTGGAAAAGGCCATTGAGATGCTTGAAAACACACACATTATGAATCCTCGTTTCAAAAGTGATTTAGTAGAGTTTAACTCAGAGTTGTCTTTTTGTTTCTTACCTGCTTTGGCCTTCTGTGATCCAAAGTCCCTTAAATTAAATGGGAGTCAGCACTGCCTTTTCCTCTTGACTCCTTGGGTTGGTTATATATTGATAGATTCTTCCCAGTACTGGCCAAGATCAGCCTCTGGAGAAATGTGCCAAGGATGCTCATATACCCAGGTTAGAGTTTGAAATATTGGCTGCCTCCAAAGGAGCTGGCTATGATTGCCTGATCCTGGAGGGCACTATTTATAAACAACTTGCAGCTGTAAGACTGTTTTCTCTCTTGATGTGAAAATTTTGCCCCCAGATTAGCCATAAGCTTTCCCTACTTTACCATAATATTATGACAGTGAGTGGGAAAGACAAGCATTTATTTTCTTAGTGTTTATTAAGAACATTCAAAATGTAGGGTTATGTTGCTTGGAAGTGATGGATAAGACATGGTGGTGCAGATCTCTTCTGCTGGCCACATCACTGACACGCTTATATCATTTTTGTTTATTTATTGGAATAGCCACTCTTGAATTTCTACTCATGTTGTAGGTCTGTTTGGTCTAAGGTATCAGAGAGCATTCAGTCCAGGGAGAAACCTTGAAAGGAAAAAGAGGAAAGAGTCTTTATGTTGTGGGGAGACTCACCATCCCTGGCGGTGTTCAAGGAAGGTGTATATGTAGCTTGAGGGATGTAGTTAGTGGACATGGTGGGGATGGGTTGACTGTTGAACTCAGTGTTCCTAGAGGTCTTTTCCAACCCTTATGATTCTTTAATTCTGTGATATGAGGAGGGAGCTGGCAGCCAAGCTATTGTTTGGTCATGATGTACAGGTTAACGACCTCAACTCAGATTTTCTCACTTTTTATTGTTTTATTTTATTGTTTTTTATTTTTTATTTTATTTTATTTTATTTTTATTCCCTTTGGTCTTTTGAAAGTAACCTGTTGGTTATTTACTTGCTCTGTAACAAGTTGCCCTCCAAAGAAATATTTTCATTATGTCTGTTGGTTTTATTGTTTTTTGTTGACAGCAGAGTAATTAGACGTGGCAATGCAGAAGGAGTGGAAATACTCTAGTAAGTAGAGGAACTGTTATCCAGGAATTACTCATAAGAAATAAAACCTATTGACCTTGTCTTCAAGGTCTTATCCTATGCATTTTTCGAAGTCACTGATTCTGGAGCAGTACTTAATCTTTTTTTTTTGTGTTTCCTCCCCTCTTGGCTTCCCAAAGAAGTTATTGTTGCATCTGCTTCTGGTTGCTAAAGAAACACTAAGGGGGGAAAAAAAACCCCACACTTACATTGTTGTACTATTTTTGTGCGTGTCCTGGGTCTGTCTTCTGTGCTTACTAACACTAACTTTCTATCCATGTGTTGTCATTCTTTCTGAAGAGTATTTAGAAGTGGAAGATCCCACTGTGGCAGAGCTAGGAAGAGATGAAATTGGTGTTTCTAAGATTGTCTTACAGGAAGCACTAAATCTTTTCTAGATTTATTTTTTGTTTTTAGATGTTTTTATTCTTTTAACATCTAGTGCTAACCTATGTCTAAGACCTGTCCTTCAGAAACTTTGTCATGCTGGGTAATTGGAAGCTTGCAAGCTAATTGCACCGCTGTGGTAAAATAGGTTTATTGAGTAGAGAACTGGTCTCTTTGCTCTGCAACAGCAAGTTGTATTGGTAGAGATGTTAGGCTGGTAGTGAAAGATTTTTGTATCTAGTGAAGCAGTTTTGGATGGGGAGAGGGAACCTGGCTGGAACTCTCTAATAAGTTGAATGCTTCCCCAGGCTATACCAAAAACAGCTTCTGAGGCTGCTGAGGAGCATATAGAAAGCTGTACATTCACATTTAACAATTGGAGTATGTTATGGAGATAGCGTTTGTTTTAAAATCTTAACAGGTACCAAACTAATTGAAGCAAGCACTGAAATAATCTATTGAAAAGAAACCTTTGCGAGTGCCTTCTGGCCCCAGTTATGAACCTGAAAGCTTGAATTTAGCCCATTGCTTCATGTTAGTTGTTTGGTGGCGAGATGTGCTTAAGTGTAGTGGTTTCTGAGATACCCAGTATTGTAAACCAAAGGCAGGAAAAACCCAGCAAATGCATCCAGTATTCTTTTTCTTTTAGGGTGAAGGTCATCATTACTATTTATATGTAGAATTGCTAAACTGGCAAGCTGTTTAGAGAATGTAAAGATGCAGCGTTACTTCTGTCCCTCTGCGCCACATATTGTGAAAAATGAGAGGCATTTAGACAGCTTTCCCCCCTTGACCCTCTGCCTCCTGCATGTCTAAGAAACCTTTGGAAAAACATACAGGTGGAAATGGAGTTATGCTTTCCTGCTTCTGACTTTTTGATTCAGATATGCAACAGATGAAAACAAGGCAGGAAGGTTATATTCCATATATCTCCCACTGGTTTAAACATTGTGAAAGAGAATTTGCTGGTCGAGGAGCTACCTTCCATCTTGTGGCTCCCTGCTGAGAGCAGGTGTTTTATGTACACTAGGCTGGCTCTGAAGCATTAACATGCTGCTGATAACCAGCTGTTAACCAGCTGTTAACACACCAATTGGACCTCATTGGCAATTGGAACAGAATGGCTGATAGTTTGAACTGAGTTTGGGCAGTGCAGAAATGTTGTGGTCAACCAGAAGCAGAATGCATGGCTCCCTCAGGAGTCTTCTCCAACATGCTGAGTTGTTCTGCTGGCTTGTTTTATGGATCTCAGATATAGGCTGGAGTCTATATCTTCAGTTTTTAGGCTGAAGTCAACTTTCTGCAAACTGTCCTTTGGATTTTGGTTGCTCGTTAACACTGTAACGTTAACAGCTTCTAGTTAATGAGAGGCTTAGATGCTCACAACTTTTTATTCATAGGCGGTCATTTTCTTAGTTGGACATTAGGCGAGGTGATGCCTGATGTCTATTTTTACTTATTTAGTTTGCAGTTTAGTGTGCTTTGCCCTAAGTGTTGTCCTGTGAGAAGGAAGAGGGGCACAGTCCCTGCCCTAAGGGCTCTCAGTTGTAGGAAGCTGCTGGTGGCAGTGGGGAGGAAAGGAGGGAGACTTGCAGGATCTGGCAGAAATGAATGGAATTGGTCATAATCCAAGAAATCACTGAAAGACTGCTGGCTTGGAGAGCAAAGTCAGAGGGAAGACAGGACGCAGGGTCATTTGTTTTCAGACATCATGTTTTTGCTCTCAGGTGGCAGGTCTCATTGTGTTAAAAGGCCACATTATTCTCTTTCATTGTGTTGAAATTGGGTATTTTAGAGACTGGATTTGGGGAATCTGCTGAGCTGTAGTGATGTGTGTGAGGAAAGGTGTGGGACTGGACAGGATAACACTGCACTGGTTATAGCTGTGCTGGGGGCTCTCTGGTGGCTCTTGTGGCTCCTCTTTACCCACGATGATCCCTCAGCCAATGCTGCCTCAGAGTCCTGTGGCTGGCTTAAAAACAAATTGTCAGGTCCTTTAGAAAATCCTCAGATATAAATACTCATGGACTGCAGATGGTCCACTGGAGCACTGGGGAAAGTAACCCTTGTTTGAGGCACTTTTAGTGATGAGCTCTTTGAGGACCACTCGAGTAACCCAGAGTGCAACCGTGGATTGTGTTCCTTGCTATAGATACAGCAATTGTATGAGTGCAGAATGATTCAGTTTTGGAGTGGTGGTGGTATGTGAGTAAATGATTCCTTTTTTTCCTCTCCTTTTTTTTTTTTTTTTTTCCCTCATGTTACATTCTGTCAGATTAGTTTCTCTGATTGGTGTACCTTGTTATAATCAAAGGGCTAAATCGGATGCAAAGCATAAGGTTGGAATGACCATACCACAAAACGAGACCAGCCCTTTAAGGAAAGGTAGTGCTAGGCTGCATCCATCCCTTTCTGTAAGATCAGCACCTGCTTTTTGTGAGGGAATATAATCCAAATTTATCCCATTACTTGGCTAGGTGGGCACTTCTTGCAGAAACTTGGTGTAGCAGACAAGTCCCAATTATTGCAGCTGCTTGTGTTTAAGAGGAAGCATCTGAAAGGCTGTCATCACCTTTCTTCAAATAATGGACTCTCTTCTAGGTTCCCTATGCACAGGCTGCATGTCTTTTTTTTTTCAGACAGGTGGTGGCACCTACAGTGAATACATGTTTAGACATTGGAAATGGAAACAGAGACACATAAGCCATTACAACACATGACCATGAAGATAAGTAGATGCTTTGTACTGGCTCTGACTCAAACTCTATTTTAGCCAGCAGGTGGATGCTGGGGTCATGTTTTTTACTTTATATGATCAAGAAAGAAATTAGGTTTGTATTTGGATGACCTTTGCCTTGTTGTGGGTACACAAATGCATATTTTGAGCATCGTAAGTGCTTTGAAGCCTTGCAGCTTGCATACCCAGTCGCCTCATGGAAGATTTGTAGAACAGAAGGTAAATGTTTATTATAGAAAATGTCATTTATGTGTAGTTATTGCTAAGTGTTTCAAGGTTGGCTGATATAGGCTTAGATAGGCATTGTCCTCAGCGTTGTCAGAACAGAAAAAAGGAAGATGTTAATTGACTAGGTTTTGTTCCTTTTGTTTGAAGGAATTATGCTTAGGTAGCTAACAGCACACTGAAATTGAACTTCTGGGCTCTAATTCAAAGATTTGAATGAGCTTAGTGTTTTAAGTTTTGTCCTGCTTTGGAATTTTTGGTATAGGAGTAATACTTTGGAGTTGTAGATTAGCATAGTGTGAAACATTTGGGATTCAGCTTTTGCATTTGCTTTTGTAGAAGGTTAATCTGATTTATTTTTTTCAGCAAGATACGCTCAGTGTGACAGGTGATCCTTCTATTCACTGTACCTCTTGTGCTACCAGATGTCAGTCTGATTTTGCTCAGAGCCTTTGATATCAGTATGTAATCTCTGCAACAGCAATAAGTCTTTAATGCCGCATAAGCGAAGATTTGCTGTGTATGGTTTTGCTGTTCACTGTCTCAATCTGTCCATATTTAAACTAGCTGCAAAAGGTAGATCTGTATGTTTTGTAAGTATGTTTATGTGGCAGAGAGCTGGATCTGCAGCGTGTAAGAGCATTTCTTCAAAATCTAGTGCTTGACAGTGTTTCAGAACTTGGAATCTTCATCCTGTCACTTTCTCATAACTAGGGGTACAAGAACAGCACCTGTAGAAGCAGCTGAGATATTTACCTTGACAGTTGTACTAGTTTTGCATCCTTACAGAACTCTGGTAACAGCTGCAAGGTGAGTGTTTATTTTGGTTTGAAGTGAGGTGCTTTTCTTCTTTCAGAGGCATCACTGTTGTTCTGTGTGGCTTCACTGACTGTGGTGATGGTTGTGGGTACAGGCCTAGTAGCTCAGCTGCAGAGTTTAGCACAATGTTCCCAATGAATTCTCACAGCTTGACTTACTTTCCATCAAGAAGGCATTGGAACACGGTTTCAGTTTCTTTTCTGCTTTTGTCCAGGCTGAGTCACTTGGCAGAAGCAAAATAACAATATGCTCAGTCAACAGTGAGGAACAACATTAGGCCAAAAGCGTAATGATCTGTGATTTGTCACGGAATCTGTGCAGATTGAAAGTCCTGCAGTTTGCATGGTAGCGGATTCAGGTGCCTTGGCTGTTGTTTCTGAATACATCCAAAAAATGTTTCTGAAGTAGGTTTGTTTTTTTTTTTCATTAACATCCTTAAATGTTCTGATATTCTGCTTGGCATGATGCTGTTAAATGAAAAGTCTGTATCTGTGAACATGTGCTAAGAGACAAATTGGCGTAAAAACTTCCTGAATTTCTAGTTAGTAACATCCCATGGTCATAGAACTTTTCTTGAATTCATTTTGCTATTTAAAGACAAAAACAAGTGCCTCGAGTAGGCTGACAGCTGTCTTCTGCTCAACGACCTCGCTGAACAGGTCTGACTTTATAGCAGTTATTTTTTCACTAGTTGAGAGATCAGGTGTTGTAGCGTTACTGCAGCTTGAACATGAATAGTGATTCCAGTCTTGAACTCATGTGTTTTTTGCAACCTTAACACACACAAGATTAAGCAGATGCACAAGTGTTTTGACTAGATGGCAACCCTAAGTTTGTACACATTCACAGGGATGCTATCTGTGCCTGCTGCCTTGCTCTGGGACATCTGTTCAGAAGCTTTACAAACATCTGCTGTAAGTGCTGATGCTGCTTCTTGAAAGAGGCTGTGGGACTTTGTTTGGCACTTGATCAGGTATCTGAAGCTGTACAGTCGAAATGATTACTCTGCTTTATTTATGTTTGAATGCAATAAAGGGGATGGTTTCTTGAATGAAGTGCAAAATGTGGTTTTTGCCTTAGTTCTTAGAGCTCTTACCAAAGCCCTTTATTAGGATTGTCCTTCCCAGGTGATGCCCAGTCTTTGCTGTGCAACGTTTCTCATGATAGGTGTTAGTGTCATTAAGATGAGAACAGTACACACTAAAGATGTTCATAAGAACGCTTTTATCCCAGAGCTGTTCCAGGGGTTGTGACTTGTGTGTGATCCTTCCTTCTGTCCACTTTGGCAACATCAGAGCAATAACATCTTTGAATGGAATGTGTCATGTGACAAAATGTTAAGATCACTGCTGTGGGAATTGTAATGAATACATTAATTTGTTTCTTTAATGCATATAGCGGATTAAGCTAACTCACCTTAGGAAAATACTTTGGTCTTTCAGCTTCAGGCATCTTGTTTTTATTTAATGTTGGCACTGACTTCTCCATTCTTTGGGGGGTCATTACATCTATATAATCTATTTCCAACTTACAGTATGCTTTCAGGAACCTGAACCTTTATCTTCCTATCTGGAAGTGAAGTGAACTGTCAGGTGTGCAGGTAAATCTTTGCTATGATATGACAAAAATGAAAGACCAAAAAGAGTAAAAATGAGTAAACTGTCATTATCCTCTCTTAAATGTACCCTTACAGGAGGTAGATATGGGTTGCAAAAGTTGTCGAAAAGAGTTGTAAAGCATCTCAAGTTGATTGTGGAATAGTATAGGCCATCTGTAAAGCACATTCCATGACCTTAAAACAACCCAACTTCTTTGTGCATAAAATTAATCTGAATTTAGAAACACTTCTTTGCTTTTCTCTCTTTTACGCGTTGAGATTTGAGTGAGAGGGACTGCTAGCACATGAATTCTGCATCTGTGTAAAAGAAGTCAGTGGGAGCTTATATGCTTAACAAATATGGCAATTCTAGCAGCGGAATAATTTCAACCAAGGTCATATAGTGCTTTGTATTTGTGTTCTGTGAACAGCGTGCTTTCTTAATACATGTGTTCTGAGAACTTAATCTGTCAAAATGATCTTGTCTGTTTAAAAATGGGGGGAAAAAAATCCACAATCCACTCTTTGGGAAATAAATAAAACAAGAAAGCATCGCTTTGTGCAAACGAGTTGACAAATAGGTGGCTCTCTGACATGTCTCTTGGAAAAAGTGATGAGGAGGGCAGCAGGGGGCTAACTGTAACAATGAGCTGACATGCGTATCTGAGACCCATTCTAGTCAGACTTCATGCAGCTGTTATTCAGCAGCAGAACTGGATGTAATACTCAGCAGTCTCCCTTGGGCTACTGACATGGATCTCATGGCAAGACTGAAAGTTCACACTTGCTGTTGATGCATTTATTCAGGCAGTGCAAGTGTGGAAGGCTGGCTCATTTTTACCATGTGCTGTAATACTTCAAGGAGCCCTGCCTTGTTCTTTTCCTGTGTTTTCTCCTCCTTCTTCTTAAAATATTGGGAAGAATGTATGAAAAGATGTGCATTGGAGACCAGTTGATTTTCTTTCCTCTTGTGTGGAAGCTTTTGTTAATTTCCTCCCCTTGTTTATCTGTAAATTTACAGTAGATGAAAACTTGTGCAGTGGCATGTGAACTCTAAGGCGAGATGCTTTTGAAGAAGCTTTCTTGTACAGACTAGTTGGAGGAGGAAAGAAAAGATGTTTGCAAGTTGCTTTCTTGGTAGCAAATGAACTGCATTCTGGTTGAGAGAAGGCAACTGTGCCTTCTGAACTGTGAACTTAGCGCTGTGCCTGTGCTATATTTAAATACCAGAGGTGTGAGTTGGGTTTAACCAGCCAGTTTCCACCGTTGGGATTCTGTTGGCTGCTGTTTACTGATGTTTGAGCGTAACTGCTTCTGATCTTGTTGAAGGGTGGTGAAAAACAGGTGCAGAATTTGTCTGCTGTCATCCTCTTTTTTCCAGCAACGGAAGAGGTAAAATATCTTGTGGATGGTCCTATGGCACTTGGCAGTGCATGAGGTATATGTATATAGTTAGCACTGTCTGTTGCAATGAGTTTTAACAAATCACTTCTGCTCTTTATAAAATTAGTCAGGGGACAGACAACAAGCAGTTTTGGGTTCAGAAATAACAGTTGAAGCTAAAGCTTGTCAGATGGAAGCTGTGTTGCTTTGCAATTCCCTATGCAGCTCAAATAAAATGGCATAGATGTAAGCGTGATATCTGACTGCCATTCCCAGAACTAGGATATTGCCTTTTTCAATACCAAACAAAACATTGTGTAAGTGATTAGCTCCATAGCTACTTGGCATTGTGAAGATCGCAGGAAGTGATGTGCTTCCCACAGCAGTAACTTGTCCTAGATTGTGTGGCTTAGGTTGCAAGGGGCCTTGAAAAATCATTGAGCTCCAACCCCTCTTCTGTGAGCAGGGCTGCCAACCTCTAGATCAGGTTTCCCAGGCTTCAACCACCTTGACCTTGAGTGCTTTCAGGGATGGGCTACCACGGCTTCTTCAGGCAACCTGTTCTGGTCTCTCACCATCCTCCGAGTAAATAATTTCTTTCTGAAATCTAAATCTTTTAGTTTAAAGCCGTTTCCCCTTGTCCTATTGCTAGCAGACTGTATAAAAAGTCAGTTCCACTCTCCCCAAAACTTTATCTTCTGCAAGCTAAACAAGTCCATCTTTCCTCACCTCTTCTTCATGGGAGAGGTACACCAGTCCTTTGATCATCTTCGTTGACCCTCCTCTGCACCAATTCCAATAGCTTTACATCTTTCCTATATTGGGGGCCCCACAGGCCTGTACACAGTACTCCAAATGGGGCCTCAGAAGGTCAGTAGAGGGGGGCAATCACCTTTCTGCTGGCTGCCACCTCTCTTCTAGTGCAGCCCAGGTTGCAGTTGGCTTTGCTCTTAGGCTCTTCTGTGGTCAACCATGTAAATATGTACTTTGTGTGTGAGAAAGACGTGTTACTCTTCTTTCTTTTTACATTTTTCTTCCTCTCTGCTGCTTACCTGAACAAGAGTGGAAGTTTCTTTAATGAGTTCCTGTTGAGCTTTGACAGAATATGGCAATTATGAAACCTTTCAGTTCACTGATGATACTTGCCCTAGCACTTTCCAATGTATGTTGACTATGTTTTTACCAAGTACAAAAAATTAAGTAATAAGAATGTACTCCCCAGATTTTTTTTACCAGAGTTTTAGGTTTTTATAGGGGATGGTGATGGTAGTTAATCAAGATTCTGCTCTTCTGTTTGAGAAGCCCTGTTCCTTTGCTCTGCTCCTGCTTTTGTATGTATGAAACGAGTCAGTTCCATTACAGCACCAGCCTTTCTTATTTTTTCTTCTTTGTGCTGTGTCTTTTATTCCTATGTCTGTCTGTCCTGCTTTCATTTAGTTTTAGTTTTACCTCTATCTGCTTTGTTTTTGTTTTTTGTTTCAGGTGACCTGATAATGTTTATGTTCTGTGTGGAAAAAGTCTTATCTGTCTGAACTGCAAGGCGTAGTCAGTATGAAGGAGGGAGTTTCTCTTTGTCAAGCATTGTTTTGCTGTTCCCCTTCTCAATCTATTTGATCTGTTGCATGTCTCCATCTCTCATTTTATCTTATAAAATAAAATCTGAAAAACTGAGTTACTTGGGAGAAACTTGGTTCTGAGTAGCCTCTGCTTCACTGATAAGAATAATTCTTACACACAGTTTGTCCATACTTGTCCACACCAGGTGATGAGGTCTGTGCACAGCAGAGCAGGGTAAAAGGCTTGAGTGAAAATGAAAATTAGCACCTAGGTATCTTGGATTTTTACTTTTGCTTTATGGAAATAATCTTTGTTATTGTCTGGTTGCTTGGTTGTTTTGTTCTGTTTTAACATCCCAAATCAGCGCCCATCTTTCAGTTGCAGTGTTTCATTGGTATTGCCCAGTTGAGAGAACATGACATTGCAGAGGCAGACTGGCATAAGGACTAGCTATAAAGGCTAACATCTGTTCTTAGATGAAGGAATTTTTCTACTTTAAAAGGAGGTCTGTGTCACCTTTCTATATGCTGGCCACCATTTTACAGGAAAAAGAGAGCAACTTGGTTTGATATGCTGTAAATACTCTGTGTGATCTGTAGTCCAAGGTGAGATTTAATTATTCGTGTTGTCAATGCACCGCTACTGGTAAGGGCTAAATTCACCCTAGAAGATCTGGCTCCTCCTGCCAGTGTGACATCAATTAATAGCTTTACTTTGTTAGCAAGGCAGTACTGCCCGAAGACTATTCTCTTGTGACAACTCTGTGAAGGCTTTGATTGCTTATGCCAGATGTTGAGACACCTAATCTAGCCAGGAGGCTTTGCTCCCTTGTAAAGCTGAACAATTACATCTGTAAAAATAAAACTGAGAAAATGAATTAAGCACAATTGCATGTGGGGGAGTCCTAAAAGTAAACAATTTTTAAACTAGATTTGCAAATAGTGAATACAAATTCAGTGATTACCTGGAGCTTTCTTATCTTGATGGCTTATTGTTTGTTCATTGGTAATGATACACATGGTCCTTTATTTTGGTATTGCCTATGAAACCTGCATTTATAGGAAATATCTTGGTGAATGGAGTAACGATCGTTTCCTTGTTGTAGAGCCTGTTCTTTGGATAACAAGAGGACTTCAGTTTCTAGGACAATCAAATGGTTTTGAACTGTTTTCGTGTAAATGGCTTTGCTATTTTTGCAATGTGCTGAATGTGCAGTACTTGTCTCTACCTCTTTTAGAAAGTGAATGATTTATGCTGAGTAACATCCTCAGATGGTGACCTTCCATGTAGTCTTTGCTTAAGGAATTCTGTGAATTAAGAAGAAAGTGACAGAAGCAATGAATAGACCAAAAAAATGAAACTGATTCTTTTTTGTGTTTTAAATACAGCTATTTTGAATTGGAGAGCAGTGGCTTACGGGATGAGATTAGATATCACTACAGGTTTAATGGAAAGTCAAGAACAGAGGTGTTCCCATACCGCCTGGCAGACGGGCAGTGGCACAGGATTGCATTGTCGCTTAGTGCATCCCACCTTCTGCTCCACGTGGACTGCAACAGGTAAGAAAATATCATATGCTTTATTTCTTTAAAAGCGCTGTCTGTTTGCTGCCCAAGAATAACATTGCAGAAGGAGATTTAAAAAAACAAAACAAAACACCACTTAATTTTAGAAGTACAACAAACTGCAATAAAATAAGAAAAGGAAAACAAAGCATTAAGCTGAAACGATACATTGTTAATTATGAACTAATGTGGAAATGGTTGATTGCTGGCTGGAGAGTATTAAATGCCCTTCTGTAGTTTAGACGCTTGCTGATGTTATGTTTGACTGTGATTGCATTTCAGTGTGATAGATGAGTATGCAGTCTGTTCTGTTGTGAGCCCGTTCACTCAGCACACCTTAAAACTTGAACAGAGAGATGTGTCAGAGGCTTTTTAATTTCCTTTTGCATGAGCAGTGTACATTTTATGTTGATTTCCACCCACTGCTTCACTTATAGACTTCAGAAAAACATGAAAGCTTCTTTCTGCATGTATAGAACTGGATGCTGTTTGTTATCTGGGGAGTATTCTGCCCGTCACTTCACTTGTTTGCTGTAGAAGTTGTGAAGACTTGAGTAAGGCAGATTGTTGGGATTTCAAGGAATAAAAAAGCAATAGACCTAGAATCTCTCTCTTCCCCAGAATCTTGTCCACTGGGATATGACCTCACGTGTTGAAGACTGGCCTTTGCTGACTTAGGATTTTTTTCCCCATCAGTCACTCAGATTTGGGACCTTTGAAATAGCTTTTAGGAATGAGAAAAACGAACCATTACTTTCAGCTACTCTAGTGCAGGAACGAGCATCAAAATAATTTTTTTTTGCCTTCAGTGAGAAGGTCTGTCCAGTACATGGGTTGTTTTGGAATCGTGGCACTTGAATGGGCAAAGTGACAGCTGATACTGATTTCTAAAGTCCTTGTTTCATTCAGATAGTCAGAAAAAGGTTATGGGACTATTGTGGGAGGTAAGGGATCATTGGAACATCTGGAAAAGCTTTAATATTGACTGAAGTAATCGTTAAGAATGATAGAATCACTCAGGTTGGAAAAGACCTCAAAGATCGCCAAGTCCAACCTCAGCCTAACCGCAGTACCCTAACTCTAACAACCCTCTGCTAAGTCATACCTCTGAGCACCACATCCAAATGGCTCTTAAACACATCCAGGGACGGTGACTCAACCACCTCCCTGGGGAGCCTATTCCAGTGTTTAACTACCCTTTCTGTAAAGAAGGGTTTCCTAACATCCAACCTAAACTACCTAAACTTACTTCAGTGCAACTTGAGGCCATGACTACAACTGCATTAATTATTGACAGTAAAAAACTACATCTCGAGCAAGCTTGCTTATTAAATCCTTTTGTTTGACCCCTAAAAGCAATTAAGTGCTTTTAAAGCAGTTTTAATTTCATTTAGGCATGAAATGATTGTTTTCATTTCAGTCTTCAGATTTACTTACCTTACTGCTATTGGTTCATCTGCTGTTATCTCTTTGCTTACCACAGTGTACTTCTCTGTTTCTTGATATAATGGGTTTTGGGACAGATTACTCATGTCCAATGTTGGGGTTTTTTTTAAGAATAGTGAGTATGTTCTTGAAAGACCACCTTATGATTATTTTTTTTGCTGTCTGCCTTCTTGAATACTATGTGGAAGGAAGATAATATGAGAAGTCTTGTACAGAATTCTATCCATGAACAAGAGAGCTGCATAGAATAATGGTTGACTTTCTTAACAGTAACAAGCAGCAATAGATAAATAAGATTATGGAATAAGGTATGCTATTATATGAGGAGATAAATGTGTACAGATGTCTCAGCTAGATGTCTCATGCATTTATGAGTGTCCTCTAGGCTACACCCAGAACAGATCCATACCTAAATGCCATTTGGCTACGCATTTGTGCTTGTTTATAACGACTCCTGAATAACATGATGTGAGTAGTTTTGAAAGCTTGACTTGAGGGCAGATTATGGTAGAAGTTTAATTTAAACTAGAGAGGGTTCCTGACTCAGATGTGATGTCCCAGCTCAGTTAATTAGAGACCTTTGTGCATGTTGGTGTTGTAGTTTGCTTTATAATTTAACCCCCTGCATCTCTGGGCTCAAAGAATGAATCCGCATCTTTTTCATCTTGGCAGCAGCATTTCTGGCTGACGCTACAGTAAGCATCAGAAGATGTGAAAATGATCTGCTTGGCCTAAAGAAGGGCAAGTCAATGAGGGGTAATTCTGAGCTCTACCAAAACCCTGAAGCTTTCTTAAATTTAGTGTCAGGAAAGCTGTAGCTTAATGTATGTACAGAACCCAGTGTTAAAGTCTGTAGGCTTCACCTGCAGATGTCACTATTTTAGGCAATGGTGGTGTCATTGGCTCTTGGCAAAGTTCAGGATGCCCAGTGAGAATTGATGCTTTGACGGACTTAACTGAAAGTCACAGGGAAGAATAATACAATTACATCACCTCTCCCACATCCTGCAGAGATGTTCTTTGATAGAGTTCACCATAATAAGAAGTAAGGTTGAAGAATAGCTGTTCAGAGAAAGAGTTATGTGCTTTGCTTCCTACCACTCCCTGTCTCTTGTTTCTTCATATTTTAAGAAAAAGAAAATAAGAAGAAAATTCACTCCTTGGATTACTACTGAATTTCTTCAAGGAAGTAGCAACTTTACACACTTTCAAATGTGTGTAGATTTGCATAGGAGCGTTACTCCTTTTTGGTAACTGGAACACACTATCTATTTGATAGACCATACTTGAAGAGTGATATGTGAATGCGGTGCTCTTAAACTTAGCCTGTATGTGAGATTGCCTTGAAACTATTTGCATTGGGGAAAAACATCCAGACTCCCCATGCCTTTGCTACAGGATTTGCTTTGATACTGGAATGTAGCCTCTGGCCTCTTAAAAAGTGCACATAATCAAAAAGCATTGGAAAAGAAACTTGTAAGTTGTTAACAGATAGTTAGATCTACTTAAACTCTTTGCAGCCTTACCACCCACCTCAATCTGATTTGTAAAATTGCTCTGCCATTTGGTACTTTGATAGTCTTTTGGATTCAACTCAAAGCTGATGTCATATTTTTCAGACCTGGCAGGGTTAGGGAAAGCTATCTGAGGTCTGGTGAAAGACTTTAGTGCCTTTAAGGATAATCTTTAAAACATTATAATTGCTGATAACTGCAGTGATGTGTATGTGGGATGGTGGGGAAGGTGTACGTATGGAGGGAGGTATATTTGAGTGAAAGTACAGTAGTGGCCTTTTGAAATCAGTTCCTACTCTGACTCCTTCTGGTGTTCCTCTGTGAAAAGTCTGGTGCTATAGTTTGGAGCTGATGACACATGTGGAAGTCCAGGCTAAAAGCTTGTAGATATCACTTGATTTGGAACATTTTGATGAGGCTCAGGAAGTTGAGAAAAATGAGAAGACTATATTCATTATGATAGTCCAGCTCATGCACCGTAAAACCTCTGCTGAAAGCAACATGGAAATTAACTGCAGTGCTGTTTAGCTCCTTCCATCCCCAGTGCTGAATCCACTAGTGGCATAGAAATCTTGTTTTAAAGCATTAGTTATGGTTAGGATCTGTACCTCTCCTACTGTAGGGAAAAGGAGATTGTCAGCGGTTGCCTTTCTGATGAGCATGTGGGCTAACCTAGAGCGACTGTGGAAAGATCGTTAAATAAACTGGCCCTGAAGAGTTACTCTGTAATGAAATAGGCTCTGCCAGGCACCTTCCCAGATTTGTTCTCTTTGGAGAGCAGAAGTAAAGGATCCTGCAGTGCATGGCTGCGTTGTCAGGAGATTTTCTACCCCAGGAGATTGTCAGTACCTGTAATAGCTGGGATTTGCTTTCAGTTTGATGGGAATTAGTTTTAGCTGTACAGAGTCTGTAATGTTGCCAATGACTGAAGTAGCAGCACTGGAGCTACGGTTTTAAGAGGTGGTAGTAACAGTATAAAAATGCTTTTATTGACAACTTAACAATTTTGAGTTTATATTTCTTTTCTGTGTATTTAATTGCTCTGGGGAGGTAAGCTGAAGGCTGCTTGCTTTTTTTATTTTATCTTGGTTGTTATATTTCTCATCAGCCATGCTGCTGCAGAGGTACTCACCTGTGCAGAGAGTATCAGGGATCTTTCCTTTGAACTCTGTCTGCAGGTGTGAAAGGGAGAAGGCAATTTTCTGTGCAAATTAATGCTTTCCAATGAAAAATGTTAGTCTTTTTTATGAATCCAGCCTATGGTTTTGATGGGCGCACTTAGCTGTTTGATGGGGGAGGTTGGTGAAGTACAAGAAAACAGGTTATGCAACTGGAGAAAGCACTTTTTCATCTAAAAAACTCATAGTTGACATCTTTTAAGTTTCTTCTGTTGGAACGGAACACTGAGGAATAAAATATGCATGAGCAGTGAGACCTTATTAATTAGAAAAATAAATAAATTAAAGCAACATCATCCAAATAAGGGAGTCCAGTACCCCTGAATCCTCATAAATAACATTTTCCAGCTGCCAGCCTGAAGTTTACAATTCCTCTTAACCAAACTCATTGACTTTGATTAAAACAGGCATGTCCAACCTGCAGTCCCATTGGCTGCATGTCGCCTGGCACAGCCCACAGTGTGGCTGCACCTTGTGCTATGCTGTTACTGAGCAATTACTAAACATTGTTGAGCTATTAACCCTAGCTGAGCTGCAACGAGAGCTAGGAAGGCGCAGTGCAGTGCTGCCTCAAGTTAGCTCAAGGAATTGTATGCATTTTGATATGTTGGCTAAACACAGTTCTGTGAATGGTGGAAAAAGAATGCAGCAGTGCTTTCCAGTGTGATAAAGAAATTTGGGAACAGGTTTCAAGACTGCAAAAGAATTATCCATTGTTTTGTATATTTGTAATTTCATTTTCAATCAGTGTAGAAACGTGACCTGCAAATTTTCAAATACAATGTTGACATGGAGTTATCTAGATTAAGCTGCTGTGCTCATTGTATCAGTTGTAGCTTCCATAGAAATAAATAGGAGGGATAACTTTCAGTGCAACCTCTATGCAACCCCAAGGCTTTCCTTTTCACTCAATGGGCCTGGGCCAGCCAAAAGGTTGGACACCTGTGGGTTAAAACAATAAATTATGGCATGCATTTCAGGAAAGATTCATTGCCTTACTTTCCTTTGAAAGAGGAGATGGCATGATGGCAGTGTTACGGAGCTGGTAATTTGTGCTGAAAACTTCTGGTGTCTTGGATTGCTTCTCCATTCTTTAATCTGTTGTAAAAATTGTCACAGAGCTTGTTGCTTAGGCAGAGTGCTCTAATTGTGCATTGCAAGTGAACCTAACTTCAGTTGTGTGATAACTCAGGTTTGGGAGTTAGTTTTCATCTACTGATCCTTCTGGTTGACAGAAAAGCAATAACCTCTTTAGCATGAGAGAGATCTCCAGCTGGCTTTTCATGTCAGCTGCTGTCCATCCTGTATTGTTAGTGTACTTAAGCTGTGAGGAAATGCTAGAATGCATTCAATAAATATATGTTTTAGTAGTGCCTGGCTACCTTTGTTCACGTGTAGAAGAAGAAAACTGCTTACAGGCAGTACCAGCAAGGTCAGCAGCTGGCTGCTTGGTGTGGGGCAGTGCTGCTGCAGCAGTGTATGTGTGTGTGTGTGTGTGTGTGTGTGTGTGTGTGTGTGTGTGTATGTAATTATAACTGAGAGGGGAGTAAATTCTTTGAAAGGGTCGATAATAGCAGGACTAGGGGAAATGGTTTTAAGTTGAAAGAGGGAAGATTTAGGCTGGATGTTAGGGGGAAGTTCTTTACTAGGAGAGTGGTGAGGTCCTGGAGCAGGCTGCCCAGGGAGGCTGTGGATGCCTCATCCATGGAGGTGTTCAAGGCCATGTTGGATGGGGCCCTGGGCAACCTGATCTAGTAAACGTGGAAGTTTGGTGTCCCTGCCAGGCAGGGGGGTTGGAGCTTCATGATCCTTGTGGTCCCTTCCAACTCAGGTCATGCTGTGATTAAGTAATAAGGCAGTAATCACTTAAATTGGGATGATTATTTACAAGAGCAGGTGCTGAAAAATTTAGCATGCATAATTTTATGCAGAGGTGAATTTCTGTGCATCTTTTTCAGGAGAAGTCTCCTGTAACTTGGTTAGGTTTTCTGTGCTAATGTAGTGCTAATGAAGTCATGTGGACTGAGAGGAGATGGTTGTAATTGGAGAATCAGCTACATGAAGCAAATTGTTTGGGTTCTTCCTTTCGGATTGTAAAAAACAATTATCTTGCACAAGCCGGGCAGACCAGCAGAGATCCACAACATAAAGGAACTCTCCCTTGTGAAATGCTTAGCTGAGGTCTGAGTTCAGGACTGGAAGTCACAGAGGGTAATACTGGAGCTGCATTGAAAAATGGTAGTATAATTTTAGCAGATACTTTTGAAAAAAAAAAAAAAAAAAAAGCTTTGGAGCTCAGCCAGACTGTGGAGAAGAACCCTCTGAGCTGTTCAGAAGCTGACTTGAGATTTGGGTTTCCATACAGCAAATAATCTAGTGACTTTCCAAATGATGTAAAACCTTCTGAGTACTGAGGGGTGTGAGAGCAACCAGGAGAACAGCAGCAATGCTGCTGTAGTCTGTGAAACCAGCCCAGGGTTGTCTGAAGTGTTCTAGTTATTGGGAAATAACTAGGAGGAGGCTGCTTGAATCGTTTGTTGTTGCCTGTCCTTTCACTGTTCGGTGTCCAAGCAAGCTGCCAGCCCTGAAAGCACTTAGTGGTTTAGGAGCGATTGCATTTATTTCCTATGTGTGGAGTGCTGATAGGTGCTGAGGAAGGTGTCAGGGTTTGGGGATAGGGTGTGCATGGCCATGATTGTAAGGTTCCTGATTCAGTGACTGTTGTTGTCCCCTCTCACTTCATGTGTCGTGCAGAGCCTCTTGGTATATTTGCAGACTTGCTGTATGTGGGAGAGCTCTGCCCAGTCCTCTGATATGTTTGAATGGCCCTGTTGAGTGTCAGGGTGCAAGTGAGCTCTGTACTGAGCATGTGGGGACAGTGAAGTGCCTGTGGGGTGAGAGCTCCTTTGGAAAAAGGCTGAGAGAATAGCAAAGGCAGTCCTATATCACATTTCAGGTAGTGAAGTTTTTCTGGGAGCTCAGGAAGTACCCAGTTTTTCATGGATAAGTGTTTAGTGAGTAGATATTGGCTATTGTGTCTACTTTTTAATCATGTGAAGAACCACTATAAACAGTAATACCAGTACAATGATACTTTGAAGGAGCAGTATTCAGCATAGCAGTAAGGTCACGTGCTATTTCTAGTTTTATAACTTTCTTTTTGTACCTGTGAGACCAGTCACTAATGAAAGAATCAATGGGAGCTGCTTTACATAATTGTGCTGCAATTCTAGCAGCATTCACTTCAGCATGAGAAGAATGAAAGCAAATCACAGTGCCAACTAATGCAGCTGAAAGAACTTCCTCAGCCCTAGATGATTCCTCCTGTGTCACACCAGCCACTTACCTTAAACTTGACTGAAGAATGTGCTGTAGAATGTCTCCAGGGTGAAATTCTGGCCCCATTGAAGTCTGCAGTGAAAAATCTCATTGCTGAGCCACACTTTCATCTCTAGAGCTTGTCAGATGCTTAAAGAAATGAGCTCCAAAACCAAATGCTGTCCCTGGATAGTGCTTTTCTGTCTGTTGGCCTGGCAGTTTCCATCAAAACTTAATTTTAGAACCAATATAATGGCTTGTTCTGTGTTTACTGTTTGCTTCATACGTTTTCTCAGTCATGCCCAATTAGTTATTATGACAGAGCATAATGTTGTCTTTCAAACCACCAAGGATAAAATGGGCAGTTCAAGAATGCCTTGGGAAAACAGAGATGAGGGTTATCTTATGAACCTTTGGTGAGGAACTGGGGGATGTGAAATGAGTCATCCTTGTGCCAGGTTACTGAAGCAGCAGTTAGATGGGGAGCACTGGCAGCTTTGGGGAGAGCCACGTGCCGCTGTGTAGTGCTGAGACAACTAACAGCAGGGCTCTGGTGGGAGCGGGGAAGCATGAGTAGGGTGTTCATATGTAAAACTCATGGTCCTCAACCCATAGCTACCTTCAGTCATTAGTGGAAATTGGCTGTGGAATATGGATGAGATGATTTGATGACTGCACATATCTTGGCACAGGATCATCTCATCAAGGCAATTAGATTCTCTGCAGGTGACTTTTTTTTTTTGGAGGGGGAAAAGAAGCTGTTTAGCAGGAAGGCTGCTTGTGGTTGGCTTAAATTCGTGCTTTGTAGCTGTACAGAAAGGACTTGGAGTTAAAAGCCTGAGTCTTCTCACAGTCGCATCTGTCTTACTGCACTAGGTGAGATGACCTTGGGGTGTAGAGTAGCCTTGAAACAGAAAACAAGATGTTCCATGTGCTTTGTGAAGAAGGGTTGTTTCTGGGCTGTAAACTGCCAATTGTGAAGACCCATGTGCTGCAGATCTTGGGCCGGGGGCCAGCATGTCCCTGCATAATGCAGGTAGGCATAATGGAAGCCAAGTGTCTGCACTGCCAGTTCTTACTTAACAAATGTTTTGTGTAGAACATACAGAGCAAGCTTAACATTTTCTTACGAAATGGAGATAAGCCATGTAACCATGGTTTTACCATTTTGTTCTAATAGAATGTTATTTAAGGGTTAATATTGCTGCAAGATCATAAGTAGCGGTGATGTTTTGTGCCGTGATGATGAATATTTCTACCTATTGCTTTCTGATGCAAGATAGACATAATTATTTACTACTTACTTAATGGGTTCTTTAATAGAGTTTTCTTTTTTAATCTTGAAGCTATGCCACTTTATCTATGGGCTTCTTGCTCAGTTTGTGGTAGGAGAGCTTTTCTTGTTGTTATCTCTTGGAAGAACCTGTTGAATTAATTTCTCCCTCTTAGTTGTGGAATCTTAGATTGCCCAGTCCTGGCATCTGGGATGTGTGAAAATTATTTGAGTGATGTTTAGTAGAGTAGCAAGTGAGAGCAGTGTGCTTTTAGCCTTCTTGAATCAGTCTACTTGACTGAAGTCTACTTGAATCAGTGTTCGGGTTTAGAACCTGTTTCAAAGCTTGCTAATGTTAAAGGGTGTCTTTTAGTGAGCCCGAAGGCTTTAGTCTTGTAATATAAGTGGAGTTGTCTGCAGTGGAATATATGCGTGCATGTTTTATGCTCTTGCACTCAGATTGCAGTAATTACTTACAAGTGATAAAACGACAACCAAAATATCTGTGGCAAGTTGGAGAATTTGTTTGAAAAGTTATATTTGAGCTCGGTGGCTTTTAACTCTGTATTGAGATGTTTGAAGATAAGTAACTAAATTCACGTGAATTTGTAAAAATTGGTCTTGATTTTTAAGAAAAGTATGTGTGAAAGCTCCTCACTCAAGGTATCTTTTTGACTCAGACACTTCTTTTAGCTCTGCTGTAGCAAAACAAGCTGAATATGGTAAAAGCTGACATCTTCACCGGAAAAAGTGACGAGTGTGTTTATCTTTTGTTTCTGCTACCTGCAAGTTACATGCAAACCTTATGCCCACAGCCAGGGTCAGGGCCACAGGATATTTACTTCAGATCAGATCAAGATAGACTTTGAGAAAAGCTATAAAAAGGTTCTCAAAATTTCAATGTGCACTAACCATTTGGGTATCCAGCTCAACTGGTTCTGTGCTGATTACCTTGTAATTTTATCTTAAAACAACCAAATGATAACAGAAAAGCAACAAACGTGAATAGTGCGTGCATTACAAAATGCAGTTTCTCTGGGTACATCGTAGTTGACCTTGTAGTTTGTCCTTTTTATTATGTTTGCTTCCTCCCACAACTCTTCAAAACTGAAATCAAATGGCCAACTTGCTATCTCTGACTAGAGTGAACTTGTGGGGAATGAAGGTCCTTGCAGTCTCCGTGTAGGGCCTGTTTCCTTATATGTTGCAGGTATTGGCACATTTTTGCTAGTCTATTTCTGACTAGCTTTTTTCTGAGTTTCTCATACTTTCAGGAGTGCTATTTGAAGACAGGTAAACACTGCAGCCTTGTAAACAGGCTGTTAACCTCCTATTGAGGCTCTGGAGGTTGTTATCAGGAAAAAAAAAAATCTTTTTGTTCATTTCAAATCAAAGTTAATTATATTGATCTTGTTTGTAAAGGTGTTTGATGGCACCTTGGGATTTCCAGGTAAAAGACACCCTGTAGTGTTCTGAGAAGGATGGCTTTCTGCCTTTTTTTGGGCTTTAAATCAATAACAATAACCGGTTTTAGTCCAGTGCCCAAGCAACACTTCTGTAAGTCATCAGTAATTTTGTTATGGTTTTATAGGAAAGTGAAAAGCCTAGGCATCCTAGTCATCTTATTTCTATATATTTTCTTCTGCTTAAGAAAATAAAAGCCTCACATGGATAGAAAACATCTCTGAAGTTTTGTGTGGAGAGTAAGTTCCCCAAAGCAGACAGTGAACTGTGCTCTTCTAAATGTTTTTCCTTGCGTTTGTTTCATTTCCTTCTACTGCTGTGTGATATTAGAAGTTAATTTGCATCCCTTGAATGAAAAAGCAGTTGCTTGTGGAGGTTTACTTAGGTGCACTTTATAGTTTTGAACTTAGATTTTATAGTTGAAATAATTAAGCTGAGATGTAGAGTATGTTCACTTTATCTTGGTGATTATATAGGAAAATAAGTGAAATCTTTTGGGTGGCAGGATTTTAATAGAATTTAACCGAGCATGTGATCTCGATTGAGTCTTTACCTCACATATACAGTTACTGAATAGCTATTTTTTTTCCCCCCAGGAGTTGAACTGTAACTTTTGATTAAATAGTTTGTAGTTATTATTGTACATTCAAAATCTAATAACTAAAAGCTTCCCTTAAAACCTGAAATTTGAATCTAAATTGTTTTCCTCTTTGGAGTGGTTGTGAACTCCTATCCTGTGACAGATGAGATAACTTAAGAAATCAGAATTTCCCTCAGGAAGGTTATTTTTCTGAAGAAGAATGTTGGAAATGAAATGAATAATTCAGCTGAAGTTGCTCTAGAACTGAATGCCTGTCAAATAGCGCATCCTATTTGTAAACACCATTAAAAAGAAATGATGTTAATATTGATACATTTGCATTGGAAAGTATTTAGAAAATGGGCTGAAGCAGAGTCATATAGTATCTTTGCATTTCTTTTCAAGATCATTTCTTAATCCCTTCAGAAGAATAGACTAAGAGAAATACCAATGAGGTACCTTAAAGCTAGAAACCAATCAGTAGTTTCTTCGTGTAGTTGGGATCCAGAAACATGTTGGACAAACTTGTCAATGTGGCCCATGCAGTGGGTTGTGTTACGAAGCTTGATGCTAGCAATTTTGGATGTATTAAGCTGTTTGCAGCCTCAGTTGGAGATGGTACCAATGGTCAAGGAGGTCTGCATCCCTCTGTAATAGATCAGGGGAAAATCTGGAGAAAAACATGGGAGGAACTTCCTCCTCTCTTGGTTTGCTTTCATTTACTTTTTTAATTAGGAAAAGCTTAGGGTGCTGTAACATTGCATTAGTTTGTATGACTGAACCATACCCTGTATTTTTTAAGGGATATGAGAATACAGGTGTATATAAGATAAGGAATGGCCGCAAGAGAACATCAGCTTCGAAGATCAGGTTTTGAATTGCAAAAATCTGTTTTGATGACTCACCCTGATGTCAGAAAGTGCTCCTGTACAGTCATTGGAGGGGCGTTCAGTGAGTGATTAATTTACTGTAAGATGAATCATATCCTAGAAACACTTAATGTTGCTTTATTAACAGGAGAGTGTCTATAGGACTGTCTAGCTTCTCTGTAGGTGTAAAGTTTTGAGACGTTTAAAATGGGATATGATGAATTCAACACCTGATCGCTACATGCAGAGTTATAGCTTCATGGGAGTACGTGTGGCAGCCAGATCGTATAAGCCTGTTCTTTTATTAATAGAGACAAGAGACTGAGAAATAAAGTTCACACTGTACCTCAGCCATAGAAATATTAGACTGTAGCTCTTAGTTTGCTAATTATATTACTAATAAAAGAAACGCCTCTGGTTTGAAACTGGCCTGCAAATATGAGAACACATATTTGTATTTTAGTGGCCTACTAATCATACTTCACAAATCAGTGAGTGCAGATAGGGCAGATATATACGTTAAAACAAGCAAAAGACCTGAAAAATAAACTGCAAGAGCATCTTAGCTCTTCCTGAATTAGCAGATCGTTTTCTCACTCTGTTTAGGTCAGTGATTCAGTGGTTAGTGAACATATTCTGAGCATGAGTATTTCAAGAAAAAATGGCTTTGTAGTTGTGGCTTAGCTCCTTTGGTGTATGTTGGTATAAATTAGGTACAAATCAAGCTTTCTCATGGAAAGTGAATGCAATAGTCATAAATCTCCAAGTCTGATGCACAGAGTAGAACTTTTAACTTGGAGACCTGGTCTGCTGGTGCTAGAGGAGCTATTCAGTCTGCAGCAGTTTTAAAGACCACTGTTCCCAGGAGTTCTCTTTCCAAGCGTTCCTGTTCTTGTGAAGCATGCTGTACTATGGGTATCAAAGCAAAGTGTATCAGAAACTGATCTCCAAGAGCTTTAGAACATATCCAACTTCATAAAGTTGGAAGAGTACTGGATACAGCTTAGCTACTCAAATACCAAACAGCAAGTATGGCTGAATGTGGATAAAGCTGTGGAGGAAGATGCTCTTCAGCCCAGAAAAATCAAGTAAGGAAATGTGAATGAAACAAAACAAAAACAACAATAAAAATCCCAAAACAAAGAAAGAAAAAACCCAAACTAAAAAGCCTTTTGCTATTCAGCAACAGTTATCAGCCTGAAGAACGTTTTTTTTTCTTCCAAATGAAAATCAGTGCAGGAAGGAGGAGGAGTAAAGCAAAGGCTTTCTCCTGTTTAATAAACAATAATTATAATAGAATTTCCACCCTTTGGTAGTAACTTTTGTCATTTCACTTTGAGATGGGTTACAAAATGTTTATGCTCTACAGGTTTTTCTCAGTGTAGAAAGTAACCTGACTAGTCAGCAGCTCCTCATAGGTTTGTAAGATGTGTTACACACATGGGCAATCTAAATGTCTGGGTGAAACACTGTTCCCTGCAAACAGTGTGGGTGGTTGTTTTTTTGTAGCCTGCTACAGATTTTTTTTGCTATTCTTATAAATTCATGTGTACTTTTTTGACCTTTTGCTGTGAGTATGAGGAGTATTGCAGTGGTAGCATTAGGCTGTCTGCACGCTTGCTGATGTTTGACAGCAAACAATAGTAAAGCACATTCACTTTGCTCATGGACCAAATAGCATGATCCAGGATATCTCTTCACTTAGGAAAGTAAGTACCAACCTACTTCTTACGCCTTCTTTTGAATTGCAAGTTACTTAATGGGCATATTCATGGAGATTAGTTGTTCTTTATATAGTGTAACAGACAGATGTAGGGTTCTGCAAATGTGACTTTGGTCACATCAACGCCATATATTGCTACAGACTTGTGGCAGAGTGGCTGGAAAGCTGTGTGGAGGAAAAGGACCTGGGGGTGTTGATTGGTGCTTGGCTAAATGTGAGCCACCAGTGTGCTTGGGTGGCCAAGAAGGCCAATGGCATCCTGGCTTGTATCAGCAATAGTGCAGCCAGCAGGAGGTATTTGATCATCACCACCCCCATACTCGACTCTGGTGAAGCCACAGCTTGAGTGCTGTGTTGAGTGTTAGGCTCCTCGCTACAAGAAATGCAGTGAGGCCCTGGAGTGTGTCCAGAGAAGGGTAACAGAGCTGAAAAGGGTCTGGAGCACAAGTCTTATGGGGAGCAGCTGAGGTAAATCTGGATTTAGAATGGAGAAGAGGAGGCTCAGGGGAGACCTTTTCCCTCCCTACAACTTCCTGATAGGTTGTTATGGTAAGGTGAGGCCAGGCTGCAAAGGCAAGGTGGTGCAGTCACTGCCCCTGAAGGTGTATAGGTACTTAGGGGCATGGTGTAAGTGGACAATCAAATTTAGAGGAGATCTTATACTTAAGAAACATCCCATCATGGTGGTGTAACTCAGTGACTGGCTTTCTTGAGAACCTCGATTCTTTTCTCTTTGTTCAGTATTTTACAGCAGTTTTGCACTTGAGTACAACTTTGCAAGAGGCATGGTGGAACGGTTCTGCTTACATTTAAAATATTGGTAAAGATGGTGCATGTCACACTCCTATAATTCTCAAAGCATTATTTAAAAGAACACTGTCTTGTTTTGTTGTCTGAACAGGTAATACAACGCAGCATAGTAATTTTTAGGAGATAGTAACAAGTAATTAACTCGTAGAAGTATAAATTTCCTGGAGCTTTGAATGTATTATGTTGATGAAATGCGATGAATTAGAATAGATTGTAATTACAACAAATTTGAGCAACAAAATGATGGCTGTTAGAATGCATCATCTGACTAATGTACCAACAAGCTTAATTTTCACATAACTATTTTGTTCTTAGCTGTGGTAGTGATTCTTTCTAATAAGTCATTTTTTTTTTTCTCAGGTTCGCAAACTCAGGTAGCACAGATGGCTCTTTGTACTTCATAGAGCTTTCTTGAAGTTCTTTCATACTTGAAGGTCATTTTTAGGTCCCTGTAAATGTATACATTTTCCAACAGCATGACAGCACGGCAACACACGACACAAAAATTAATGATCATTCTAGATGTACCTGAGCTAGAAATGCCTGAACTCTAAATGGGAAAATTACTGTGCAGTGGGTTGTGTTGAATGCCTTGTATTTTTTTCTTGGTGTTCATTTTTGTACATTCAGTCTAAAGCTGTAGTTTTAAAGAAAAAAAAAAAAGAAATACAAATCACTCCTTCAAAGATATGCCATGTCCCATGAACTATTTATGTTTAGAGTTTATCTATTGGCTGTCATGCTGGTATGATTACAGAGCAGCACTCACCCCTTTGAGCTAGACAGTAGTGGAAATACATGTCATCGTCTTTCAGTAATCCTCATTAAATGTGCTGGTTTTGTTATGAAGCACAAAGTTTGTGACTCCCACATATGGAACATGATAATGTGAGAATCTGGAGTCAGTAACATCTTTGGTCTTGAATTTTTCATAATCCAATGTAGTGAGATATCATCGTTGTGGTGGTCTGACTTATTGAAGAAGGTATGAAGTAAACATCTTTACTGATTTCTTAAATAAGCAGTCAAAGAAAAAGCAAAACCAACTAAAAGTCAAACCTTTTTAAACTCCAAATGCTTCTTGAATTTCAAAATGCATTATTACAGCAACTGACCATGATTTGATTTTAGAAATTTGAGATAGAGATTACTGCAATCATGAGCAAGTTTTTGCAGCCTGTAAAGCTTGAGCAAACAGAGAAAGTTCCTATTTATCAGATCTGTGCCACTGATGTGAGCAAACTGGCTGTGTTGTATTGGTGGAACATGTGGAGAAAATGTATGCAAACCAAATGAGTTCTGGTAGCAGCTGTGAATGGGACAAGTGGATAAACTGAAAGGTCTGGGCACAAGGATGGATAAAATAAATGTAAAGCCTAAAAGGCTGTGGGTGTATGAGGTGGAATAAATGGCCTTTGCAAAGTTCATTCAAAATTAGAAACAGTGTGAAAATACCAAGATGTTATTTCTCTGGTTGGATCTTATGTCTGCTCTTCTTCCTCAGAACTGGTAGCTGAGATTGAAGTAGACTACTGAGGATAGGATGGTTTCCCATCTTAATGTTTTCCCTAGTAGGGTCTGGCATCTTCAACTTAGCACTGCACAGTTGCACAAGGGGAAAATGCAGTCTCAGTGTGTTAGCGGTTTTTATAGTTCTTTCTATTTAATTATTGCTTTTGAGGTTATAACGTACCTGCAAAACTGTCAGCAATAGACATTAAGCATTTAATGGAAGGGTTCGTTTTTGTTCTGCTTTGTGTTTTTTATTTTTTTGTTGCTGACTGAATTTGACTAGGAATTTTTAAGAGGAAAAAATAGTATTTTAGTAATGGCAATGCTTTCCCTCTGCAGGATTTATGAACGTATCGTTGATCCCCCAGAAACAAATCTGATACCTGAAAGTAATTTATGGCTTGGACAGAGAAACAGGAAGCATGGTTTCTTTAAGGTAAGCAGATATGAAATAGTACATGAAGAAGGAAACTAGCTAGGCAATGCAATACTTCTGATTAGTTAGCTTATGCTCCTGAAATGTGATTTGTATGAATTTCAGCTAAAATCTGGGATTTGAGACAGGTCCAACACAGAGAAGAATCTGTTTGTGCAAGGTAGAATACTGTAGCTACTGAAATGCCCAGTATTTGGCATTTTATTTTTGGTTTCCTTACTTGGGGTTTCATCTGCCCACTGTGCCCACTTGCTACTCCTGTGTACTTAATGATACTGTGTTGATTACATTGGAGTTGATGGCTTTAATCTTCA
This sequence comes from Excalfactoria chinensis, assembly GCF_039878825.1. Taxonomy (NCBI): domain Eukaryota; kingdom Metazoa; phylum Chordata; class Aves; order Galliformes; family Phasianidae; genus Excalfactoria; species Excalfactoria chinensis. The sequence continues at coordinate 56,368,428 of NC_092829.1, read as the reverse complement.
AAATTTCCCAAAGCAAAGGTTGAACTGTAGTTTCTGTCCAGTCAGTAGTGACCTTAAACGCTTTTGGAGACTTCTCTCTCCTTGATTTTATTAGCAGAGTATCCTCACTTGATGCTAGTTGCCAGAGGTGTCTCTTCTTTGTTGCCTTTTTCAGCATTTACTTCCAGATTAGAGGAGGTCTTCCAGGCTGTGTTCTTGCAGTCTTTGGCAGATACTTCTTGTTGTGTGCAATGTGTGTGCCTTGCTGCAGAACAGTAGACTTTCTGTTTCTGGAAGAACTTCATTTCTCTTTATTTTTCTCAGATAAGACTTATCTAAGTCATGTGTCTCAGCAGAGTGGGTAATGGGTGACTGGGCTTTGTTTGCAAGCTTCTTTGTCCATTGGAGCTTCCATTGCTTCTAAGTAGCCCAGGCTATTTGGACCAGGATGAACTTCCCATTTAGAAGTCTTCCCAAGATACTGTCATTTGAGTATGCCAATATGTGCGTCTGAAATAAAAACATTGCAAAGGAAGGATAAATGACCAAAAACTTGAAAAGTTCTCTCCGATACGTTTTATTTCATTTATACGATTTTATGATCGATTTTCAATTGCAGAACCAACCAACAAAAAACACCTTCCCTACCTTAATATTAATACTTGCACTCCAAAAGCAATCTACAGAAAAGCTGAAAATATTTCTTCGAGGTTTGGTTAACAAGCCATGGAATATCTATCAGTAAAAGAGCCTATATAATGTATTGATAGGGCAATCTGTATATCCGTGATATTGGCATGGATTTGTTGCCAAGGTGATTTAGTGCCCACTCAGTTCGCTTTGAAGCAGTCAATTCAAAAGTTGCTGCATTTTTGAAGATGGTGCCTCCAAGTCTCTACCTTTTGAGAAGCTAGGAAATTTATCTTTATGCTAAAATTATTTAGGGTAGTATTGTTGTAGCAAATAATGATTTTAATTATCAAACAGAGATAAAAGCCGACTTGTCTTTTGAGTTGAATTACAGTAGAAGTGTTGTTCTGAACCTGGAGTTCATTCCATCTTTGAGCAGCTGAGCTGTCACTGTAAAGTAAAATTGATAGCATTATTTTATTTTACAGCTGTTGTTTTTTTTTAACTCAGCTGCCTCCCATAATTCCACAGATGGTAAACATATGTTTATAGCTACACAGGAAAAAAAAAAACAAAGTCATTTTGGATTTGCTCATCTTAGATTCTCATTTTATGCAGACGTCCGATGCCTCAGAACTCTGGGATATTATATGACTGTAAATAATTAATAATGCTATGCATTAACACTTTGAAAACAGCAGGGTTAGCCAATGATATGCTAACGAGCTGACCATTTTTACTGATTATAATGAAACTCAACAGGTGCCTTACTTTGCTTCATGCGTGCTTGAATATTTCTCTAACTTTCTTCAGGGCAGGAATATAATTGGTGGTATTTTTTAATCTTAAGTTTCAGAAATCTTACTTTTGTCTGTTACTCATACCAAAAACCTCAGGATTTTGCCAGTTTGTAAAGAGTACACATCCCTTTCTGTATATCTACATGCTCAGCAGGACCTCCTGTTCTTTTTCAGAGCAATTTGTTTCACCGTTTTAGCGTGTAAATAAATAGATCTGTTTTCCCTTGTGTGAACCGAAATCTGCAGGGAAATAAGGAGTATTAAAGGAGGATTAGCATTTTGTATGTGTTGGAGCCATGATAATATGTTTGTATGAAAAAGCACTGGATGCTGTCCTAAGCATCATCTATAACGTTGCAAAAATATTCTCATTTTAATGGTAGCTAGTTAATTAGTTCTTCTTTCTTTAATTCTATAAGTGAATAGCATTAGAGCTCATTCTGGGCCATGCTCTCGTGCTAATTTCAAATGGTGACTTTTCAGTATATCAGAAGAGTAAGCGGAAGTATATGGTATTCTAACAGAATATTCTTAAGGCACAGTGACTGGTCAGTGGCTGCTATTTTCCTTATGTTTTGTTCCCCATCCTTAATCTCAGTGATTATTCCACAAGTAAGCTTGCTGAGGAATGGAGTGCTATACAGCATAATCAAGGAAGTGGAGGTCTCAGCCCTTGCAACTTGGATTTCTCACTGTGTAGTTCACCTGTTGTGGCCAAACGTTTGGAATTCAGACAAGGCTGAATAGTTGTAGCATATCACCAATGAGAGCTAATGCAGACCAAACTTAAGATAGAGTTGGTGGCTAACACTGTCAGAATTACTTGCAGAAATTCATTTTGTCATTGAGGAGAAACCTTCCCCTTAAGTTACCTTCCAAATACTACCGCAGAAATGAGCTTGTTAATGCACTGCTGTCTATAGATCCTTGTTGAAAGAGTAATTTTCTGCTCTGGAAGGCTTTAATGATCTTACAATCCCACTGTTGTTTCTGGGGTACAGCAGGTGCTTCGTATTTTAACTACACATCATTGTATGTACGCTCAAGCCTCTGTAGTCATTTTGGTCCTGTAGCTGTAAGGAATAAGGTGAAATGGATGTAGCACCAAGGCAGCTATTTAGGTGCCTGACAATGGAGTTCATCTTTGCTGTGTAGAGGAGCATAATGCTGACGTGGTGCCTTTCTAGTGGGGTTGCTGTAGCACTGCCCAGGCACAGGGCTTAGAGAGCAGCTGCTGGTGCATCTGTGCAGAGTCTATTAACAACTTTAGCCAATGCATTTCACACAGCTGTGAGGCACACATCATCATTGAGGCAGAAGTAGGTTTTAAAAAGGAGTGGAAAAGCAATGGAGGAAATGAAAATGTAGAAATAAAGGGCTTGTGCAATGCATGAGTCTTTTCACAGTATGTGGGAGAAGTCCTGTATATAATATGGACATGAGAAGTGCAATAAACAGGGCTTTTGTGTTTGTAAGTCCTAATGGGATGGGCTTGGTATTTAGTGCCGCAAACCTTAGTCAGTAATCTGTGCAGATGGAGGATCTTTACACTAGAGCATCCTGAAACTCTAGCTGTAGTTAGTCATAAGTTTAAATGGTGATGTCTCCTTGAGGAAAGAACAAAGGTTTTGATATCTCCCTATCGAGGCCAAATTCTTATGTCTTTACAACAGAACACAGATTGAGAAACTCTGAATGGTGTGAAACTACACTGTGCCTAATTCTTCTAGCTACAGCTGTAGAAAGCTCTAAGGAACTAGACTTGATGCTGAAGGAAGAATAGTCCAAGTTTCTTCATTTGTGCTGCAGTAATTATGGCTGTAATAAGCATTTGCCTGTAATGAAGTCTTTCTTTTAAAAAAACACATCAGCAAAATCTGTGCTCTTTCAAGTTAAAGGTTCACTTCTGTATTTGATCGTGGTAATGCTGTCTGTTTCAGAAGGGGTTTTTGATATAGAATCCATCATGGTAAATTGGTGTTCTTACATCAACCCATAATAATGTGGTTTTGTATAGCCAGAAAAAGACACAGAAATAGCTACATTTTCTCTTCATTGTTTGTGCTTTTGGGGCTATAGCAAATTAGATACCCCCCCACCCTTTTGTCTGTATTTAAATGCTTATCTGACCAAATGACAGTAGAGAAGAGGAGCTGTAATGCAATAAGCATAATGAAAATTCCTTATGCACTTACTGAAGAGGAAAAAAAAAGGAATGAAAAAAGTAATTCCTTATCTCTGGATGACGCCTTGTTAACTCTGTGTTATGGTACACTGAAACTTTGTAAACTCATTTTATTCATGGTTCAGCCTTTCACTTGAGAGGCTTAAGGCCTGAAATGTGTTTTTGTCCCTCAGCTTCTAATTTCTTACTGATAACTACTAGCAGAAAACACATAAAATGGCTTTCAGGATGTTTCTTTTCCTGTTGACAGCATTGCTTCTCGTTATTATGATGGTTTCATTATTCTCATAGATGAAAAGGTTAATAAATGTATACACTTCTGCGAGAAAGACAGTGTGATCTGATTATGTCTATTAATATCTTCAGTTCATATTTCATCATAGAGCAGTAAGCAAGGAACTGTGCTTCTCATTACCTTCTGCTGTTTTAGGACGTGAATATGTAAATGTAAAATGTTGCTGCATTTGCAAGGCTTCAAGCACAATGGCCTATATTTTATTTATGGATTGAAATGAGCATTTTGAGCAAGTGACTGCCCTCAGTCTGCAGAAACTGCTTCGCTGCAATTTAACCAAACTATGGTGATCTTACAAATCAGTAATTTAATTAGGTAATATCTGCCGTGATCTTTAATTTGAAAGGAAATGTATTAAATTCTTCTGTGTCTGGGAGGAGACAGGCAGGTCACTCTGTCTGATGAACAGCCGGGGAAATGCAAATTGCAGCACTTGCAGTCTCTTGTGTTCCCTTGCTCCTCCTCCTTAAGGACCTGGTCATTATTAAAGGTAGTGGACGCTACTGGGAAGCCTCACGTGACATGCACAATCTGCTCCTGACCTCAGAGTCCTGATTTCCTCTAGCCCCTATACAGAGGATCTCTCCATCTGCCTGGGTTAAAGAGCAGATTTAATTCTAACTGATGGTGTGATTACATGAACTGTTTGCTGAGATGCAAAGCCAGCGGGCTGCATGACTGCACAGTCAAAATATAGATGCGTATCTCTTGCTCTTTATATTGTTGTTTGTATAATGATAGATTTCACAGTCTTCTTTGGCTAAATCATTAAAGAGTAGCGCTATGGTGGTGTTTTATTTTCTTGTGGTGAAGTGTCTCGTGTAATGGGTATTACTTAATGCATTTTTTCACTAGTTCAGTCCCATTTTGGGACACTTAAGCAGATTACATTTGTTGATTGCAAAACACAAAACCAAAAAAAGCATGGTACGATAATTACACAAGAATCTAGAGAGGAAGAATTGCTGTGCTTTCATCATCTTGAGCTATATTCCACATGAGCAGACTGAACCGGTCACTTTGTACACCGTCAACAACTGACTTATGAAAGAGGTCAAAGTGAATGTTTGTATTCTGTATTACCAGTTATCTCTTCTTTTACAAAGGGTGTTATTCAAGATGTGAAAGTTGTCTTTATGCCTAATGGATATATAACGCAGTGCCCTAATTTGAATCGCAGTAAGTATTATTTTCTAAATCAGATTTGTTTTTTTAAGTGGATGATTTCTTTATTTGGAAATATATATATACACACACATATATGTGTATATATATGTATATTTCGGGATTGTCATTCTTACATGTGCTGACACAGTGTATGTAAACAGGTTGCATTTTATGTTCAGATAAGCAGCATGTGGCATTTTAGCTGTGCTACAGACTTTATTTATTTATGGATTATAATGTTTATCCCTTCCTTCCTTCCCCTTTTCTTTTTAAACTTCCTTTATTGAGCGTGCCCAACCTGCAGTGATTTCTTAAGCCTGGTGCAAGGAATCATGGATTTACAAGAACTCCTGGCAAAAATGACTGCAAAAGTAGGTACCTAATCATCTTTGTTAATTCCTCATTCCTTTCTGGGCTAAGACCATCGTATAAGTCTTTGTTCTTTTTGCAGTTATTTTATGTTTTCATGGTAAAGCTGTTTTCCCCCTCCTTCTCCCAGTAGCCCTATCTGCAGTGGACTTAAAGAGACAGTTTTGTGGATGTCACTTAATTCTTATACAGCTTCTATTTTCTGGCTCACTATTTGGGTAGCTAGTGACAAAATGCCCAGGGTTTGATGTCTGTAAGAAACCTTAGCTCGATTTTTTTCCTTTCCATGCTGAGGGATAACTGTGGAAACAAAGGAGCAAAATCCCTCAACAATTTCCTAACCATGTGATTCTGTCAGAGAGCTTGTTTTTGCCTGTGGGGAGTCCTGTGAAATCTTTGTCGTTTCTCCTTGGGAGCTGAAATGAGGGAATGCCTATAAATCTGCTGGCTGTGCTGATCTCTGCTTTGGGTTGGGAAAATGATGAATGGGAAGCTCTAGTGATTTTTTTTTTGTTAGGGATTTTCCTTAGGCTCTGCTTCCACGCTGTGCAGCCAACGTCTGTCTTAGCTAAAGCCCATCAGCTCAGGCTGTGGTCAGGTTTGAGGTTAGGAAGCTGTTTTTGAAGTGGATGATCCCCTGGCTTGTGTTAAAGGGTACTCTGGGAATGGTTTTTAATGTTAGTGAAACGTCTGTTTTTGGTAAGAAACAATTAATTGTCTTATCTGAAACTGCATTTATGTGTTAACTGCTTGTAGATTTAAGTGCAACAGAAACCATCCCATAGTTGCTTCCAATCTCGGTGTTGTTACTCAAAACGAATTTCAAAACTAAGACATGTAAAATAGTGCTACTATCTGAAAAAAACATTGGTACATATGATACTTGTTTCTGTGCTGCTTCTAAGTGCCCTTTCCTTTTTAACAGGAAGAGGGGAACTTTTTAAAGACAGTGTGCACATTATACTGACAATCCAGTTACTCAGTTGACGTGCTTTGGACAAGCTGACTCCAAATAGTAAATGTGAAGCTTTTAGTTGAGTTTACTGCTTGTAGTGTGAAACAGGCAATTATTTTGAGCCCTGCTGGTGCCATGAGCAAGTTCCAATTATTCACTGTACTGAGTAACTTGCTTTCTCTGCTGTTAATTATATTTTTGCTTGCTAGTGCTTTGCAAGGGAAAGCAAATAATGCCGCATTTGTACTGCAAAGACTCTGTACTTCCAGAACATGGTGCTGAGATAATCCTTTATTGAGTTCCTTTTCAGTTATAGGAGTGTGGACTTTCTGGTAGCAGTATGTGCAGAAATAATATTATTCAGGAAAAAACACGCAGCAGAAAAAGAAATGATTTTGCTAGACAAACACAGATTAAAAACAGAGGTGTGAGAGAAGCATTAAGACTTGTATCTATCCTTCCAGTCCTGGAGGTTGGTAGCCACAAGTAATACTAGTGCAGGTACACGTCATATTATATGGGACATTTGGCAAGCAAAGAGCAGGACTTGGAAGGATGCACAGCATCCTGCAGAGATCCCATTTGGCAGGGCAGGTGGTCAGTGGATGACTTGCTAATGTGCATGAGCAATGATGCCTGGCTTCTGGCCCTGCATGAGGAGGTGCAGAGAATGAATGTGATGTTTTGGAATAGCGAGCCCTGTGGTTCCAAGTTGAACTATAGCTTTTAGGATCTGCGATAGCTTAGGTTTTACTTACTCTCTCAGTCTGTAATTGTTTACAGATGTATTATGGCACTGAACGACCCAGAGAATGTTGTTTGCAATGAATGTGTGTGTGCTGTTTATATAATGCAGAACTATGAAGATGCAGACCAGAGCTTCTGTGGGGGAGAAAACATCATATCTCGTGACTGGGGTCCTGTAATTTTGGTAGTGGTGCAAATGATGCAGTAGGTAGGAGAAGGAGCTATGAGAGCTCTCCCTTGAGCTTTATCTCAGGGTCCCATGAGTTTTGTGCTGGTTCAGAGACATAGCACTGCCTGCAGAAGTTGTGCAGATAGTAAACAGAAGTATCCAATGATGGTGAGTCTGCTTTTTATGCATTTATTTGTTGCTGGGGCTGAAAGGAGATTCTGAAGACTGTCAGTGCAAAGCTTGCTAGTGAATCCTTCCTTTACTGAGGTCAGATAGGCTGCAGCTTGGATTTGATATTTAAAAAATAGGTAAAGCTCTTTTGTTCATGGAATAGTTCATCTGGTTTGTTCATATCATGAATGTATATGACTGTGGATAATACTGTGAACAAAATTTTCCTGGTCACGTTTGACGGGTTGTTTTGTGAGACATTTGTTATTAACTTCAGTAGAAATAATATGCTTCAAACAGAAATCTGCCTTTGTAATTATTTGTATGGAGAGAAAAGAAGCATGCCAAGTAAACTATGTGAATAACAGCCAGCCAAACATTCCTGAATGTTAAGAACTCAGGATTACGTTAGCATGTGGAAACTGGTATGGTGTGGGCTGCTTCTTCAGTAGAATATTCCCATTCACATCCTAGGAAATATAAGATGTTTAAAGATCCTAATTTTAAATGCTCAACAAATTTATTCCTGTGCATTTGATGACATTTGAAAGGGCATTTTAGCTAATTTCACAGAGTAGGAGGTAAATGAGATTTAAACAAATAAATCTTACTAAGCAAGATAATATAAACAATATAAAAAGCTGTAAGGCAGAAAATATTTATTTTCTTCATGTTTTCTTCTCTTCCTGGAGTAATTTCTAGTACTGACAAATTATATTCTGAAAAAAACATTAAAAAATTAAATTGCATAGCAAACTTTTATTGAAAGAAAAGAACTAAAAATGAACATTCACATACAAGACCTGAAATAAAGTAGAAGCACAAGACAGATCAGACACCTCTGAAACAAAACTGAATGTGGATATTATGCAGTAAATATAATGACTAAATAGAATATATTAGAAAAGAGCTTCTGTTGAAAACAAGCAACTTGGTAAGTGAATAGTTTTGTTTCGAAGATGTGAAGAGCAGTTTTGAAATCACCGGATGTGTATTTTAGGGCGATGAGGATCAGTCCCAGTATTACACCAGATTAACAATTTAAGGAATAAAGAACAGTTATTCAGAACTTTCTCTCTTGAGGGCTACATAGAAAAAGACCAGAGCCACCTGCCCACTGTTTTTGCCTTTTCTTCCCCTATGTATCTTGCTCTTACTGGCAGAAATGAAAAAAAGACTTAATAGAATATTTGCACATAAAGTGGTTGGAATTTTAGAAGATGAAAATGTACAAATATCAAATATTTGCCATTATGTAAGAAATTCTACAGCACTGCACGTTTGTCTTTATAAAGGCTATAATGCAGAATTATAGCACTGGATTCATAGTGGTATAAGATATGCATTCATTTTGTCATTTGCCAAATTTAGGTAGCCTCAGCATTTGCAGTGGTTCCAATTTGAATGTGAAAGCAAAAAGATCAAGACCTTGAGAAAGTGTCTTCTAGCTGGCAATGCACTTTTATTTCCAAATATCCAGTCTGGGTTGTTTTCATTTTTCATTTTTATTTGGGTTTTTAATTAGTGAGAATGTCACTGGAATTGTGTTAGAGGTTAGATATGATGACACTGTCGACCAGATATTCATATGTTGAGAGTGTTCCTCCTTGCATGAATCTCAGTTTAAGATTGTGCCTCCAAGGAAGGGAAGGTCTGTGGTGGTGGTGAAATTCCAAAAGCCTTGTATCAATGTGCTTTGCTACTACTCATTATTGCATTGTATCTCATCAGTAAATACAGCAACTGCTAGCATGTAGGTAGTAGTATCTGGAATTGAGGAGGTAACGTGAACAGTAAGGAGTGCTAAGTGCAATCCACAAATCAAGGTTCTTTTCCAGGAGCGGGACTTGCCCATGGATCAGTCTAGGAATACTACTCTGCATTAAAATGCTTTAAATCTTACCATTACAAAGTTACGACCTCTCTATGAGTCAGAGAGCATTAGTCTAGCTGATGCTGACAGCGAAGAGGTGGAAGTAATTAGAAAAAGTCAGTTTCCTAGCTGTCATGATTTATGATTTGTAAACAAAATTGATGAGTAATTAAGAAATTTGATTTAAAATCAATTGTAGCTTATGCACATTTGGTAGCGCTTAAGGAGATCTTAGTGGGGTTCATTACAGTGCAAGAGACAGTTGTGTATCTCATAAGCTGTTAGTTCTCACACATAGCTCCATCAAAGTCAGAGTCGGGTTATTTGTTACTTGATGACATCTTGGTTCAGAGTTTGAAATGTTGTAGTTAAATTTGGTTCAGATAAAAATAAATATAACGTTTTAACATTTGCTTTTTAAAAACCATGTGCTTGAAGTGAAGAAATCTCATCAAGTTAATTTCATTTGTAGCTAAATTATGCAGAAACGAGACTGAGTCGATTGGAAGACTGTCACTGTGAGAAGACTTGTCAAGCAAATGGATTGATCTATAGAGACAAAGATTCGTGGGTTGAAGATGATCACTGCAGGAACTGCACGTGCAAAGTAAGAATTTCTAAGGACTTGAAGAAGAAGGACTTGAAATGTGAAAATGATCCTTGAATACATAATGTGGATTCTAAGAATTGTTATGTTTTTAGCATGCATCTGGTGGCAGAATGAACAATAGGGAGGGAAACAGTAAAAATAAATAAATGAAAATCTGACATACCTTATGTAGAAGCTTTAAAGATAAAATCTTCTTTCCCTTGACAATCATGTCTTATTTGTTTTCATTATATTTGTGAGGACTTCGTGGTTTTGGGGTGAATGCAAACATTGTTTATATTTGATTTTGAATTGTTTTCACAGTAGTTTTTTTTTTTCAATGAAGGCTTTATCTTAATAGTATTCATAGATGCTTAGTTGCATCTTGAATGGTAACAACATGCAGATCTTGTTTTCAGCATTTATCACTGTGAAAAACTAAGGAACAGAAGAATATTAATATGTAAATCTTGTCTTGTTGAAATTATTTGATAAATATCTGAAGAGAGTCCATGTTTGTTCAAGAAAATAGAAAACTGATCGTTAAAAATCTCAGAGATGATTGGCACAGCTTACAGAAAGTGGTGCTTCTGTTGTTGTAGAGATGAGCTTATGTTTTCTTGATGTGTTTTACTGAGGGAAAGCGGAGTAAAACCAGTAATAGGTACCTACGCAGGGAAGGTTCATCTTCATTTGGATTCAAATCTGTAGCTGGATTGGACTAAGCTTGTTAATGAAAGATGACTGTATAACGCACAGTGCCGATTTCATTTACCATAGTAGTTTTCTGCATTATCTATTTAGTATGTAATATTCACTAATTGCAGTGGCTGAATTTCATCTTAAAAACTTTTCCATAGAGTGGAGTTGTAGAATGCCGAAGAATGTCCTGTCCCCCTCTTGATTGTCCTCCTGATGCTCTCCCAGTGCACGTAGATAACCAGTGCTGTAAAGTATGCAGGGGTAAGTAGATCATAAAAATGTTTTTCTTCCACCCGCTGTCATGCAGATAAACTTGTCCTAAAAGCTGATGCATTTTACAATGAATTAAATAGCTCCTGATAATTCAGGTAAGGTGAGTCACAGAGGTGAATGTAATTTTCTCAGTAATTTTCTTCTAGGTGAACAAGCATAGCAAATTTTTAAGATTGGCTTGCTATGTTTAGTCAGTGTGAAGGTATTCTTCTTGTTTGGGAAAAACAGTAATAAAAAGAATTCTTTGCTTCAGCTTGTACCTCCTGCTGATGAAACCTATGGTCTAAACTTCTCCTAGTGATAAGTAATAAACTCGGGTGTTATCTTTTTGTCTGTCATTTCAGTTTGGAAGGTTTTCATTAAACATAATAGAATTTCAGATCCTGAGTGAACGTCCCTGTGTACAGTGATTGTTTTTGCTCATTTCAAAATATGTTGGTGAAAAGGAAAGTAGTTCATTTTGTAGATAGTCTTGTTAGTCTTCTGGAAACGAAAGCTGTAAGTAACACTCTTGGAAGAAACAGTGAATATTTGATGCCTTAATGGTACTGTAAGAGGCAAAGACAGTTTATATGTGGGAACTTTACCTGAGTACTGTTGCCAGTTTTGCCCTTCGTTTGCTGTCACGTGTATGTGCAACAGTTAAATTTGGACACAAAGTAATTGCTAGGCGCTGAATTGTGGATTCAGCTTATATCCCCATGAAAAACTGCTCCTGGTATTTGTAATGGAAAGATGAACAATCAAACTTGTCTTTTGTCAGTGATTGGCACAAACTCGACTCGTTATTCTGACAAGAACTCAGCTTGTCAGTCAGTGGGAAGAGATGTATGGAGGTTGATTGAAATTGATTGCAAATGCCAGCTCCTTGACAGAATGATATACTAGGGCCACAGTCAGTTGCTTTTGGGTATGTAGCAGTAATTGCAAGAGATTTCCAAGGGGCTGCACCACAGGTGTTAATTTCTCTAAGCTTTTCTTATTTACCTCTGATAGAATCATCACTTATAATTTACTGTCTCTAGGGATTATTGAATGGCTGGATTATTGAAGTTTCCTGTCTCAGCTGTGGGTTAAATAATAAAGCAGCTCTAGTGTCTGATATGTTAAGGGTTTTAAAAAAAGAGGTGGTTCTGTTTTGATCCCTGCCATCTTGCGTTGGCTTTAGATTACTCTCTGACAAAAGACTATAATTGTGTTGAAAATCTCATCGTTTTTCTCAGTTATGGTTTAGCTTGACTTGCTGTCAGGTGTGTCCGATTTATTTCTTTCTTTTTGCTTGAAAGCAGTCATGTTAGGAGAAAAAAATAGAAGAAAACTGAAAAATTCTTTAATTCATTGTCTCCCAAAAATATTTACTTGAATTACTAATATAAATGAAACTTCCTGATCTAAAGTTTTGCCTTGTGAGATTGCAACTCAGGCATATAAACATCCTTAGAAGCACATTTATGTGTGAAAGATTGTGACTGACCTAGGATTTCTTTAGTTTTAAACTGTTAAAGGTAATCAAATTGGCTGTAATAATTGCTGTTGTGGAAAACTGCCTGTTGGCATCACCTGTTAAAATTGTGCGCACACCTGTAGGTGCTTACGAGAGAAGTGGATCTGTGATTTATGTTCTGAGATTTGAGTGCTTTGAATGCTTCCACTTTCATAGTGCTTTTGCTGGAACTCAGAAATGTTTAAATCTTTGATTGCTTACAGTACATCTTTTTGCTTTCCTTTTAGTGTAATTGGCCAGTCTGTTACTGGTCAAGCATAGAGATAGCTGGAACACTGTAAGAAAAGTCGTATTATCAGTGTTCAGCATTGAATTGTTAGTAATGTAGAGTGCCTCTATGATGGGTACTTGATTTGTGGAAAATAACAATAGACCAGTTGTTTAGTTAGTGTATTTATTGTCCTTTTATGGAACTGAAATTTAGACATTCAGTTTCAAGAATACTGTGAGTGGTTATGGTAATACTTGACCAAGCTGTTGGCTGCCGTGGCTTTGCTTGAGTTTGTGTTCTTCATAGTGGCGGTAAGTCTAAACTAAGTTAGGTGATTTTTTCATTGGATGAGGAAAGCTCACTTTCTAAACTTTGGGTTTGTTTCTGGAGCTGTTAGTCTTTAGCAGAGGCCCCATTCAATAGTCATTCTGGTACATCAAATCTATTTGCCAGTGTGCCAGTAAGTTGAAGAGTTCACCTTTGTGCCTGCAAAAATAATTTGAAGGTTTAATTGAAATCTGTGCTTATATACTCTCTTGATATACACTAATAAATGTCTCAGTTTTCTAGAAACCAGTAATGAAGGCTTCTAGTAATGTATATTAGCTATCTAAGTGTCAGTAATGAGAATATTTTCTAATGAATACTAATGAGCTGGGCTCTATTATTTGTTCGTATGCTTTTATTCCTCTTTGGTTGAGGAAATCTGCTTTTAAAATGAGTTGCTCTTAATAAATACTAATACATTCATTTTACGTATCATACTGACTTCTGATGAAAACAAAATGTATTGTATTTTTAATGTATTTATATTTGAGTTTGATGACCAGTCTTAGATTAGTGTTACACTTTTGCTTTTATTACTTAAATGCTGATTATATTTATACATTTTTAATCCCTCACCTTCTTCTTTCAAATTACAGCAAAGTGTATCTACGGAGGCAAAGTGCTAGCAGAAGGCCAGCGAGTATTAGCTAAGAGCTGCAGGGAATGTCAAGTAAGTTTAAGCTGTAGAAACTTTCCCTGGTTTTTAAATGTGTGATGTCCAAATGTAATGATAAGTTAATGTATTTTTTTAAGACTCTCTTCATGCAAATGTGATGTTCATTGTCTTGAAAAGGTGACCTTGAAGATGATGAAAGCCACAGACATGTAAACAAGGCAGGAATATGACCTTTGCAGTGTAATAAGAATGCGTGAAGTGACTTGGAGGGATGTCTCCTCTTTTATGTCTTGATTTTATAAAGCTGACAAAGAGGAAGTAGCATGCTGAGCTAGTTGCAAATTTAAGCCACATGCATTAAAGTTTGTAGCAACTTGGCTTTTATTGTTTGAATTATTCTAAATTTGCTCTAGTGTTACTTAAACTACCTTGCCCTACTACTAATTAAGGTAAATTATGAAGAACTGGGCCAAGGTCTTTCTCTGTCAAGTTCGTAACTCTTAGGCAACTAGGGATATGGAGAACGCTGAGGAGCTCAGTGACTTTGCCTCAGTCTTTAATGGCAAGAGCTCTGGCCATACCATACAGGCTGCATAAGGCAAAGGTGAGAATGTGGAGAAGAAAGATCTGCCTGCTGTAAGTGAAGATCAGGTTTGAGACCACCTAAAGAACTTGTAGGTGCACAAGTCCATGGGAGAGTTCTGACGGAACTGGCAGATGAAGTTGCCAAGTTCATGGCAGTCTGGTGAAGTTCTCACTGATTGAAAAAAGGGAAACATAACTCCATTTTCAAGAGGAGAAAAGAAGATCCAGGGAACTAAAGATCAGTCATTTTCACCTCTCTGCACTGCAAGATCATGAAGCAGATCCTCCTGAAGGCCCTACTAAGGCACATGGAATATAAAGTTGAGGTGATTAGTGGTAATCTTGGCTTCACCAAGGCCAGGTCATGCCTGAAAAACTTGATGGCCTTTTATAATGGAACTTTAGCAATGGTGGATAAAGGAAAAACAACTGGTGTCATCTGCCTGGATCTGATGGATGGATGGATCGCTCACTGGATGCTTGCACTCAGAGTTGTGGTAGATGGTTCAATGTCCAAGTGGAGACCGGTGATGAGTGGCGTTCCTCATGGATTGGTGCTGGGTCTGGTGTTAAATAAGACCTTTGTGGGACAGCGGGATTGAGTACACATGCAGAAGGTTTCCAGATGACAGCAAGCAGAGTGGTGCAATTGACACACTAGAGGGATGCTATCAAGAGGGACCTGGACAGGCTTGAGAGGTGGGCATGTGTCGAACTCATGAAGTTCAACAAGGCCAATTGCAGTTTCTTGGGTCAGGGCAGTCCCAGGCACAGACACAGCTTAATTGGAGAATGGTTTGAGAGCAACCCTGAGGAGGAGGATTTGGGAGTATTGATTGATGAAAGACCCAACATGAGCAGGTGATGAGCTCTTGCACCCCAGAAGGACAGACTGTGTCCTGGGTTGCATCAAGAGAAGTGTGATGAGTAGGCCAAGGAAAATGTCTCTGGCCCTCTACTCGGCTCTCATGAGATCCCACCTAGAGCATTGCATCCAGTTCTGGGGCCTCAAACATAAGAAGGACAGCTGTTAGAGGAGGGCCAAAAAGATGATCCAGAGGGCTGGACAAGCTGAGAGATTTAGGGCTCTTCATCCTGGAGGAGAGAAGGCTTCAGGGAGACCTTATAGTAACTATCCAGTATCTGAAGGAGGACTACAGGAAAGCTGGGGAGGGCCTTTTGATAAAGGCATGTAGCAATAGGACAAGGGAAAATGGCATTAAACTGGAGGAGGGTAGATTTAGACTAGATATTAGGAAGAAATTTGTTACTGTGAGGATGGTGAAACATTGGAACTTGTTGTCTAGAGGGGTTGTGGGTGCCCTCTCCCTGGAGGCATTTGCGGCTTGGCTGGATATGGTTTCGGGCAACCTGGTCTCTAGTGGGAGGTGTTCTCACCTATAGCAGGGGTGGCTGGAGCTAGATGATGCTAAAGGTCCCTTCCAAACCAAACCATTCTACGACTATATGAACTGCCGTTGGTGTTTAAGAATGTAAGGAAAGGGAGGCTGTGTTAGATGAAAACATTCATAACAAGAAATGTTCATGAATATGCGAGTAGTGAACATGGTATGTAAATGTGTCAGAACTTACTTTAGGAGAAGGAAGTAGTAGATTGTTACTAAAAGCTCATTTCTCTGCTGAGACATGCACTTTTTGTAACTAGAGCATGTCTGTGACTTTAGTGTGATTTGCTACTCAGGAAAGGCATGGCTATTTTAAACACATTTGCCCCCACATGTAATTTTCAACTATTTTTGATTTTTATGTCTTGTTGAATTTATGAAAGGGAAAGTGATACAGGGAAAACGTACATGTGTTATTAATAGATCAGTGTGTTAGAGCAGGTATTGGAAAAAATTACAATGGTCTGGTTATTTTTGTGCTTGACTGCACAGAGCAGTAATTTTGTTTGCTAATGGAAGTGGACAATAACTGGTTGTAGATGCGAAAGCAGCTTATGCAGAATTACTCTGCCGTTGTTAGTATTTGTCTGTGTGGGGGTGCTTGGTGTATATACAAATATGTGGGCAAAGTCCATGCTTTTATAACGTGACTTAGACTGTATATCTGGGAGGGAAAGTGACTGTGGGCAATAAGATGAGGAGAATGGGAGGATTTTCACATTAAAGTGAGAACAAAGTGATTTGAACTACCTCTCTGGAACTCCTCTATGCTATAAATAAGAGTATAATACTCATTATTACAAGTACGATAATACATTTGTGAAGATGGAAAGCACACACTGACCATAAAGTGTTTCTCATATTAAGAAGGATAGAAAAAAAAAAAGAGAAGAGCTTTTGCATTTTACGTCCTGTTAAAGGAAATGGGTATGTCAGTGTTCATTGTAGTAATGTTGCAGTTTGCATTACTTACATCTGAGTGAAGAGTATTATAAGTATTTGAAACAGAATCTATTAATGTGATATTGAGATAAAAAAAATGAGACAAAAATAAAGGGGGGAGGGTTTAACCACAGCTGTGTTTTGAGATGATGTCAGACCTTGCTGGCACTTTGTCATTCTGACTCTAGAGAATATTTAAGCGAATGCCTCCCTCTGCTTCTACAAGAAGTAGTACCTGTTGACAGGAAGTTCATTCACTGTATCTGAAGCATGACCTCAAGTGAAACACCTGCTTATTTACTGCCTCAATTAGCAATGCTTGCTAGATAAAGTTTGAGTGGTGACGAGTCAAACTTTTGCTCTAAGTGATCGCTTTCTATTCAGTGCAGGCCTTCTGGTGGATAAGGTGAGGAGATTTTTTGCTGCTTTTTGCCACTTGTATGACTAAAAGAAAGAGCTTTGTGCTTAGGGAAATGGCTCCAAAAAACAACCAAAAAAGGTACTGTGTGTGGTTCAATTTCCAGACTTGAAAAACAAGATTTCAAGTTTCAAAAGCTGTTGATCCATGAAAGACGTACAGTAGGAGGCACAGGTCAGCTGTCAGTTTATTAATGTAGAGTGACTTAAAAATGCTGAGGGGAAAAAGTCTTGAGGAGCAGCTCTTTTGTCTGTAAAGGAGAATGTATTTGTAGGTGCATTGATGTCAAGTAGCTGAAGTTAAGATTTCATGCTTCAATTTTTACTTGAAGATACAGTTTTATTTCTTGCATAAGAACCAATTTAAGCTAATGAGGCTTTTGACTTGGATTTGTTGTCTTATAAAATAATACTGATGGATTCATGTGGACCAAAGTTTTTCTTGATCAGTCTGTGAAGAGTTTTTATTTCTGAAAACTAATTCAGACAAAAAAAAAAAAATGTATTTATGTTGCACATCCTCTTAACTGTAAGCACTGATGCTACTGATAGACAGCCATTTACTTACTCAGGTGGAGTCATGCCTGCAAACACTCTCTAGATTAATGCACAAAGAGAAGGTTGGTGTGTAGGTATTTCTAAGAATCACAGAATGGTTGAGGTTAGAAATGACCTCAGGAGGTAACCTGGTTCAGCTTCCCTGGCAAAGTGAGGTGCCCAGGACCACATCAATGTGACTCTTGAAACTATCTAAGGAAAAGACTTTGCAACATATGGGCAACCAGTGTGCTCTGTTATCTGATGTTCAGAGGGAATCTTTTATTTCCTTTTTCTGTTGCTTGTTATCTCTTGTTCTGTCACCAGGCACCACTGGGAAAAGTCTAGATCTGTCTTCTTTTGTACACACTGATAAAACCTACACTGCCCCTCACCCCACTTTGTTTTCTGTAGGCTAAACTGTCCCAAATCTCAGCCTTTTCTCATAGGAGAGATGTTCCAGTCCCTTAATTATCCTAGTGACTCATTACTGCTCAATCCTTAGTTCTTCCATCTCTCTTGTGCATTGGAGAGCCTTCAACTGAACACCATATTCTAGGTGTGGTCTCACCACCAGTGCTAAGCAGAGAATCACCTCTTCTCACCTGCTATCACTACTTTCCCTAATGTTAGCCTTCTGCATAGAGTAGGCATATGATTGGCTTGTGTTTCACTTGGTGCCCACTGGGACCACTCAGGTCCTTTTCTGCCTATCTGCTTTCCAGCTGTGTGTCCTGGATATGCACATACTGGTGCCTGGGTGTAGGGAACTGTTAGGACACAGCTTGCTCTGGTGATTGAGCACCTGGTGAAGGGGTGTGGCTGGCACAGGGAGCACAGGCACATCGTTTGCACCTGTGCTCCCCATGCCACCAGAAGGGGTAGACTTGGGGTGAAGCCACCTGCAGTCATATGAAGACCAGCCACTGAAGGGAGAACTTCTCTTGGATGTAGGCTGCTTCCTGAGAGGAATGCTGCACAGTCAGAGATTCCCCCTCCACCAGTTGGGTCAGTTCAGTTCTTCTTTCTGTATGTGGCTCTTGTCACTTCTTCATAAGCAGAGCACTGGGTCTGTTCCTTCTCAGATGCAGGACTTTGCAGTTTCTGCTGAGGTTCTAGTTGTTGCATTCTTCAGCCTGTTGAGGTCCCTATGGAAAATGCAAGCATATCTGTGATTTGGAAAACTTGTACCTGAGTGCATTCAATGTTTATTCCAGTTTGTGGATTTCACCAATGTGAGAATGTGGCTCATTTGAAGACAAAAGAAAGAAATCTTTAACTTCTGTTGGG
Organism: Excalfactoria chinensis; assembly: GCF_039878825.1. Classification (NCBI taxonomy): domain Eukaryota; kingdom Metazoa; phylum Chordata; class Aves; order Galliformes; family Phasianidae; genus Excalfactoria; species Excalfactoria chinensis. The sequence continues at coordinate 56,349,689 of NC_092829.1, read as the reverse complement.
TTGGGAGTTTACTGCTGATCAGCTAAAACCTGGCTTGATACCTGTGAATGACTTCATTACTATTCATAACTGGCTGATGTGCGAGAAGATCACAGAATCATCACCAAGGTTGAAAAAGACCTACAAGATCATCCAGTCTAAACATCAAGATATTATTAACTGTTGCTAGAGTGGGGAGTCAGAGTGCCACATGATTTCTAGAGAGATAGATAAGGCTATTTTAACTTTCCAAAAGCTTGACTTTTAAGTTTTTCATGATAGTAAGGAATAATGTCCTACCTATAGTGTTAACTGACATCTCCGTTTGGAACTGAAAGGCTTATCAGCAATAAAAGGGATAACAACCAAAGTGACCTTACTATTATTTTTTGAAGCTAGCCATCTGACACAAGCTGTCCGTAGTTCAAATTTCCATTGCATGTCACTGATTCAGCTTACACCCAGTTCTTTCTTCTTAATGTACTTAGCTTTGTAATTAGGAAAACTTAATTATCTTGTAAATGTTTAATTGCAGATCTCATTCTTTGTAGATTGTACGCCACAGATGGAGCTTTTGACCTAGTCATTCCAGGGAAAAAATGAGGTCTTTTTGATATCTATGTCCTTCCGGATTGTGTGACTATGTATGTGAACTGAGCATAAAAAGTCAGTCATTTTCGTAAGGCAGCCTGAAATGTGAACTACTCTTACTTATGAGTCAATAAAATCTGAAATCTAATGATGGCAGTTCTTGTAATTGGATGTGTACTAGCTTATACCAAATTGATTATAACCCAAAGAATACTCAATATGGAAAGTTTTTTATTATTTTGAAGCTTCTGAATGATGTTTGTTTTCCCAAGAAGCAGATTTTGTAGCAAATTGGAATCTTTAGGGAAATAAAGTCTTAATGATAATTGAGTTAATAGAAATCTTTTTTTTTTTTTTTTTTTTTAAAATCTCCTTCTGATTAAGACAGTGTGATTTTGATTTGAATTTTTAATAACTTCTTGATTTATCCTGCTAGCTTATTTGACTTTAACAATTTCTTTATCTCTTGCCATCCCTTTGACTAGATTGATCATCAGTCAGTGCTTCTTGTTCATATGATGACTTGCTGTACCCCTTTTGCAATTGTCTTGTCTGAGCTTTAATAAGCGATGAGTTATAGCAAGAGCTTTATCCAGCTGGTAGTTTGATAACATGATAGTAAATGATGGCTCGCCATGCCTGATTTTTTTATCACCTTTGTTACTCCAGTTGCACAGGGAACCGTGAGGCATTCTTCCCTTTTGCTTATGGAAATCAGAGCAGGAAATGTAATATGTCCATTAACTTCTCTGCTTGTGCAGGCACTTGCTCTGATGATGTGTGATAGTGTAGGGAATTGTTAGGTTTTTTTTTTGGTTTTTTTTTTTTTTTTTTTTGTTTTTTAATAAAAAACACAAAACAAGGTAAAACAAAAAAATGGATACCTGTTTTTGTTTTGTTTATATTTCTTGGCAGCAAGTTATGCGGCTTGCAGCAAGGACAGCTTTGAAAGCAGGAAAAGACAGCTTGACCTTACTTAGAATTAAGTTTGCAGTTTCTGGAGCAGTCGCTAACAGTGTCAGTAGAATGGTCATTCCCTATGTTTCCTGAAGTTGCTGGGCACCTTGTGCTTTGTTTGTTTGTTTGTAGATCCAGTAGGCATTTTTCATTTGCATTAACTGTGCAGGATCTGGAGTCTGAAGAGATGCAGCTGAAGCAGTGTGGACTTGCTGATGAGGTTAATTAACAGCAAGGTCTTTAGTCTGCCCTGACACCTGAGTTAGTCCTTCAGCATGGTATGGCACAGTGCCTTGTAGACGGGAAAGCAAGCTTCTGGCAAGCTTGAGTGCCTTGCTTCATACTAAATGGACAAATAGATGCTGCCAATGTTTTGTTCAAAGTCATGTATCTAACCCTCAGATTGAGATTGCTTTCTTCAGTAACGTATTTTGTCTTTTTATATGTTTTCCTCTGCTTCCCTAGCCCTAGATACATTTAGGTAATATTTTACATATTTGCTGTGGTCTGTTAGTTTAAAACCATCTTTTTGTTCTGCTATATGAGGCAGCATGAAAAACATTTTGGGAGGAGTGGGGCTAAGTTCATATTAAAAAGATGCGTTGGCAATATAGTAGGCTGTCAGCTTTCTTACTGGAGATTCTAGTCTTTTGGAAAATAAGATGACTCAAGTGTAGACAGTCCTGTGGAATTGCTGGTTTACATACTGTTAAGCAAAAGCCTGTTTGCAAGTGTACTTGCCAGTACACTTGTAGAAGGCATGCTGAAGAAGTAAAGGAGGGTATAGAGCAGGATGGAGTGGAAAAAGGGAGAGGAGAAGGCTACTTTGAGACGAGATGCTAAGAGTCAACTAAACAGAGAGTAGGACAGTGGTTTGGTCTGCATATATGATGAAGCTGAGTTTTCTGAATGGAAAGAAGATGATGTAAAATTATGTCACAAAATCTCCCCAGGTTTGTTCTATGTCAGGTATTTTAGAAAATTCCTACAAGCAACTGGGTATCATTTTTTTCCTCTTTCAATTGTGGACAAAAAAAACCCAACGTTCAACTGCTTTAGATTTTGTAATACTTGAAATAATAATAATAAAATCTATAGCTTGCTCCCTGCTAATTTGCTGTTGTTACTGGAGATTGCCAGAATTGGTAGATGGAGCATTGTGATCCTTTCCCTTGTGTGTGTTTTCACTGTTGTCATTTTTTAAACTTTTCTTTTTAAACTATTATTTATTTTTCAGAATGGAGTTCTGGTAAAGGTAACAGAGACTTGTCCACCACTGAACTGCTCGGAAAATGATCATGTTCTTCCAGAAAACCAATGTTGCAGTGTTTGCAGAGGTAAGCCAGAAACTATGAGTACTTTGAAGGAGTATGTGTTGCTGATTCAACTGGGGGATACGTTGTAAGGGACGATTCCTTTCTAATGATATATTGGGTGCCTCTATAAACTTGAGTCTGTAATTAACCTTCACATAATTCGAGATTGTAATTTTCATTTGGGTACAAGATTTCTCAGATATATGGCTGTAATTGCTCTTACAGAGTGAGAAGAAGTAAAGGAAGGACTGGGGGAGAAAAGGTCTGATATCTCTTATTCCCATTAGGAAGAAATGATTTAAACAAGAGGTATTTTATGTTGCTTGAACTTGCTACTGTGCTGAACATACAGGGCTATAAGCTTTTGGGAACTGACAATTTAAGCTCTTTCTATTTTATAATGACAATAATATTTGAGTTTGATGCATGCTTTGAGGCTGATTTGGTTCTGAACTCTCTCAGTTTATAAGATGAGCTGGACAATTATGAAATCAAAATAGAAAAATAACCCTAGAGTGCAGAATGGCATTTTTCTTCCTTTCTACGGGGGGGGGGTGTTGAGACATAGGTTTCCTTTCATTGTTCTCTTTCATTTCTTGTGAATCCTGGTTGCATGAACAAGCTGTAGCTAACGTCTTCACTGAGGAAGTTCCCTTAAATAAGGAAAACATGAGTTTCACAAGGTTAGAGAACTTGAATAACTTTTCTGCTTTCAGGTGTGTTGTAAGCAATGACCTATTGGGTGTAAGGTATTATGGTCATATCCAAGGAATAATTATCTTATGCTGTTCCATATCTCTCCTATGGCACTGAGACTCGGATAAGCTTAAGAGGGTCTGGTCTCTCAGAGCAGGACTTAGCAACGCACATCAGGAATGTTCAAGGAAGAGGCCTGCCTAGTGAAGGTGAAATATTTCCAGGCTTAGATGGTTATCGCAGAGCCTGCTGGCTTGCTTACCTGTATGTGAATTCCTCCAGGGAGCTTTGTAGATGCCAATGGAGGAGTTTTGAATCTGTCCCTTAGCCAGTAAAAAATAATTAATAAACACGTGTAGTTAAATATTTACTAAAGCCTTGAACTTACAAGCATATGCATGTGGTTGCAGGGGTCAGCACATCTGAGACGGTTTGCTGGATGATGGACTAAGAATATACACATTAATTTTTTAAAGCACTTTCTAGAAACATCTGTAACTACTTAAGCAAGCACTAAATGTTACTTCTCTGTCCCTCAGAGGGCTCGGTATCTTAATGATGCTTCTTAACAGATGGCCCAGTTTGATGTTGTGTAGCACTGAAAAAATTAGCTTCATTACTTTAGAAAGCACTAGAAATCTGAAAGCTTCAAAGTTGATGAAAGATGAGTTCTAGAATTATTCAATTCTGCATTATTGCTAATGATAGGTACTCCTTTTAGATATTCATCCCCAAACTGGTTTCTATTATTTATTAAATAACATGAATATCTAGACTTGTGGGATGGTCTCCAGAGGCAGAGGAAGGAATTGTACTTCTGCTCCTTATGAAGTCTGATAGACAGTGCTTTCAAAACGATACATCAAACTTCTATGTCTGTTCTGCTTTAGCTGACTACTAAAGCAATTCATTTTCTTTTCTAATTTCATCTTGTCTAATTCAAATTCTTTTCCAAATTATGCATAAAGATATGATTAGTTTTGTCAACTTTATAAAGCAATAAATTGGAGTTGGCACTCCTAAGTCTTTCTTTTTAATATACATGTATCTTGAGTTAGAATACATGCTTGATGTTTTTTGTCTCTGTCCCATGTGATCCAAATTAATAGCGAATAATTTTAGTGTATCAAGCACATATATATGTGTGTATGTATGTGTATAAGGCTATTGATTTTTTTGGCGTGGGTTTTTTCATACAAACAAGTGTGCTCTGATATGGCAAACAGGCCAGAGTTGAGAAAGAATAGAAAGCTGCTCTGTTTTGGAGTAATGACTTCCTTAAGAGACAGTGTTCATCTTTAACTGCCCAAGAAAAAGTAGTGAGGAAGAAATACAGTGGCAAATATAGCAATTAGCAGTGAGTGCTGTTTGGGCCATTTGCAGATAATGTGCAGATTCTACTTTGTGTGTGTGATGGCAGAGATAATACTTTTTTTTTGCATTTAGCTGTAGCAGGCAGCAGGGTGATTAATAAATCTTTACTAGTAATATTAAATTAGATGTTTAATTCTGTGCAAAGTTCATTACACACTATGGACAGGTTTTGTTTTGTATCCTTTCTTTCTTTATATCAGGCTTTGCTTTCTTAAGTATTCAAATGTTGGAAAGTGGAAAGCTTCTGATGAATTTCATGTTCTGCAGAGTTATAAAATGCCTCTGATGCATTTCAAACAACAATGCAACAGTAGGTTTTCAGCCTTTGTTTTCATAGTGTGGCAGCAAAGGAATTCCAGATTAATAAAAGAATGAGGGCCAACAGTAGGGAAAACAAGAAACAGAAATATGGAGACTTCATGATGCTGTGATATAACACTATGCACACTTCAAGGATCTCTAATATCTACCACAGTAATAGCTAACTGCTTACAATAGAGTATGCAAGACAAAAACAAAAAACCCAGTATAAGAAACTGTGATATTGATGGTAGTGGAAATCATGAATCAACAGACTGAGTTGAATAATGTACATGGCTGACAGGCTTCCTAGGTAGCCATTATGTGTAAATGATTAGAAAAGTAAAACAGGTGAATGAGACCTTTTCATCCTCAGATTTGATACATGTTAGTTTATAACACTAGTATATGACTGCTGAAAGCTGATTTCTGGGTTCCAGTAAAAGAATAGAATTGTAGAATGGCTTATGATGAAGGAGACCTTGTTGATCATTGAATTCCAACCCCCCTGCTATGGGCAGGGTTGCCAGCCATTAGATCAGGCTGCCCACAACCCCATCCAGCCTGGCCTCGAATGCCTTCAGAGATGAGGCGCCCACATCTTCTCTGGGGAACCAGTTCTGGCCAACTTGCTCTAGCTGTCATGTTCAGCCTGTGTTTAAAACAGTTGTTTGATGTATATAGCAAAGTAGACATAGAATGGAAGAACTTTGCTGTATAACGACAGCTGTTGTGGTTTAACGTACTTGAATATAAAAACAGGCCTCAACAGATCCCTATATAGGATCTATCCATGAATATAATGTACCGCATATTGTTTTACCATGGATCTTCCACATAAAGCCGTATTGTCTGTTTATTTATTAAGCTCTCTTTCAGACTTGCAGAAAGTTAATTGCAAAATATTAAAAAACATTTGTGTGCTAAAATGTATTTTTACTACTTCTTTTTTGCAAATCACTCATTTTTTTTCTTATAGCATGCCTATTACATTTTTATGGCCCAGGGACAAATGTAAAACAAAAAACAGTGTCATGAAAGTTTTGTTGTTCCCTTCAGCTGTTTTCCTCCTTGCCAAAGACAGTGTATAATTTTGAAAGAGTGGATTTTTCTTCTCCTTTCAATGAGTGATTCAAGTAAATTTCATGAGAATTGTTCTGTTATGCTCATGATTTTGATATGTTAGGACAGCCTCAATAATATCCCTAGCTCCTTCCGTCAGACTCTCCCTAAATGAGAGGGTGTGAGGAAATAATGAAGTATCAAGAGCTGGTTTCCCGCAGAAAGTAATGTTTATTTGCTATCCTGTGATGTGCTTTGGCTGGTAGATTTGGATTGACTGCTGACACTGATTTAGCAGGAAGTGGAGGATCCTACAGATAAGCTGAAGGATGCATTTTACTTCTGGAACAGAATTATAATCTAAAAATGGTGGCTTCTGCTATGCTCGCTTGTACTGCTTTGTTTTGTGCTAAGGGGATTTCAGTTATTTCACTTAAAGCATGAGAACGCTCTTCAATTAACATACTCCCCATCTCTCTCTGTCTAGCAAGCTTGGGCTTTGCTTTTTCAGAACTCAAATAGTTCTCTCGTGTTTCTGTGAAGTACGTGTTATTTCAAGGTTTTATTTTTATGAAGATTTAACGGTGGTTGATAACTATGTATTGCAAGTAATACATATTTATCACCGTATTTGGGATTTAAAAGACCTTTGTTTGCAAAAGAGAAAGGAAAATATTTAGAATCTTGCTGGGATGTGCAGTACAATTATTCTAATGCACAGAAATAAACAGCGTTTAATAAGATCTGCAGTCAAATAGCAGCTTGAAAGAATTTATGAAGTCACTCTTTTATGTCAGACCACTGAGTTCTGGGACCTCAGACTCGGGAGGCATAAAAACTGCTGTTCAAAGTGCTTCATTGCTCATGACTCGTTTTATAAGCCGATTCAGATAGTGAAAGGACATAATTGTTAGCGCATATTTTATTACTTCCTGTGAGGTGTTTCCCAGATTTTACTTTACGTGTTTACATAGTATCTGTGGAGCTAAACCATAAGAATCTAAAAGATTCTGAGGGTGAAATGACCTTAATCCTTTTAAACATGGCTAGTGCTATTAATGGAGGCATCACCAGCATTGTTTTAGAAGCCTCTGACGTGTGAAACAGTGAAAGTCTGGATTGCTGTAGGGTAGCTTTTTGAACAGCAAGAAAGCGGAGGGGGGGTTACAGTTTCTCAAGAGAACAGGTAGGGGAAGGAGTGCAGAAAGCATTACAGATGTTACAAGGAAACCCTCAGAAATCTGGGAGGTTCATCAGTGTGAGGATACGTATGTAGGGTATGTTTGACTGCAGCCATACTTTTTAGTGAATTGTTGCATTCTTGGATCAGCAATTAAACCAAGTTCCCAAATATAGTTGGTCCTTAAAAAGACAAATGAACCTTGATGTTATCACAAAACAGTTTAACACGCTGCTTTGGAAAAGCAGATTTGGGGAATTGGAATGTGAAGATATTGAGAAGCCTGGAAGAAAAAAAAGAGGGCAATGATTGGGTGCCCCAAATAGAATGAATGTTTAATTTTAGATAATCTGACTTGGGAGCAGTAAACTGTGCAATTTCTGATGGTACACAAGTGATAGTTTCGTGTCTGGCATCATGAAAATTGACCTCTTTCACAGTTGGTTTGGTACATTTAGGGATGGTAGTTCTGCAGTCAGATATTGCAGATGGAAAGATATGAATGATGTTGTTAAGGAAAATATGAGCAAACATTTCTGCAGCCTTGATAAGGAAGAGACTAATGTTATTAGAAATATTTGGGCAAGGAACAGAGGTCACAGTGCCCATAAAAAATCTAAACACGCTCTTCAATATTTAATTCCCCCATTGGTAGTATCGCAAATGGTTTTTGAAGGGCTGTTGTGAACATTCATGACTGTGTGTGCATGTGGGGGGAAACGGTTTCTGACATCTGTTCTGAATGCATTTATCTGTAATTTTAATTCATGCACATTTGCCTTGTCATCTGTGTTGGCCTGAAATTAGCTTAGATTATCAGAACTATTTAAGAATTTCTGTGCTTCTGTCAAATGCTCTCCAATTGCCTGCTTGCTCACATGTGATGATTCTATTTTAAGGCTTGTATTTAGAGAGGTGCTGAATGTCTCAGATAAGACTTGGCTGAATATTCTGAAATCTCAGTAATTCATTTATTTTCACCCGGGCAATTGTAACGCGTGCCCTCTGCTAGCTGCCATGCACAGCTGGTTGGCATTCAGAGATACTACTGCAGTATCATCAGGTGGTTTTGCCATTTGTGTAGGTATTATAAGGAGCCTTCTAGATCATTTCATAGTCAGGAACAAATAAATATCAGATGTTCATTTTCTTTTGCATTCTGTTTGCTTGAGGGTGAGTAGTTGCTCCCATCAATAGACCGTCCCGTTAGTGCTTAGGGCCCTTGCTTCTTAGTCAGGAGTATAAGCAAAGCATTAGCCAAACAGCAGCCCTAGATATCTTCCAGACTTTTGCTGAATATGAATGAATTTTAGTGTTTACCTGAATTAGTCATTGAGTTGGATGTGAAGGTGTGAATAACACAGGTAGCTTTTTTTTTTTTTTTTTTTCTGCTTTACAGTCAAAATCTTAAGTGGTCTTTACTTCCTAGAAAAGCAAGGCAAACACTCAGACCCAATATGAGCTGCCAATAATAGATAGCATTTTGCCTTCAAAACCTTCACTGGAGAGAATGTAGACCAAGGTCTAAGAAATACAAGACTGCTTCCTGGATATGTGCCTGTTAGTTCTTTTGAAGTGTTAGATGTGTGTCTTCATAGTGGGGGGGAAAAAAGCACTTGCAAGAACCTCTGATTCAATGGTATGTGTACTCTGACAGAAGCACAGCGAGCCCTTACAATTCTATACCATCATGCACATTTTCCTGCTAGTTAACCTTAAATGACATTTGTTTTGTAAAAGCTTGAAAGCATACAGCACCACGCGTGCTCTTAAAAGAAAAGGTTTGCTGCTTTCTGCTTATGAAGATGTAGAACAAATTTTTTGAAATGCCTTGGGTTGAGCCTCTTTCGGTTCACACTTTTAAAAGGCAGGAAATGGTGTTTCATAGGTCTTTTATAGTACTAAAAGCTAACGCAATCTAGAAAAGTAGGTTCCATTATCATATATTCCTAACAAGAGGAGAACAGTGCAAAGTTTCTTAGAGCCTATATTCACACAATTTATTCCTAGAACTGGAGCATTACTTTCTTCCTCGTGTGTGCTCGTTTAAGTTTTGAAGCTTGAAAATAAGAGAGTCTTGTTCTGAATGGAGAATCAGACTAGAAACTGAGACAGTTAATCTCGAATACAGACCATAATAAGGGAATTAATGCAAGACCAGATTTTCTAGAGTGGGCTTTAAAAGTAACTTAATAAAGGTACCTCTGTGGATCCTGGATGGATAATCAGATAAATCATATGTTCTGTTGAATTGCAGAGGTGGTAAATGAACAGTGAATAATTCTTAAGAATACGACAGAGGAAATTGTTCTTGGGAGAAAGTCCTGTTAGAAATGAATGGTTGATCTGGGACTCAGAACTTGTGATGTAAATTTACCAGGAGATCATCCTGTTGGCTACTTACAGGTATTAAAGTTGCCAAGAAATTGCCACGTGATTAAAGATTGAGTAAAAGAGAGCCTAGTATCATTTTTCTTTTGTTGTTTCTTGGTGCAGAAAGTGATATAAGGACTATTGTAATGAAAACACATAGTGAAAAATGAAATCTGTTTTTAAAGGTTGGGATGAGAAGGAAAAAGTTGTGTGTATTTTTTATCGTGGTTTATCATCACCTAAAGTTGATCAGCTGTGTCTCTCAAGTTCCAGCACAGTAGTAGTAATCTGCACTAAAATGAAATGCACTATTTTATAGTGACTAGTGTTACACACTGATATGTTATATAGGCTCTTAGTTGCAGTATCTACTACTAATAATTAAACACATTAATACTGTGTTCAAAGGATTATTATTATTCTAAAGGAACAGAAAATAGCCTGGAATGACATGGTATCAGGGGAAACAGTGAAAAAAAAATATTAAAGAAAACAACAAACAAAACAACAAACAAGTTGTCTCTTGGATAATATCCAGAATTTTAACAGAATAGAAACGATGCTTAGAGATGATAAATTGGATGCTGAATATTTTATTTTATTTTATTTTATTTTATTTTATTTTATTTTATTTTATTTTATTTTATTTTATTTTATTTTATTTTATTTTATGCCAGTTAAAAAAGTATATAAAGTGCATAGATTCTGTAAGAGACTAATGTATTGCCATGATTTTTATCCTCTGAAGTTGTCTTTTTTTCCTTACCAAAGCCAGCCAGACAACTACATGTTTGGAGAGGAAAAAGAAAAAGGGCTTTACTTGAGTATGGTTTGATCGAGGACTCAAAAAAGCCTGCGTGTACCAAATTTGATTATGGAGTGAATTTCTAACGTATAACATACTAAAGCTTTCAAGAGATTAATGTGGTCAATGTAAATATTAACCTTAATACCTGAAATAAGCACGTTTTAATACCTATTTGCATGTTCCTTGTATTTCAGGCCATAACTTCTGCGCAGAAGGACACAGATGTGGTGAAAATTCAGAGTGTAAAAACTGGAACACAAAGGCTACTTGTGAATGCAAGAATGGTTATCTCTCTGTCCAGGGGGACTCCGCATACTGTGAAGGTAAAAAAAATATTGAAAGACCTGCTCCCTTAGTCATAACATAGTCAGAAAAATAGTATTAAACAAATGGTCAAAGAATTAATTCCATTGCAAAGTTGAATTTTGTGATAGTGAATATCACTTTTCAAAATGGGTCCTTTTTGAATGTATGAATTTGAGATGATCAAAAAGGGAGGAATTGGTGCTGGACTATTCAGCATATCTGTTGTTCTCCTTCATTGATGCATTCTTGTTTTGGCACGCTATGGTCATGCTGTCATGACAACTTCCAATACACCACTTTTCAAATGCTATAACCTCCCCTGTAAAATGTTTTCTAGAGAGTAACATCGGTATAAGATGCATTAAACTTAGGAAGTATTATGTATTCTGCTGGCAATCATGAGAAAAGTTAGCGCGAAGAAGGGATATGGAGACTTGAACATAGAAATGGTGATCTGCTGTATTTCCTGGTGTACTTCTGTGGACCAGGTACTGGTCTGAAATGGTCTTCCTATGATACAGGACTGTAGCTGAGCTACTTCTGTTGGTGTACAGGGAAGGGTGCAATGGGGTGTTATTCTCCTTTTTGTTTTTCTGTGTTTTCCGTAGCTTGCCATTATTTTTAGCAATGATCTACATATTAGAAAATGAATTGATTAATCAACATGCAGTGCATTTCTTTCTGCTTTTGCCTAGAAGGCTTTTTTTAGTGCTCTTGTGTATTAGTCTACAGTATTTAATCTTTTGGCCATCATAGGAAGTTTCAGAACTACTTTTCAGAACTACAAAAAACTATTCCCCAAGGTTTTTCATCTAGTGTTACTAGTGATGGGATGGGCATCTTTTGACAAGCTTTTAAAGTACATGAAGAATTGGATGACAGGATGAAAGGATAAAAGAGGTGCACGTGGACTGGGTATAAATAATTCTACATTGATAAAAAATACTTAAGTGAACAGGACAGCTTTAAACAGTTCATAAAGCTATTTGGTAACTTGTTTTTAGAAATCTTGTGGCATTTAGTCAGTTCTCTGCTGTAAAGGAAACTGTTGATCACAGCCTGAACCTCTGATTAACCATCTGAGGCAAGTGATGCTTCAGCTGTGGGGGCACAGGTGAAGGTAATTCAGTTGTGCTCCTGGAAGGGGGTGGAGCTTGACCATATAAAGGCTGACCACCGTTAAGTTAGCATCTCTTTCTGGAGATTTCTGTCTGGAGTTTTTGTGATGAGCCTCCTCAACATTGGTCAGCATCCATCTTGACTGAAAGCCTCAGCATTGGTGAGTCTTTGTTTAGATACCCTCCGGCTATTTACTCTGTAATTACAACTATACACTTGTATTATTCCAACTATACATCTGCAAACAGAAGTTTGACTGTTCCTGCATATGCGCGTTCAGTGACTGCGAAAACAATTGATACATTTCTTTTGGAAGGCAGGCAGCAGCGAGACCATTTCTCATACGTTTTTTCCTACAAATAGTATGAGAACTGCTATATGAGGGTACTACAAGGTCTGTGCAGAAAACAACAAACAGTTTCAAGGCTCCTTGTCAGCCACAATGAGGAACTGAGTACTTGTTCTTTTTTTCCTTTTTAAGTGCAAGCCATGTGCAGTGCTCTTATTAATCTAGCAGCAGAATGTCTATTTTCCTTTTTCTCTATGGCGGAAGTTTAAAAACCTTGCATCAAGTAACTTTGGTGATGTTGACAGTACCTTGGTAGTGTTACTGGTTAGGTAAGAAATGAGCTTGAGGAAGAAATTAGCTTGAATTTGTATATGGCCTGTGTGGCATTGAATCTTGAAAGGGCAAGTCAAATCCCTGACTTCTTGTATGTATGAATGAAGCATGATAGAACCAAATAAATCCAGCTTTCTGAGATAGTGATAGAGGAAAGAGGATTTCTAGGTGTTAAAAAGTTCTAAATTTGCTAGATGGAGAATAGTTCTTAGAAGATGATATCAAGAAGAGAGAGGTATTCAACAAGTGCAGCTACAGAGTGACAGAATGGTTAGCCAAAAGGTAACTTCTTCCAGCCCCGTAAAGGATTTTCTTTCACTCCTTAGAATAATGCTTTTCTGCAAAATTGCTTTATATGCCCCTCTAATTTCACCTATCTCATCTGTGTTTTATCTGCTAAATAGAATAATCTCATAGTTGGCTGTATAATGTTCTTGAAGAAATGGTAAAACTGTTATTTAAATCAGTGAGATCATAGACATGCATCTAAAGGCAGAATCTGTTGATGTTGGTATAGTGGAGTAGTGGATTTCTGTGTGTACTGTGTAAGAACTGAATGCATGAAACACCTGAACAAGAAGTAAAACCCACGCAAAATATCAGTGGAAGCAAGAAAGATGCTTCTGTAGTTCTGGTTTTGCCTTTGTCATTCTTATGCCCTTAAACTTAAAAGGCACATGAGATTACAGTTTTGAGACAGTGAGATTAAACTAGTTTGCACTTAAGATGCCTTCCTGTAGTGGCACTTGAGTTCAGAATGCTTTGGATCTTGATATTTTCCAGATTTCTTATTTCTGCCATTGTGACTTGGAACACTTGTGTGCATGAGTTCTAATGGATGGTGTTACTTTATGGTTGTTCTTGCTTACTCTTAAGCTTTATTCTGGTGTATTGATGAACCTTCTGGGCGCCATTTTGATCTTGCAAGGTATCTGACAAATTGCATTTGAGATAGCTTTGCTTTTGTTTATTTATTTGGAAAATAAATTACAAAAATAACCCTGAGAGGCTCTTATAGTCCATTCCAAGTGACTACTCTTTAAGCAGTTACCAGCTCTTCATGTCAGAATGTACAGATGAATAGTTATTCACTATTAGAAATAATGTAAGTGTTTTTAAGGAAGATCGTTTCTGAAAATGAATGCATGAAGCATTGATGATGAAAGCAGAGATCTGCTTTTATAGACATATATTTAAAAACAGAAAAGTGTTCTTTTTGGTCCATTGACATGTTTTTTACATTCAAGATGTAATTAAAGCATTTGCCATTTGCAGAACAATGTATAGAAATATGTCTGTTAGCCATTTTGGCTGAGTTTTAACCACGGATGAGATACTTAGGCACAAGTGTTAAACCAGTGTTTTCCTTCAGTCACATGGATAAATTCTGGTAACTGCACAGATAACCAGAGTCTCTTACTGATATGACATGCAGCTATGACTTCTTGGAACACCATTTGAGTCTCTGTCACATTGATCCTTCATGACATGATAAATGATGTAGAGGAGATGAGCAAATATACTTTACTTTTTAAAAGCCAGGCTGCTTCACAGTCTGGGACTACTACACAAATATCAACAGGACTGTCCTAAAGGTGGAAGGAGAAGGGAAGGTTTTGGCAAATGAATGGTCTGGATTCTCAGAGATGAAATGAGGAAAATGAAGCCAAATTGATTAAAATTCATGCTTGTGACTAGCACAACTATCCTTGCCTTCTAGATGCTAAGAAACAAAGAGCTGTGTCTTCTAAAGAGAAATTGATGAGATTCTGCTGTGTGTTTCCCAGTGAAGAGCAAAAGCAAGAATTACTGTTTTTTTTCCCTCCCTGTTTCAGTTTTGTTCTGTACTACTTTCTAGCTTGATATTCTGACAGCCTTTTTCTGCCTGCAAAGTTATGCTGGTACAAAAGTGATTATTACCTAATTGTGGTTGGATTCTGATTCATTGTGAGAGCTGCTTAAATCTTAAGTGGGATGAATCTCCCTGTTAGGATAAATGCATGTCTATTCTTGCTGACAAGAATGCATCAAACAAAATTAGTATTAATATTCTTTGCTTCATGCAGAGCTAATCATACCCCCAGGAGGCATCTAGTATAAGTGATACAGTAGCCACAAGAAGTCCTGTCATGCTACAAAGAGGTATTTTTTTCCTTTCTAGTTTACCGGTGACACCCCAGAACATTCTTGTCATAATGGATATAACGTAGAAAAGGATCCATTGACTCAAGTGAACCTACAAGATTAATATTCTCAGTATAATGTTGTAGCGTTTTATTTCCCCGTATGCTGTAGTAGGATGACACACTCTCTAGGGTATCTTCCAGTTGTTGGTGTAATGAATATAAAGCTATTTTACAAGAACATAAAGAAAACTTCTGTGTCAGAAGCAGCTCTTTAGGTGGTGTTTACGACAGAAATCTGGGTTGAGGCTGCTTTCCCTTAAAAAAGGCCAAAAAATTTTAAGGCCAGATGTACTGTTGAGAATGTCTGGTACTGCTTCCCCCATCATCCCCTTTTTTCTTTACTGGTTAAGCTGTTAATGACCTGAGATCTGTGAAGAATGCATTTCTGTGAGATTAATTCAAGCAGCATTGTTAGTTTCCTTATATGCTCTCTTAAGGTCACTGCACTGATGTTACTTCAGCATAAGGAGTTCGCAAGATAAACACCTTAATGTTTGTGTGAAATATTGTATTTTTTGTCCTGATAGCATGCTCTAGGATCCCTCATGACTTTAATTCAGAGGGAAACTTCAGACTTAGTCACTTATTCCTCTCCTCTGTCTGGAACATTTTATCTTAATTTGTCGTTGTGAAATTATTGCACATTATTGCTCTTTTCAAAAATGTCACATAAGCTGTGAAATACTATCTGAAGACTGAGTGCTTTGCAGAGAAACCTGCTCAGTTTGTAGTTTCAGAGATCTTCTTGGATTAACAGGTTCTGGGGACATGACATAAAGATGAATAGTTTTGATAATCTTCATCAAGAAAATCTTATTCAGCTTACTTAAATGAGTGGCAACAAAACTTCCTAGGAGTATCACTGGACTGATAGTTTCTACTTCTGTTGTGTTAGTTATCTTCACCAACCTGATGTGTTGTAACAATTATTGGCAGAATCTATGGAGAATGACGCAATGTTATTTTTCTTATAAATTGTTTCTCCTTTTATAGTAAGCTAAATAGTACTGTTATAGCTACTGCTCAGTGTTGTGATAAAGCACGCCTATAGAAATAGGCTGTATGCAAACTTTTTTGATGCGAGTTCAAGTTAATCCATAATATTCCATTTCCTACAGAATATTTTTGAAATCAGTAGGAAACATATGTGTGCATTTCCTACTAACTGATTTTCATATATTTTGTATGTATGTATGTTGGGAGGTTTAGATTATATATTAGGAGGAAGTTTTTCACTCAGAGGGTGGTGATGCACTGGAACAGGTTGCCCAAGGATGCTGTGGATGCCCCATCCCTGGAGGCATTGAAGGCCAGGCTGGATGTTGGTGGTTGGTGACCCTGCACATAACAGGGGGGTTGAAACAAGATGATCACTGTGGTCCTTTTCAACCCAGGCCATTCTGTGATTCTATGTTATGTATGTATATGAAAGAAACGATAAGATAAGGATAAGTGTTTTTTTTTTTTGGGGGGGGAGAAAAAAACCATAACAGAACCAAAAACTCAATCTTACAAGAAATGCATGTTTTGTTTTTTAACCTGAAGTTTCTATTACCTTTTTAGATCACTTGTCTACCTGTGCAGTGAATCATTAAATATTTAATTCTGAAAATTGAAGATTGTCTGTACTTAAGTAGATGCTACATTCTGACTGCATATCGCACCTTTCTTGATTAGTGTGTTCTTCTATATGAGTTCACGATTACAAGGTTAGGTATAAATAAAAAAATTAACATACACTTAACATGTAATTAATCTTTTGTTATTCTTAAGTCGATTAGTGCAGTGTGACTCACTGCATACAGTAGCATTTCCAAATTACTAGTCTTTCACTCCTGTCTTTATCCTTTCTGTAAAAAGGCAGACCTAAGTTACAGGATTAATGAGAAACTTCTATATCCCCCTTCATTCTTGTTGGCTGAACTCAGCTTCACATTAACTCAATGACTTTTGATTTTCATCAGTGCATTACTATTGGACAAGAGATTAATAATGGACAAGAGAAACAGTTCCTACCCATTTGGCTTAGAAAATCTTTCAAATTATGGCCTGGAATTATTGGCTTAGAAAACTGCCTTTATGTAGTCAATAAGATGATTTCATGAAGCAGTCTAAATGTCCCGTGGTTAGTTAGTTAACATTTCCATGTAAGACTGGTTTAGCAAACTATCACTCATTTGGATATACTTCCTGTAATCAGAAATAAGCAGTTCTTTATTTATATTCATTCTTATCTATGTTAATGTTAGCAATTGCTTTGTTAGTAGCAGTGCCCATTACATATTGCTGGGGCTGTGAGATCTTTTTCACATTTCATGTCATAGTAATAGAACTCCCAGTCTTGTCTGAAGTTCATTCAGCTGAAGATATGAAAGTTGAAATAACTTACTATATTGTAATATGATAATTTGTTAGAATTAAATGGTTGATATAGGTCAGGTGTTTGGGGTTTTATACCACAGCCAGAACAAAAGCTGCTCCATGGTATTAACAGGCAGGGATTCTTCCCCAGCAGAGGCAAAATTACTGTAAGGTCTGTGTCTGATGTCTACCACAGCATTGAGAAAGGCTGTATTTCAATTTTATGGCTGAGCGTAAAAGCTTTGGAGTCAGTAGACTCTCAAAAACATGAGTGAATGTCTGAATTTAATTTGCTATTCTAGATTTACATCTGTGAATGAGAGCAGAAAGTATTCCTGGGGCTTCTAAATCTTTCAGGATTTATCACATGAAGACAATCCCAGTCACAAAATATATCCAGTAAAGATCAGTCTGCTCTTAGTTGTACTAACTCACTTGCAAATAACTCTTTTCAAGGGGATATGACCACTTTTAAGACGGTTGAAGTCAACATGGCAAAAAATGACTGGTGTTGACTGATGAAGTATGGCTGTTCCTAGAGTTTGTAACAACCTAAACTGAAGATGACCTTTCTCATTCTATGCTGCAGTCACATCAAAATGAGAGTATTCTGTTTTTGCAGAACTGTTTTGTCTTGCAAAATGAAAAATGTGTTGCCATAATTCCATTATTCTTACCAGCGTTGCCTTTAAGTTCGTATCTAAGTACAATCCTGTTAAGATTGAAGTTAATATAAGAGAGACACATCATAGAATCACCTAATCATAGAATCACCAAGGCTGGAAAAGACCCACAAAGATCCAGTCCAACCATCCATCCATCATCAAAAGTTCTCACTAAACCATGTCCCTCAACACAACGTCCAAACGTTCCTTGAACACCTCCAAGGTTGTTGACTCCACTGCCTCCCTGGGCAGCCCATTCCACTGCCTGACCACTATTTCAGACAAGTGGCGTTTCTTAACGCTCAGCCTAAATCTCCCCTAGTGTAGCTTGAAGCCATTCCCTCTGGTCCTATCACCGGTTACATGAGAGATGAGGCTGACCCCCAGCTCACTGCAACCTTCCTTCAGGTAGTTACAGAGAGCAATAAGGTCTCCCCTGAGCTTCTTCCAGATTGAACAACTCTGCCTTTTCCTTATCCTCAGTGGTCATGTTCTCAGCCTCATCCGGTAAAGAAGGGAGATTCTCCTTAGTTCTCTTACTGTTGATGCATTTGTAAAAGAGTTGCTTGTTCCTTTTTACCCCAGTATCCAGGCTGACTTCAAGCTGGGCTTTTGCCTTTCTGACTTTTTTTTTCTCTGCGCACCTTAATTTCTTTGTATTCTGTCTGAGTTGCCTGTCCCTTCTTCTACAGGAGGTAGATTGTCTTTTTCTCCTGGAGCCTCAAAAATAGATTCCTATTCATCCATGCTAGTCTTCTTCTCTGCCAGCTTGTTTTGTGGCTCAGGAGGACAGCCTGCTCCTGCGACTTTAAGACTTCTTTCTTGAAGAGCAACAGACTTGGTACCATTTAAAAAATATACGTTATTATTTTTCTTTAAGTTCATAACTTCTTTAAAAGGTGCCTATTCACCTACTTTTCAGGACTTTACTTACTTGGCAGTGCCAGCTTCAAAATTCCATGTGTTTGTTTGTTTATCAGCACAAGTCCCTTCTCTTGTTAATAAAACCCCGATAACGCATTTGCGTTTTGTTTATGGGCATCAATAAATGAGACTGCAATTTTCTTGTACTATGACTTGCTAGTGGAGGAGACAGAATTAAAAATAAAACAAACCTCCTTCCGGAAAGTAATTACCTAGATGGAAAGCTGGGGATGACACGCTTGCTAGTGGATGAAAGTTTTCTGATGGATATTTTTTTATATTAAGTGAATCCTGGAGCTTGTTGGAAATGCTCGATGTGACTCTAGATGGATTATTTATGTTATCAGAACTGCTTTTATACTTACAAGTAAATTAGTTTAAATTCATATTCCAACTACTGAGCTCTGGAAACGGTATAGATGAAATTACTTGCCATCCTCTGGAGAAACTTCAATTCTTTTGGCATAATGTCGTGCTGAGATTTATATGAAAATGAATTTTAACTTCTAATAAGGTAACCATATGCTTTAGAGTTGTTGTAATAAAGTGTCATAAATAATTATGGTTCCAAAGGAATTCAACCTTGCAACTGTCAGTTCTTCTGTTAGCAACTTGCATTTGAATACATTACAATCATTGCTATTAAAGGAAATCTCACTCCCTCAGAATGGGTTTTTCATTGCAAATTCTGAGGCTGCTCAGACGTTTGTATGGAGGGGCATGGGGAAGCCACTTCGACTTCAGCAAATGCTTTTATATGTTAGAGGTGCATTCTCCTGACTTGTATTGTACAGAATTGGGTATCTTTTATGTAAAACTTGTCTTTTCACTTTTGTCATTTGCCAAGAACAGGCAGATCATTTCTAATACAGAATGAAACAATACTCTTTTATTCTCTCTCTGTCTTGGTAAGCAGTTCACAGTGTTTCTACTCTATAGTCTGAATTCCACCTCCAATGTGAAAACTCAAGATCTTTGTGTGTTCCAGGACTTCAGATTTAGGAACAGTGAAGCATTTTTGTATTTTTAGATTTGTGGATGAAGGGTGGTTAGGAGTAGAGGCAAAGTGCATTATATCATCAGCCGCCCTTTCTCTGCCTTTATTTCTTTAAAGTTTTCTCTTAATATATATATAGAAATAGCTTGGTCTCATTTATAAATGGGTTAAACAAAAGTCTGATAATGATGTTGACTATTATTTGTAAGAGCTCACTGGCAGGAGGAAAAAAAAATATGACTATCTTCCTGCAGGGTCAGCATCATTATCTTTACACTGTAATGACCCTTATAGCAAACTATTTCTATTACATGTTTCAGTTCTGAAAGAGGACAGGAATTAATGCCAGAAATTGTGATGTTTTTTAAGTCAGTCTTCTTCACTGTGTGCAGAAAGAGCTCCTGCTGCTCTTTGTCTATTAAGACTTGGACTTGATATTGCCAGCGTTCTTCCTTCAAATTATGATAGTTCTGCTCCTTACCTCGTGCAAACTGTGACATTTCCTTTTACTGGTGTCAGCAGAAAAAAGACTGAGAAACTTTAGCGAAGCTTTGGCAATTTGTTACTGGGGAAGTGTTTGCATTAAACAATTGGAGCAAAGCAAAGACAGAAGTCTGAATGGCTTTCCTAACAGTTATCAGTTTACTTGTGGCTGAGCTGGACTATAAAATGCTGAGAAATGTGTTTGTTTTTGTTTTAATCTGAATGGAAATTGCCAGTACTTTTATAGAAATCACTGAAAATGGCAAGTTAAAAAAGTTGATAAGGTAAACTTAAAGTAAAATAAAGTTTAAAAAAGTAATAGAGTTTAAATTGAGGTGCTGTGGTCCTGTCTTCTTCAAACTCTGCAGTGTAATTGGGATCATTCAAAAATGACAGGAGTATGTTATCTATGACACACGTGTGTGTTGTCTGCATGTATGCAAAAGTGTCTTTCTTGCAGCACAAAAGATTTTGATTACTCTGGAGGTGACCATCAACTTACTCATGAACCTATGAAGGCTTTGAGGGTTGCTTTGATGTGTGTTTTAGGTAGTTCTGAGGGACTAGTAAGGCAAATTTGAGTCATAGAGGTTCTGCCTTCCATCGATTTTCTGTGTTATGTAGAGCCCAGTGATGTGTTTTACTTTCAGATTTTGTCCACAGGCTTTATATGAGGTCCTATATTTGGAAAAAGGTTGTGACAGGCAACAGTCTCTTAGATGCTGCAATTTAAATTGGTTCCAAGGCCAGATGTTTTCATCTAGAGGTCTGCCAGCTTCAGAGAGGAATTCCTATCAGATCCTGTCCTTCCTCTCTCAAAGTACTGTTTCTTTTATTTCTTTATCAGACATAACAAATCATGTCATCATGAGGCCAGATTCCCATGATAATAACAAAGAGCATTAATGATTAAAGTTGATGTAAAATCTTCTGGATTGCATACTAAATCAGCTGTCTAAATTCTCTGAATGTGGGATTGCCAGAAAATCTAGTTTCTACTGTGATAAACACAGAGTGAGCAAAAAAGTGTTGAATATACCTTATACAGATACTTTTAGTAAGCTGTATACTGTGTGAGCATTTGAGAGGAGCTATGGGATTAAGTACTGCAGCCAAGTCCAGCTACCTTCAATAGCACAAAACAGCAAGGGCGATACATTTCGAGAACATGGATTTATGTTCTAGCAAATGGAAATGTCAATCAACACGAGATAAGGTTACTTGGCTGTCCTTTCCTTTCATTATGATACGTGTTCTGTGAAGGACATCATTACTGTGGAGTTTATCACTAATGGTTTTTCACTACTTGGAAGGTCATTTCTTTTAAAAAACTAGTGGATGTTCACAATTTAAGTTGACAAGAAAATTCAGCAATGAAAGCACTAGCTGGAAAACACATGCCAGTAACAGGCCAGTATATTTATTTTAGGTGACTGGACAAGCATTATTTGGGATGTTATTTCTGGAATGTATTCTGGCTATGGTTGGATAGATGCTGTAATTTTGAGTGATTGTGTAACTAGGGTTACAAGGACCCCATGTAACCAAATTAGTCCTGAAATTAGTCCTGCTTTCAAAAGGAAGCTGGACCAGACGACCTTCTGAGGTCCCTTCCAACCTCTTTTATGTGTGTGCATTTCTTCTCTTATCCTGTATTGTATTTTGCATTGGGAGCGCTGGAGGGACATTAGATGCTGTATGACTGCCTTTTGGAGAGGTGGGGAGTGCAGAAGGGGCAGCTCTGTTGTACAGGTGAAAGTTCTGCAGTGAAAAAAACCAAACTGATTTAAGTGCTGATGCTTGTAAGATTTTTTTTCCAGCAACTTAATGCTCCAGCTGTCTCTCCACTGCTTTGAGGGTATGGAGGCTCTTGTCTAAAAAACATACATCAAGAGAATGGCTTTTGGAGATCTAAAAACCCTACAGTGTCCAGAGTCTGTAGTGTAGGTAACAAGTACAGCAGCTTTGCTGCTTCTAGAGAAGGATATCTACCAGGTATTGTGTGTAGACCAGTTGTGGGATTAAAATTAAGACCTTTGCTGTGAGTTGAAGCTAGTTTCAAAAGCAAGCAAATATCGACAAACCGATCAACCACGTCCTTCTCCCCACAGCTTTTAAGTGTTAGTGAGTTTTAAGCTTCAGTCAGAATTCTAAGTAGAAAAATCACGGTTTCTTGCAAAATACTCATTATTTGTTAATGTTTAACAGTAAATGTGTATTCCCCCTGGTAATATCTTGACCGAGGGCTCTTCTAGTAAATATTATCTGTTGCTTTTTTCTTTGTGTGAATATATATTGTTTCCAGTAGATGGAAAAAAAAATTAATTATAAAAAATGCAAGTCTGAATCCATGATCCAGCTATCCATCTAGCTAGTGACTTACTGATAAGACCCTGGGTATTTAAAAAGTAATGTGCATATGAAAATAAGGCAAAAAAAGGTAAGCAGTAATTGGAAGGACCTAAGGTTCTGCTATATGGTTCTTCCTTTTTGGAATTTCAGCAGGCACAATTTACATTCCTTCCTGGTGTTTCTCCTTTTGGTTTTTCATTCAGATAAATTTGGGATTGAGTCTGTACGCTGATAGTCCATTGAGTTGTTGAGGGCAAACTGTCCTGATTTTATTAATAGGCTTTGTAAGGTTTTGACATAATCCAGATGTAGTTGACTTATGTTGGTGCAATTTTAATGCATCTGTTTTCTCCTTGCAGCTGAAAGTTGAGACATACGTTTTTATGTCATTACATATTTGTATTAAGTGGTGTTTTTCAAGTAATCAGTTCTTTGCTTTTCCAGTGTAATCAATTTGTAGAAACATGTTGGATTTTTCCTTCATTAAAATTACATATTATTGTATTATTGTTTTATCTCATATTATCATGAGAAGCTGTATCAAAGCTGAAACTAAAAATGAGATTGGATTGTCCAATTGCAGTGTCCTGCTAAGAAAAGGAAGCTAGAATTTTCAAGGCTAAAGGATCTGCCTGTTCCCTGGTGTACCTCTGTGAAGCCTTTTCTGTTCTGGTTTCTGTCTGGAAGCTTGGATAATGGTGTTAACTAAAGTATCCATTGTCTTGCTGGGGTGTTGTGGGGCTCACTGGATGAAGGTGATTGATAAGGAGCTGCATGACAATACAAGAAGATAGTCTGAAGCAGGTGTAGAAGAATAAGCGTGCTGTTTATACAGTTAAAAAAAATATATTTTTAATATTCATTTTTATCTCTTTAATGCTAGTGACAGCTAAGGAAAGGTATTGAATAAAATATTCATGTGCATATTTAATTTCTTGAAAGGTAATTCCTTTTTCTGCCAGAAATCTTACAGAATAAGAAGTCAATTTGATTTGGCTATTTAGATGTATTTGAAAGATCTATTCAATGCAATTCTTGAAGGCACCTGCATCTATTTAATAATCAACTTCTTTGAACCTAGGGAAGAAAAGAATCTTAATGCGAGATATTGATTCAAGTAATTGAGTTGAGCAGAGAAATGCGTGCAGCATCTACAAAGATAACTTACATTGATGCTAATTTCCTGTTGAATTGATGACGTTCATGATTT
This sequence comes from Excalfactoria chinensis, assembly GCF_039878825.1. Taxonomy (NCBI): domain Eukaryota; kingdom Metazoa; phylum Chordata; class Aves; order Galliformes; family Phasianidae; genus Excalfactoria; species Excalfactoria chinensis. The sequence goes on along the minus strand of NC_092829.1, from coordinate 56,325,828 downwards.
TTTCAGTACTCAGAACATTTTCCCTCAAGGCATCCCATCATTTTTTCCACTTATTATGTCTCTTCCCCACATCTGAAGGGTAAATTTGAACTTTACCCTTTGGTTATTCTAGGAACTCCTTCCCTTTCTGCTCTTCTAAGTTTTCTTTCATGTCTTACTTTTGTCCTTCATTTTCTAGATTAGACGTCCCCACTTCCCTTCTTGCTATTTCTCATTAATTGCATTTTTTTGGTTTTGCTTTATTCTCTTGAAGATCTTGCCTTTTATTTTTTACATACTGTCCTGAAATCTCTCACTAAAGCTGTATATATTGTGTGTCAATTGTCCTTGTAGAGATTGCTGTGTTTCAATAGTAGAAATTATATTTTCTTTATATTTGCAGGCTTAAGAAATTGCTTGAAAATGATTAGGGTGAAATCAGCTATATGAAATGTGTGTTAGGTTTAAATCCTTTCTATCTCTCATTTTCCTTAGCATTGTTTACCTGTCATCTTCATTTTCATTATTTTGTTAGCCCAATTATTATGACTCATATTTTTCCCTCCCAGAGAATGCATCTGTTCATATTGGTAACTTTACATGCATGCAAAGGAATGTCTTCAGATGGGAGTTGGTGTTAGCTCAGAGCCTTGTTTTGGAACAAGAGAGATCTAATTTGTAATGAGGTTACTGAAATAATCAGCTGGCTCTTAGCATGGGTAAAGCAGGCAGTTTCCTGAGGCAGTTGGACCACATGCTTGTTCTTTGCTTTGTGTACGTGAAACCCAAGACACAAAGCTTAGGTGAGCGGGACTCTTGCTTCTGCTGATTATGAGAGAGGTTGTAAAATCAGACCTGTCACTGCTGTGGCTGGTCAAGTAGCTGTTGCTTTTCCTGCCTTTTCTTTTACCTCAGGAGCAGTGTTCTTTCTGCTCCTTGTTCCCTTGCATTCCAGATTCCACTCTTAAGGTAGGAAAGCTCCATTTTATGCAAAGTTGATTCAGTTCTTTAGTTCTTGCTTCTAGCTGGCTTACATTTCTTTTTAAAACATCTCAAAGACTATAGTGCATCATTTGGACAATAGGAATCCCATGGCAGCCTGTAATTGTTACTAATGCATTCCCATTACCTGGAGTAGGAGTGATTGTGATTTTTCTCTCTATGAAATTCCTCCCTGCGAGTGGAATACGGACAGAAAAAATAAAAAAAAATATGGACTTGAATGGTGATTTAACTGGCAAAATAGAAAACTGTGCAAGTGTATTAAGAAGGTTATTGCTGGATAGATATTAGTACCGGGGTAGCTGACATTTAGGCTGATTCAGACTGTTAAAACACTGGCCGCAGAGAGGCCAGATTCATTCACATGAATTATTTTTTCTGTTTAAAAACTTTTTCTAGAATTATAATAAAAAGTTTCCTTCATTTACTGGGGCACGACCGACACAGACCTTTGAAGGTCAGGCCTTCTGCTCTGTTCTGCAGCGTACTTTAACCCATTACCCCTTAGGTGACTTTATTTACTTTTTGGCTTCCAGTCTAGCTAGCTGAATCAATGCTGTTGTGAAAAGGTCAGGAGTAATTTGAAGTGCAGTTGGTTGTGGAAGAATGTAAAGCACAATTTCTAGTCTTACTTTGCTATGAGGATCAATTCAGAACCTGGCACTACAACTGCGTGATTTTCATGTAGTGATTTTTCTGTATCAACGGTAATATTACGTTTGGTTAAAAAAAGACACATCTTTTTGGCTCCTAGGGCAGCTGACATTTGTTAATGCAAGGGCTGCAGTGTACCGACAGGACTTTTAACAATTAGCACCTTGCTGGGTTTGCTTTACTGTCAGCGTTATCTCTCCTAAAAGGTGGTGAAACCTTGGATTGCATAAAGATGGACAACTTGTGTCAGTATAGGAAGCTACATACTTGCCCCTGTTTGAGTGCTAACAGATTCTGGCAGCTGTTTCTCAGTTAGTATTGACATTATTGGATATTCATTAATGTGCAGCAGATGATGAATGTGTGAGCAGACTGAACATCCTCTCCCATTAAATACTGGGAAACAAATGAATTTCTGTTTCAGGTAAGTAGAATTATTTTTTGCTTAGTTAACACAAACTGAATAACTGAAACTCGGTTACATCTATTTTGCAATTCTCATAAATCTTGAAATGAACTAATGAAGAAGACAGGAAAGAGATCCGTGTCTTGGATTACATGGGAATCTAATCAATGTTTATTCCCCTGAGCTATATCTGTTTTGTGCTAGGCTGCCATTGATTTTGTAAACATTTCAGTGTTAGCCATAATCCCCTTTGAATATAAATTATTCCCTGGTAGTTTCTCCTGTATTTGAATTAATTCTAAAGTGATTGACTTGATAACTCTTGATTGGGTTTTATTACTAAAAGAGGGAAGTTCTTTGTTGTTTTCACAACTCTAATCTCTGACCGCTATGAAATCAGCAAGTATATTGGATTTTCAGTAGTTGGTGATGCTGAGAAAGCCTCGGACAGCTAGAAAGTGTCCAAGTTGGACCCTGAAAGAAAAGCAGAAATCTTGAGGGAAAACCAATACATTTGCATTGAAATATGTATTTTATTAGTTAGTGTGTTGGTTATGGTTTGTAATTCCCTGAAGAAAGACATAAAGGAGGCTGAGATGGTATCCAGTCGAGTCTGAGACTGGAGGTGTGGGTGTTATATATACCCTTGTAATTTAAGAGTGCAAGGGGCTTGAGCTCTCTCTTGTCTTGGAACTTGAATTAGTTGAAAAATGTTTTAGAACTTATAACCTGTTTCGTGCCATTTCTTTAACTTCAGAGTCTTCAAAAACAGTATTATTTAAGTTGAAGATGCGATACTGAAATTGTTTTGTTGAGACCTGAAAAGCAAGCATCTAACAACTAAGCTGTGTTGCTGGTGGTGTTATTGCTTGCAATATATACATAGCAGTAGGCAGTATTTTGACCTGTGGATAGAAGGACTTTATAATCTGTTAAACAGTTTAGAGCTACAGGGCATAAAATGAGTTAGGGATGATTTAACTACAGCAGCATTAGATGCTGTTCTTTGATATTCTTGATTAGGGGTGCATTTAAACCCTAGCGGGGAAATGTGTTCTACCATGTCAGTTTTATGTCTTATCATAGGAAGCTGGGTTTATGTAGTGGAGTGTATCAGATGAATGCTTGGCTATCTCAGGAAAAAAAATCCTTGCTTCTTTGAAAAATTGAGAATATATTCTGTTTGAGTTGTTTAACCAACAGAAGGACTGAACTGATGTGTACTGCTTAGCTGAATTCCTGGAATAATGTGATGTTTTGGTAGTCATATTGACAGGAAACAGCCTGGGTGTGTGTATGAATCTGCATATTATTAACATAAACTGGATTGATGTGCTTGTGATGTGTCACTAAGGTGTTTCAAAGGGGTGGGGGAGTTGCTCTCTATGTTAATGAGTGGATAAACTGCAGGGAGCTCTCACTGAGAAATGGTCAGGAGCAGGTGAAGAGCCCGTGGATTAAAATTAGGTATGGGACCAATAAAGGACAGTCGGTGGTTGGGGTCTACTATGTGCTATCTGATCAAGAGGAACCTGTTGATGAGGCCTTCCTGTATCAGCTACAAGAATTTTCATGCTCATAGACACAAACGGGCCCCACTGTAAGGACAGAGCAAGTCCAAGACCACCTCATGAGACTGAATGTGGTCTCACAAGTCCATGGGGCTGTATGACATGCATCCCAAGGTCCTAAGAGGACTGGTTGATGTGGTTGGCAAGTCGCTCTCCATCATATTTGAAAAATTATGCCTATCAAGCAAAGTCCCTGGGGACTGGGAAATGGGCAACATCAATTCCATTTGTAGGAAAGGGAGGAAGAAGAACCTGGGCAACTACAGCCCAGTGAGCCTCACCTCTGTGCCTGGGCGGATCATGGAATAGATCCTCCTAGATGATATGTTAAGGTATATGAAGGATGATCTAGGCAGCCAGCACGACTTCACCAAGGGAAGGTTGTTCCTCCTGATCAATCTGGTGGCCTTCTATGATGGAGTGATGGCATCGGTGGACAAAGGGAAGGCATCTGATGTTGTCTATCTGGACCTGTGCAAGACTTTGGAATGTGGTTTGAAACTGAAATCCTGGAATAGCTTCCTCTTTTTGTTTTTTTTCTTTAGTAAAATTCTGATTTTTAAGGGTTTTACTATTTAAAGGTTTTACTATAAAATTTGTTTTTGCAAACTTAGCATAATTCTGTTGACATGCACTGGTTGTGATGATAAAAGGAAGGCAGAGTTGTCTTCCTCTGAAAAGCAGAAAGTTGCACTAAATTCTTCCATGTAAGTTAAGAACTTCTTCAGTACTCTGCCCCCAAGGGAAGGAGTCCCAGATATCTAGTTTAAGATAAGATCTCAGCAAGGGTTTCCTCTCCGCCCAGTTATAAAGGGTTGCCAGTTGTTTGAAGGGAGCAGTGACACAATTCCACCTCAGAGAGAGTCTGCAGTACTTGTCAGGGTTTTTAGATATTGTGGAAAAGGATGATTCCAGGGAGGTATTGAAGGGAGTGACATGATATGTAGTGATGTTGTTAATTCGGAGTGAATCTCAAGTACAGTGTGAGAGAATGAGTAAAATTGTCTAAGCTACTTGTCATGATCTGATTCTAGTTGGAACCTGCTGGTACCAAATGAGTGATTCTAATTAAAACTGGAAAAGTATGTGATACCTCTTAAAAGTGAAGGCAAAAAGAATAGGAAAAATCAGTCAGGAAAAGCATAGAGAAGGTATGATTAAATCTTTTTATTCAATCTAAATACTATAAACTTGGGGTCATGTATTGACTTGTATAGGTTCTCATGATGCAACAGAGGAAACTGCCAAGAGTAGGACTGGTAAGTGCAATGTAGTACGTCATTTCCATGTGTTGGTTCTCTGATGGTCACTGAACCTAGAGTTGAAGACTGTTCTGCTGACTTTTCCGACACAAGAAAAATCTTTGTTAAAATTAGGAGGACTTCTCTGCAGGCACCCATCTTGTTTTTTTCTAGCCTTGTTGAGCTCAGCAGTCTGTATGTACAGTGGTAGCGTTACTACTTATGAGATGGCTTGTGGTAATCTACGTCCAGATGAAATATGGTTCCTTAAACATTTCAGGATATTTTTCCTATGAGTGCCTGAATCACAGAGTGAAGTCCTTGATACATAGTAAGGTGGTGATTATATTTGCAGCTGTGAAGTAATGAATTTGAACATCACATAAAGAGTTCACATAACTGTTCTGTTCTCATGTTCCTGTGCACATAGAGGTCAATTCTTTTAATATTTAATTGTCACAGATGGATTGAATGATATCTGAATAGAGAGATGTAAGAATGAGGATAAATAACAGTGTATGATCAGATTGTTATGTACTTATCTATTATTTTGTTGCTTGCTTCCATTTAATGAGTACAGGTGTCTCACACTATGTTTCATGCGTCCATCACCTTCTCACTCCCAGTGACAAACAAAAGCGAGTTGTGCGAGATTCAGGTTGGGTATTAGGAGAGCTTCTCTGAAAGAGTGGTCAGGTGCTGGAATTGGCTGCCCAGGGAGGTGGTGGAGTCACTGTCCCTGGAGGTGTTCAGAAATGTGTAGATGTGGTAATAAGAGACATGGTTTATTAACGAAATATTGGTGGTAGGTGGTTTGTTGGACTAGATGGTCTTGGAGCAGAATACAGATATTTTTCCAAGCCTTTTGTCTCCTTTTTTCACCCCCTTCTCTTTCACTGTGCATCCACATTACTTTTTCTAATGTCTTACTTTTTGAAGTTACTTGAAAAGACCTCCTAGTTTCCTACGGGTTCCTTAAATTCCATTTCAGTGGAACTAGAACTCGGTGTGCTCTAACAAAAACAGCAGCTGATTTCCAGGGCCTGGTATTGTTGTGTTGCCACAGTTCCCCACATACTGAATCCCAAGAATGTGTCTCTCTGGGTACTTGGCACTGTTATTGCAAAGCAGTAATGGTGCAGATACATGCCCATTGCCACAGGGACGGGCGATGCTCCCAACCAGCAGCTTTAAAGCAAACAAACTAAGAAGTCTCTGCTGTTTGCAAGGCGGATTAAAAAGCATGTAAAATAAATGGTGTGTTCTCACAAAGCAAAAGTTGTACCTAGGAGCACGATTGGCCATTGCAGACATAGCATTTTATTCCGATGAAAACTTAAGACAATGTTGCAGGAGCTACTTGGCATGAATAAAAAATCTCAACATGGTTCTTCTGAGCCAGTAAGGCAGACTTGAATTAAGTTATCTCAGTTTTATTATGGCACTTCGAACAGCAGTAATCTGCACATCTTGGGTAGGTGACAGCCTGGATCATTGAGTGTTGCCCTATTGATCAAACTTAAAAATCACATTCGGTGTAGTTTTTAACATCAGGAAATAAGACTTTCTCAAAAAAGCACTATTTACTAAGAAAATATTATTAAACTCATAAGAGGACTCATTTGTTGACCATTTTGTGATTTGGCAATTGGAACAGAAGTCATTCTCAGATTTGTGATGTGTTTCTTTTCTTCTAATCTGTACCTTATTCTAGTGTTTTTTTTATATGTGGGTCTTAGTTTTTAAAAGAACTCCAATGAAAGATTTTCCAGGGTACTCAGATAAGCAATCTCTGCTTTTGTCTCTCTAGCTGATGGAAATTAACAGGAATACTCACAGCCAACCTCACAGTTGGCTTCAACTTCACAGTGCCAAACTTTGTGTCCAGAATATCACGAGGAGAAAATAGTGGAGAGTTTCTTCTGTACAAACAGCATACTGGTTACAGCATGAGAATGAGTGCAGCATAAAGGGAGTGTACAGTTCTCATGCTAGATAACAGCTGTGAGTGCTTTTCTCTTGCCTTAGTTAATAACCTGGCCATTAGTCTTACAGGGGAAATTTCACTCTCTCCTGATTAATATTTCTATGTGGAAGCATAAAGCAACCCCAAAGTTCGTCTGAAGATGAGCTTGCTCTGATTTTTGGGATGGTGACCAGGGAAACAGCAGTGCAAATTCTCTAAAGCCTAGGAGTGACCTGGACTTCCAGTGTGTCTGAACACATTATCAGGTTGCTACACAAACAGGAGAAGCTGCTGCTTTTTCCATTGAAAAGAGGAGGGGAGAGGGAAGGTTGTCAGTGTTTGGAGAGACGGGAGGGAAGGATGAAGGGAGGATCAAGTTCTAAAGATCCAATTTAAATCCATAAGTTCTTACTGGGTGTTCTAAGTGCTTAAGAAGAAATTAAGAAGCTACATGCGTTGGCACCCCTTGGTGCTAACATTCTAAGGAAGATGTGAGGTGACCCCTATAGAACGAAGGGAGGAGGGCATCTAAGCCTTGAAGAGAGGTGGGATTTAAGCCCTTGCCATTAGGGTGGGTGCTAGCATTCTACTTGCTAATCTGAATCCTATGCTGCTAATCACTTATATGTGGATACCTGGGTACCGGTCTCGAGGCTGTAGATTTTGATGTAGGAAACAGACACCTGGTTCATCTTGGGGACTTAGTACTAGTTATGTGATCTCTAAAATAGTCTCGACGCAAGCTTACTTTGATATTTGGAAAGACTGTATGTATTCTTCAAGTTGAGACAAGTTGTATTTATTAACACTCTAAGAAGTAAACGCTTGCAGTAATTATCTCAAGGGTCAGTTAAGAAGTGCTCTTGGCCAGCTCAGCATAAAGATAAAAATTAGGGTATTAATTTAGGAAAGAGTGTGCATTTTTTCCATTCTTAAATGCAAGGGAAAATAAGTAGAAAAGTGACAAGCTTTTTCCTATGTGTGTTCTTAATCCAACAAAAAATATTTGATTTAGATATCTGAATAAATATAATCAATAGGTGTAATTGATGTTTGTGTTTTCATTAGAAACTGATGCACAAGTTTCCCAATATGAGAGAGAAAGCTAAATTAAGAGCTATGTCCTTATTGAAGATCTTAAATGCATGGTATAAAATTCTTACGTCCTGAAAGTTACAACATACTTTATTGTCCAATTTGGTGTAATGTGAAGTAATGTTGAGGAGATGTGTGACACCTCTGGATTTGAGCAATGGATGATTGAATAATGTACTTGAAACCTGTGTAACCCATTGTCTGTACTGAGAAGAGTGAGGGAAGAAGGTAACAGGAAATAAAGCCATGAAGAATAAACATTTTTTCATGCAGTGTTTAGGTGAATGCCATGTGCAATACTTAAATGCTGTCCCTATTAGTTGTTCTTAACTGTTTGTAATGGTGATGTCCCACTGGGAAAAAGAAAAAAGCCAAGACAAACAAAGTAGGCAACACAAAACCTGCAATGAATAAAGATTAGGTAGGTGTATTTGTAGGAGTGCTAGCATTCCTTGTCTGAAGGGATGATGTTTCAATAATCTACATAGATTATGTGAATGTCAGTAGGTGAGTTTTGTAACTGATGGCAATAGAAGAAGCAAATAAGAGAAACTAGGAAATTTGTTTTGAAATGAAAGCAAGAATCTGTTGTTAGAGTTTGAATATCATCAGACTTCTATAATATTCAGCTGTCTTGTGGCTCATGCTTCATTTACTGTCTTCATTAAAGGCTGAGTGACTTTATATCCTAACTTGAAAAAATTCACAGAAGTAAAATTGAAATTGTTTGGCTTGGAGTTGTTTATAAGCTTGATTGCTTGAGTTCTTTTATTCCCTTTGAGTAAAGAGTACTGTTTTCTTAATGCCAAGTTTCATGAGCTGGGTTTAAAAGTGCTATTCTTTACCACCTACGGAGATCCATGGTCTTTTAGAAGACCTTCCAGTTCTTTTATTTATTTATTTATTTATTTATTTATTTATTTATTTATTAATTTTTCCTACAGATAATTTGAAATAGAATGTAGGGGACAATATTACAGCACATTTCTTGTCTGCATAATTTTTTATTCTTTCCAACAATGTCTAAGCAGAATCAATACTTAGAGCTAAGAATCTTTCTCGCAAATTAGCATCTACTCTGCTCCTTCTGTAGCCTCACCTCCATAATGAGATCTGAGATAAGTGAAAATGCCAGTATATGTTCCACCCACACATCAAAGTTGTCTTCCTGTTGAAGTCAAGTCCCAAGCAATTGCATTCTTCATAATTTCTTATAATTTCTACCTCAAAAAGCCATTTTGCTGATCATCATCAAGGGGAATTTATAGAGAGAATCTTGTGTAGGAGGGGAAAAAACTGTTTGCCAGTATTTTATCTTATGAAAATATACTTCCTTTACTGGTCTGTGCCAATACATCCTCTCTTTGCTTTACCTTTTAAACATTGATGAGACATACAAGCTTTCAGGCTTTTGAAAGTCGACTGTATGAACGTCCCCTCTTCAAGCTGCGAATTCTCACATGCACAGGCAGAGCCATGTAGCTATCAAGGGAGAATAAAAATATTAATCGTCCTTGCTTATAATTTCTTTTATATATTCTTGTACCTGTACTTCTGCCAGTGCAGAAAGATAGGAAATTGATCTAAGAGATCACTATAGTGTGTTCTGCTTGCATTACAATGTATGTCTGGATAAAAACACTCTGACCTATGTTTATCTAAGCTTGTCTTCAAACACTACTGGAAATGGAAACTACAGAGTTACTCTATTACACTGCTTTCATTCTCTTAGTATTTGGAGCACTTTTCTAATAACTAATCTGTGATGCATTATCAGTCTTCTAATCATCGACATGGACTGTTTCATGTGTGGCAGTAGCACTAAAGGCTCTTCTTCATGGCCTAAAACCCTCAGTTCCTTTAAGGAAAGCTATGCTATCTTAACATCTGGGTTTCCTTGGACTTAAGTCCTAATCTGACATGTACAGCCCCAATCTGGAGGAGATGCTCTAAGTGATGCAGTTCTGAGGGGAGCAGGAAGATCTGTTACCGTTTGTGTTTCTTTCACAATGGAGGTAGCCTCATTTTGCAGCAGCGTGATACTGACTCATTGGATGCTGTGATATGCATCTAATCGCAAAACCCTTGAGAGTTAATTAGTTACTTTGAAGCAAGAAAATAAATCTCATTTTGGGCTTCCTTCCAGTATCAGTGTAGTTCATTATTTTTGTGTTCGTATATAAACTTGCTGTTAACATCACTGGCAAATTTTGTGTGTAAACTCTTTATTTCATTATGTAGGTAGAAGCACTGAATAATAATTGAGTGTCAGGACAAACCCTGTGTAAACTGTACTTAATATCAAGTTTTATTATTAAAGCAAACACAAACAGCTGATAAATGATTTTAGAACAAGATGTATGTCACAAGAAATCCTTAGTCTGTTGGTGTTTTAAAATAATTAGGAGCTTCAGGGGCAAATTAAAGAGTAAAAGGGCTAAAATGTTTTGTGTCTTACTATAGACAAAGTAGGTTCTATGTTAGGGTTTCCAGATATTGTTAATTCTCAACACAAAATGTATGTATTATTTATACATCAGGAGATGTGACCAATGCTTGTGGTGACCACTGCATCCTTTGGGAGATAGGAATGTGGATGCTCAGCTGTATCACTGCTTCGGAGTCTGAATCTTCTGTCCCAATTGAGCTAGCTAAGCCAAGTTAGGTTTTAGCTTTTAATCTTGTGAATAGTCCCACCGTGTAACCTGGAACCACTCTCATGGTGAAGTGCTTTGCCAGTCTGTAGCTTTGCTCTTTGACTGTTACACCCTTTGAAGATATTTCTGTTGAATGAGGATGCTGTCTTAAAAATTTTCAGCCTTGCAGGATCACAACTTCGTGAGTGTCAGGCATTAGAAAGCTCTTTTGTTCATGAAGCTCTAAATAATTTGCAACTCCTAACTGCTGGAGCTTTTTCTTGAGAATCTAATTTTATAATGGTGCAGAGAAAGCTGGGGCTGTCTTTATACTATATAAAAGCTGTTATCTTCCCTCGTGTTTTCTGTCCTTGTTGAACTGCGTTGTATTTGTCACCAGACTGTCACTTCTTAGCTTGAACAAACTCTCACCTGTAACCAGTCTGGAATTTTAAACAGTATGTCTTAAATATGTATGTTAATTAATTTTAAGTAGATTAATTACAGATGTAGATTCTGTTTACTGAAGCCAGACTGGACTGTCAGTTGTTACTGTCAGACTCAAAGGAAATCCATAGAGCAGTTGGTTTGGGCTTGCTGCAGTGCTGAAGTAATAACAAAAACTAATAGAAGTGCTTACAAAGCACTTTCAATATCATGGGCTTTGCTCCTGTCCAGTGTTCATTGTCTTGGGTGGCTTAAACTTTTCCCATTTATAAATTAAAGAAATTAAAAGCATTGATCAAGACCCGATTCAAGAATGACATACTAACATCTCTTTGAAAGAAAACATTTGATTTAGTTTTTGACCAATAAGAGAATTATCAACGCACAATTGTGTATAACACTCTTTTCATGTATGGTACCTGCTAATAGCCAGTACCTGACATGTCAAACTTTGGTTTTAAAGTGAGTTAAAAGAAGAAAAAAGAAATAAGAATGAGGAAGAAATACTTTATCCATTAGAAGTGAATGTTATTCCCGATAAATGCACGGTTAGAGCAATTTGTTTCAAATTCTCTAAACAAATAATAACACCTCCTTCAGTGTAGGTGGACGTGACTAAAAAGTGTTTAATCTCTCAAGTTCCAGTGTGTCTTTGTTATTAATCTCATCAGCCTTGCTTGGCATTTGAAAGCAACGTTTTACAGTTAAGGTAAACAGTGTTGAGGTGGGTAGGGGGTGGGGAGAAAAATAAACTCGATGAAATGTTAGCACGGCAATGAGTGAATCTGCTGGAAATGCAGAAGTCAGCGACTTTCGTAAATTTGCAAGTTAAAAGCACTGGAAGCTTTTCTGGTATCAGAAAAAGAAAATAATTGGTGTCTGCCATTGCCAGCAGTATTATTTACTTGTAGTATTTTCCCTTTTGTTGCTTGAAATGATCTATGTAATTTCTTTCTCCTTTAGCCTTGAGAATGGAGAACAGAGGGAAAGCCAGAAAAACAAGGGAAGGGAAGTTTCCTTTGCGTGTTGTTACGCCCCAGTGGTGGTGCATAATATAATTCTTCAAAAAATGAAAGTCGAGATGGAATACACTCAAGAATCATGCAGTATAAAATCTTAGGTTTCAGGATGACATGAATTTTGAATTGCTTCTTCTCTAAAGATGACTTAATCACTACGTGCAGTCTTCTGTAGAAAAGAGCTGAGCTGAAGTGTGTGCAATGTTTGTGCTGTTAGTCAATTCAACAGGAAAAAAACAAACCCTCTATTTACAACTTTGTTTTTGTCATTGCAGGGAGATAATCTTCCATTCTCACAGCTCTATAGCTAAGGTTTTCCTCTCTCTTTTCCTTCCTTTGGTAACTTGATTAGGTTCAGCTGTTTCTGGGGATGAAATTCTGAAACTGCAGAAAGAAATATTGGGATCAGTGTGTATTGTTTGAAATAATGATGACATTGACAGTGAGGAAGTGACGCAAGTGCCAACTTCTGAATGGTTTTGAAGAAGTGTGAGCCTCAGTGCCTTGGTTAAGATCTGGGTTTGGCTGTCTTGTGGTGGCCCAACTTTGTTCCACTTTTGAAATGGAAACAGCATCTAGTATGACTGAATTCTTTCCAAAAAGCATTAGATTGTTGTATTATTACGTCATTCTGAATGGAATTAAATATAGAGGAGGAGAGTGATTGGTTTATATTTAAAGCATTAATTCATACACATGGCGGTGTCCCTGCTTATAGCTGGGGCGTTGGAACTAGATGATCTTCCAAGTCCCTTCCAAACCACTGTATTATTCTTCTGTGCTGTGTAATCATAGCTGAGCTGGATATGGACATTATTGGTTAAAGAAGCACAGCTGAGAAGCCCATTTCTGGAGACTGGGTGAATAATGGAGTTCCTTATCTTGTTTAAAAATGTCTTCTCTCTTGCACCTTTGCAAAATATTTGATTTCTCAAGAGAAGGTATTTTGTTCTTAGGGAGAATGCTGTACCCCAGGTGCTGTTGTGGTTGCCATGGTAGTTTGCTGGGAAGCATCCTCTTAAACACATTGCTACTGGCAAAGAAATAGTGTCTTTTTTGATTGCTTTGACAGATGCTCAATGCTCATTTTATTAAATATTTTCTGCTGAGTAGTTTGATTTCTTGGGGATAAAATAGCCTTTTTTTTTTTTTTTTTTTTTTTCCTCCTAAAAAAGTAGTTTGGGATAAATAAGTTTCTAAGTTAGCTTTCACGTGCTTTTACTCAATAAATATAGAAACCTCCTATTCTCTCTCCCCCAGTCTTTCTCATTTTAGAAGCTGTTTTAATAACCGGTATGCAAGTGTGATTGAGCCAAGCTGGCTTCACTTATATAATCTGACTGGGAAATGATATTTCACACCCATGACTTGCCTTGCTGAGAATACCTGCTTTATTTTTTTTTCCTTTTTCCAATCTGCCTTCTTTCCTTGGCTAAATCTGGGGATGAACAGCAGCCTTTGTGTGTTTGTGTTTGTATATGTGGCTGTGGGAGGCAATGGCATTCCTTCATGCCAAAACATCCAAGGTAATACAATTAAAAGGAGAGGACTTAAGGCTGAACAGTACCTTTTGACACTTGCCTGAACAAATGTCATTAAAAGTGAATAGATAAAGGTTATGACAGAAGGTGTTGTGTAACCCAGGAATCTCTCTTTCCCTGAGACCCTGTATACATGTTGCGGAGTTTTGCAAGGATCAGAGAAGTGGTGAGATACCTGCAGCAGATTGTGAGAGTTGTGCTGGCTCATATGTGAAAAGCTAAGGAGGTGGGATATTGTCTCTGTGCGTTCTTCACCTTTTTAGTCTTGCTGTAGTTGCTGTAGTTGGGAAGGCGTCTATTCCAAGAGTGGATTTATTATGCTATATAGCATGAGTTGAAGTCACAGCGAAGCCTTTAAGCAAGCTTTGATTTAGCTGCTTGCAGTTTTTTATGAGAGCTGTAGTGAAACTTATTCAGAAGGTTATTCTAATCCTGTTCCACAAGATGAAAATAGAAGCATAATTTAAAACAAATGACTTGCCAGACATTGAATACCTTAGTGAACTTCTGCTAGTCCCTCGTGCAGGAGGTCATCAAATCAAATATTGTGGCTGAATTTTTGAAATGCTTGGATAATTTTATGACCACTAGTAGCATTTGTAGTTATGAAAGGTAAGATAAAGATCATCAGCTCTCATGCTTCAAGGCATAAGGCAATCACTGTAGTGCTACGGGAGGGATATTTCCCCACTGAGCAGCATTACACAGTTGGTTATGTACATTATGATGTGTTCCTTTTTTTTTTGATCTAAGCCATTAGGCAATGAGGTGACACTGAATGTGTGAACAGGTTGCTTAGACAAATCCCCTGTTTGCCACAGAAGGGATATGTTTTCATCTGGAAGGCTTTTGCTGCATCACAAAATTGAAGCTGTTGCTTATGGGAACGTTGATTCACTAAGGATCTTATTATGGCGAGGGGTTCCCATTTTGAGCTTAGTAACACTATAGCTGCTGTGAGATGCTGTTATCATATATAAATGTGCCATTGCTTGTCAGCTGAGTTGATACTCTCTCCTTCTTACTCCCCACTTGGAGCTAGCTTCAGATTACAGTCTGCGGGTGTTCAATTTTTGATTTCACAGTAATTGGCAGGTAGTCTTTTGGTGAGTCTGAGAGCAAAACTTAGATCCCGACTCTGCATGTGGTCATTGACAGGGTTATCAGACACTGCAGGGTCCTGTCTGAGGTCTTCTCAGCCCTGACAGAGTGGAGCTGGCTTACGAATGTAATACTTTCGCATTCTGACTATATTTAGTTCCTGCATTGCATGAAGGAGTCCTAAGTGCTACGTTAAAATCTAAATTGGGATGAGCAATCCTTCCTGTTACCTGGGCCATTTTGAGGGGCAAGAATAAAAGGTTCTCTGGAATGAAGAAAAAATAAAAGAGAAAAAAGCTATCTGATAAGTGGAATTTGCTTAGCAGAGCATGCTTTGAAAGTTGTTCACCCATTTTGAATCTGAGTCATAGCATAAAATGTACAGCAGCTCAGGGACTGCGACTCTAAGTTCCCTCTTCCTAGTATTTGGCTTACTGTTTTTCTTTGCTCACTGCTCCGACATTGCCTTGAAATTTCTTAGTTCATGCAGAAATGATGGCCATTTGACTACGTGCCAGGATTACCCTTTAACTGTTAGTACTTCCTCTTATTCCTGTTTTCCTCAGCATTTATCCTTAGATACAATAATAACAAAGAATAATTGTATCCAAGTCTTTCTTGAACCAGCCTAACAGGGCCAATATTTAATTGATTCTCTCATGAAAGTTATTTTCCCGTTCTTGTAGTTACCTCAGAAGCCTTTTCTAGATACATATACAATAACAATAGTTACTTATTGCTGTTATTATTACTTGATAAATAGTAAATAATAGCAGTAATTATAAAACAAATGATGAGAATCTCCACTCTGCATGAGATCTGATTAGTCCTTCTCAGTTGCTTGAAAATGTCTTACACATCCCAGAATTTCATTTGCAGCTGCAACACATTGGTACCTCAAAATCATTATATCAACCAGCTTTATTCTTTAAAGCAGAAATTCTTGTTCATTAGTTTCTGTTGCATTTTTTGCTGTTAAATTTTGTCCCATTCCGTTTTCTAGATCACAAGGTCATCTCATCCTTTCTGTGGGACGATCTTGTCCTCTTCCATGCTGATAACTTTGTCACCGTAGCATTTTATAATCTAGTCCTTGAACCAAGGTTACAGCGGAATATATTAGGCAGGATCAATCCCAGGAGCAATTCCTGAGAAATACTCTTAATAAGTTTTCTCCTTCCTAAGACCTGCTTTGACAGTATGGACTGTTGTAGTGTCTCATATAGATGATTTTCGATCCATATTATGATGTATTCTTGCAACATTTCTAATAACATATATCTTCAACAGTAATTTCTTACGGGACACTATTAGATGCCCAACTTAAAACTGGATGTGCTAGATGCCCTTGATCATTGTCTTTCCAAATCTCTGCCATATTCAGTGTCAAGATAAATATTTATTTACCCATTTAACTTTTCCCCCCTTGGAATGTAGATTCTTTGTTTGGTATTCTTCGGTGTTATTGTTCCTTTAGCAATGATGATCTGGTATGCACAAAGAACAAAACTTTCAAGTGAAGTGTTGTGAGACTAACTGGAATAAGGGGAAAGCTTCTAACTTTCTAGATTTTTTTGTTTTGTTTTTAAAAACTTGCTATGAAATTGGAGTTTTCTGAGAATATTATGAGAAACTTGGATATTCATGCAGGTTTGAGGCAACACAGAGATGATCCTAATTGAATCATGCTTTCGTTAAATAGAGTTCTTGTTTTTTTTCTCACGTTTTCCTTCTGTTCTGCTGAAGTAAAAAAGAGCCTTTTCACCATTTGTTCCATTTTCCTTCAAAAGGTCGAGCTCAAGTACTATTCTTACCCAGTGGCTAATTTAGGAGACGTGGCTTACCTTGTTAGTCATTCTTTCCTGTCCTTGTATGTTTGTTGCTTACTCCTGAAGTATTCTTTGGAGTACACTTGTAATCCTTGTGTGTGGATTTCTCAGTTTTATTCCATATAGTTGCAACCTTTTATTGAAGTAATTTAATTATGTTGTCCTCATTCAATTTCTGGAGCTCAGTATAGTCCAATCAGTTGTACCAACTCCGGCATTCAGTTAGATCCCTATTTATTTATTTTCCTTTGTAGCCATGTTTTTATATATAGAACCAGAGAATGGTTGTATTGGAAGGATTCTTAAAGTCCCCCCAGCCCCAACTCCTTCTGTGGGCCACTTGACTCCCACCAGATCAGTCTGCCCAAGGCCCCATCCAACTTGGCCTTGGGCATCTCTAGAGATGGTGTATCCGTGGCTTCTCTGAGCAGCCTGTACCAGTCTCTAATCACCTCTATAGTAAAGAATTTTCTCTTTACCTTTGATCTGTACCTACCTTATTAATATGTTTTAATTAAAATTGGTACAGAGTCATTTGATCAATTTCTTTCTTTAGGCAGCTTGCTTAATTTTTTCAAGCAGTGTTCCTATCTACGGATTGAACTAGACAAAGGAGAGTATAAGGTTTGGTTTGCCTTTGCAGGGGGTTCAGCTTGAAGTGAAGACAGAGGTAGTTCATCAAAGATAAAAGAAAAACACAAACCAACCAACCAATGAACTAATAATGCACTGCAATGCATGAGTTGGAGTTATTGGAGGTAGGAATGCTAGGGGAGTCTGCGGGTCTTATGAGAGTAATAACTAAAATGTGACCCGAATGCTGTGTCTTTCACAAGGTTTATGATTTGGTGTCATGAGAAGGCCAAACTCCCAATGCTTTGAGTAAGAACAGTGTTTTTTTTTTGAATATTTAAATGATTTTTGTTAACTAGCATAAAAAACAGCTTTGATCCCTTACATATATATATATAGTAGGCATTAATAGCTCTGAAATATGTATCAGAATATTTATCTGAAACTATTATTCTTCAAGTTATGCTGCAGAATCAGTAGTAAGTGATTTGTCTGTTTCCAGAGTTATTAACATATGTGAGAGTGTTGAAAAAGCATAGCTAGCAACAGGATGGAGAATTATAATTGGGGAGTGTTATAAACCAACTAACCGCAAGGCCCCACGAAGGTAACCTCACCACCTCAAACAAGACGACCTCTTGATATTACCTCTGTACTTCTCCAGACTGCAGTTGGGATGATGTCCTGGTGGGAGACTCTTGTTCAAACCTCTCTACATTCTTTTCTGCGTATGGCACTTATTCCCTTGCAAGGCTGAAAGATGTTATTTCAGAAATATCACCCCCTTCAAAAAGTATTTTATTAACATTACTGAGCTCTGCTTTCTTCATTTGTTCTGAAGTCCTGAATGATTTCGGGTGAGCTGGAACTTTTTTTTTGACACCCAATTAGTTTACTAAAAATAAAAGTCATCTAGCCCTGCTAAATACCTCCCCAAAATCTAATAAATAATTTCTAGTACTGGATTTCATTTCTCTTTTAGCGAGATTAATTCAGGTTCTGTGAGCTCCGTTCCTCAAAAGCTGCCTATTCTGCATTCCGTGTACAGACAGTCTGTATTTATACCTTGCTGCTTCTTGTACCAAATTTGTCTGCTTCCATTCCTTGGGGAGAAACTCCAGGTTGTGTCTGTGGTCTTTGGAAAGCTCTCTAAAATATTTAGGAGTCTGAAAATGACTGACAGCCTCTCTGCTCCTAATGGTACAAGCTGGGGTTATTAGGTAGGTAGGGAATCAACATCGCACTTTCTCTTTGTGTCTGTATTTAGTTTGTACAAGTAATTTTTTAAGTGTACTCTTGTCATAACTGAGTAGTAAGGAAAAACAGATACAGAATAATGAGTATTTCATACTTAGTAGCTATAGCTATGGTTACAAGCACTGCAGTAGACTGTGAGCCTTACTGTTAAAAATATATGTAAGCGTAGCTGGAGAAATAAAGGAAGATTTTGCTGCTGCTTGGCTGTGTCACTGTAATATGTGAGTGCACCGATATTTTCTAAACTGGGAGCCTGATTAGGATCTGAGCCTATATCTGCTTTTTAAATGCACACAGCTTTTGGCTCAAAGAATTGAGAACTTGCCAGATGTGGAAAGAAAAATCTCCCCATCTGCCTTTGCTCATTGGGGAAAAGGCAGTAGTGGCAGTGAGCAAGCGCGAAGGGCTGAACAGTGCTGAATCTTTCCGTCTTTACCTTCCTCTTTTTCTACTGAGATATCTTTTTTCTTTTCACTTAGAGTTACGGGGAAAATGGCATTTGAACAGAGGCAAACATGCTCTTACCAGTGGGCTGTGCGTTGCACATGAAATAGTTTTACAGCCTAAAAAACATTTGCTGATGTGCTCTCAGAAGTTCTGACTTCCTCCAAAAGATCACAAGCAGCGTATCTCTTTGAGCTTCAGGTTTAAGACCCAAAGGCTATAGTTCTTACTGAGCCATGCTGATAGGCTAGGCTGCTGTCAGAAACTGGTGATGATTTTTGAATTGAGGTCACATGTAAGTTTTCTTTCTCTTTCAGTTTTGGAAAAGCATTTGCTTAATTTCTTCCTGAATTGTGTGAGGCAGCATGTTGGCTTTGGACATTCCTGATGGTTTGCTTTCAAAGGAAGTCAGTAATCTGCAGCCTCCTGCTGTTGTGACCATAGATATTCTATGGAAATAGATATTCTGGAAATGATATTCTGGAAAGCTCACCTCCTTGTAAACTGAGCACGGCTTTGGTCTGTAGCTGTCTATGTTAACTTGCAATGGAAGGCTTGATTTCTTTGTCCCTGATCTTCTTTTTACCCGCAGAAATAAATGCTTAGAGTTACCTTTTCTGAAATTAATACAATTATATATGTGCAAAAGTGATTTTGAGTTCAGAAATATCCTTCCTGTTTTTTATGGCTAATTGAGAACTTGGGTTTGTGGCTAAGTCTAGCAGTCTTTGACAAAAATCTATAAGGCTATTTTAAGCTGTAGTATGTGTTTCTTCATACTGTGCATCAACAGCTGATGTTGAGCCCGTTTCTTTATGCCTTTGAGGTGTTTGGGCCCTTTGTGTAGGGTGTAAGCATCAACTATCATCATTTACTGATACTGTAATACTAAATAAAATGGCAGATAAATGATTCTTAACTTGCACCATTGCAAATTTCAAGGCAGCCGTAAGTTGGCTGTACCTAAAGGAAATTAGGTAAGGAATATGATTCAGTTTGGTCAACTCAGAAACAAGCTGCTCATCTTTCATCTGTCAGTAGGTATTTGAATTATTATTCAGTTTATTATTGTATCAACAACATGACTAATCATATGCTTTAATGTGTGATGCTGTGACAAATCGGTTTGCTGACTTAACATCAAATATGGATTTTAGCATGTGTTATAATAGCCTGGATGTGCTCATTGTATTTACTATCCAAAACTTAAAACATCCCTGTGACTGAATAAACATGGATGCTTCTGAATTTTATGTCTACTTTGTGTTAGTAGTTAGTTTTTCTTACTGAAACCTGAAAAAAAGTATAGCATTTTGTGTCCATTTAATTATACACCTGTGCTTAGGATATCAGGATAGAGACTTCAGGATTTCAAAGTGCAAATGGATGCCTGTATTTAAGATGGCATGGCCAGAGAGCCAAGCTCCTCCTGCATCTGCTTGTAAGAATCAAGAGCTGCTTTAATTATATTTGAATGTATATGTACACGGATTATTTAAATAGTACATATGACAGTTGTTTCTTTTATTAGCTGAAGGTTAGGTGTATGGATGTTCTTGTGTGCCTTGATATTGAAGTCTTGCCCTTATGCCAGAGAGTATGTTCTCTGTCTGTCATCCTTGGGATGCTATTTCTTCCTTGTATTTTAATTAATTGCAGACTTATGGAAGAATCCTAAGAATCTAGGACCTAGCTGGAAAATGAGAAGATTTGTGTAACTTAGAATCTATATAGTTTGTATGCTACATTATTGTGTTTTATGTTACATAATTGTATTTATTATTTGTTTCTGTCTTCCTCTGACTAGGAGGTCTTTATGACATAGCCTAAACCTCAAAATTAAGCACGGTGATTTCAGTATTCCTATATCATACTCCCCCTTAGTGTTACCTTTAAAATTGTTTCAATAGAATCGGGCCCTGGGATAATTTCCCAAGGTCAAAGTTACGTATAATTTTACCCTTCCAAAATTCTTCATGGCATTTCAGAAGCAGAGTTTGGAGCGTATGACAAGTAGGCAAATGGCACTTGCAGTTAGGTATGTTAAAAATAATAAATAGAAAGTCATTCAGAAAGGACTGTAAAATAATGAAGGGCATGTAGAAACTGATTTATGAGGCAAGACCAGAAGTTAAATGCAGATAGCTTGGTTGAAGGCAGAGAAGGATTATAAATGTCTAAAATATGTAGGGGAATAAACAGAGTGCAATTTTCATGTGAATTCAAGATAGTGGACTAGACATAAGAAGTATTTTAGGGTCACCAAGATAATGAGAAGGTAGAACTAAGGAACTCCTGTAAAGTAAGTAGAAGCTAAGAGTTAAGGATAAATTTCTATATATTTATCTTTGTTAGGCTATAGGATTGATTGGTCTGTTGTGCTGATAGATTAGTTCACTCGTGTTTGAACTGGTGAAAGTACTACAGGAGGACAAGAAACTGTTCTTTATTGGAAGAAGGTGGATGACTTTAAAAACGAGCTACTTTTTATCGTAAGTGTTTTGTGTGGGAAAGCAGCATGTGTTCTGAGTAGAAATCTTGTTATTCTGCATTACTAATTTTCCCTTGACATTTATTGTACTCAGAAATACTGATGCAGTCTAGATACAATAGTTATGCTTCTATTTTAGTTTAATAGAATGTCAAACGAACTGTCTCAAAAAGGCTGCATTCAAGGTTGTATTAAATGATGCTTTTGTGGCTCACTAGGATTTCAGTATATTACTCACCTTAATGACAAACAATGCCTAACTAATTAAAATTACATCTATCAGCTCTTAAACTGACATATATTGTCATAATTCTTGAATTTGCCTTTCCATCTTAAATGGCTCTCTGATTCTTTGTTTTTAAGTTGTTTGGTTCCTTAGATTACTTTTTCACAGTCTGATGGAAATAAAATTCTTATTGTAAAGCACGTAAAAAAAAAGTTGCTCAGAAGTACTACTTGTAGTATTGCTTTTACTACTAGAGAAATCCCATTAAACCAGAAATGCAAGGAATATGAATTAAGATAAATTCAGTTTTTATTTTTTAGCCAGACTGGAGCCTCCTCAGTATACCTGACCTTTGATATAGTGAATCTCTAGCCAGTACTGTGCTTTGTCTAGGATATGTGCAGAATTAAAGCCACAGAACTGCTTCTACCTCATAGCTGGATTATGACTCCAGGAGCTGGCAGTAGATATAGTTGAAACAAGCCCATATATGCCACAGTTACACTTTTTCCCCTTGATGGTGTCTTTCATAGACACAATTGTAAAGAAATTTTCCATGTGTTCTCTGTTTTATACCAATAATCAGAGAGGCAATTATAGGTCCCTGATAGGTATGCAAAACTTACAAATCTGATGTGCCGTTACTATGGAGCCCTGTAGTTAATCATAGTGATGATTTTCAAGTAGTCTAATCAGTTTTGTGTGGAACACCACATGAGTAGAAGGGACTTTTGAGTTCCCTAAAGGATTGCTCAGAGGCAAGGTTGTGTTACGAGAGAAAAGATGTGAGAGAATTGCTCATTATTCAAAGACACTGTGTACAAGAACTATCTTGTAGGAGACAGTGGAATAAAGGCCTCATATTCACAGAGGCTAAGTACCAAAAACTGCAGGAGAAAAGCAGTTAAAATAGCCTGGAAAAGGAAGTCAGATATAATGGAATTAAATATAAATCTGGTGCTAATTTAGAATCTGGATCTCTATACATTCAAAGAGGAAGAAGTAGAGGTTACTGTGAGGAGCTATTTACAGCTTTTCCTTTCCATTTATACTAATGTTTATTTTCATGTGTGCTTCCATGAAAATCCTGCAGAAAGCCACATGGTCTGAGTGATGAATTTGTTCTTGTTCTGCTCTCTCTCAATCCAAGAGTGCTTTTCCTCCTTGAAACAGGCATTAGAATAGCTCATTTTGCTGAGGAAGCTTTGACTCGTGAAAATGGAATGCTTTGTGTTCTTTATTATACATCCATGTCAGCCTTGTTTCACAGCCTGTCACTTGGAAGTGTAGCCTTTCCCTTTTGCCTTCATAGAAGCCATTCTGTACAGCTCTTTTGAGTTGTGTGCATACTAGAGGGTTTGTCCTCTCCTGTGGCTGCCTTTCTGCTTGGTTTTTGCCTGATGAAGTTAGGGTAAGAAGTGCGATTTTTTTCAAAGAAACTTTAGTCGAGGCTCATGTGGTAATTTGCAGCTGCCAGACCCATTAGAGCACTAAGTCCTACCAGTTGCAACTCACTTCTCTGCTCTTGGCAGCTGCAAACTGATATTTCCCATATGTAAACATATTCCCTATACACATAGGAAACACCGTGTATACAAAGTTTGTTTTCATTGACGTGGGGTTTCTATTATCAGGTTTTCTTCAATAGAAATAAGGAAGTTATGTTAAAACCAGTCTCAGAGTCGCTTCAAAGTACAGTCTTTGTAATCTTGTGACTTCTACATGGAACACCTTTACTTTGGCAGTCATCACCACCCTGGCTTTTAGATGTCTCTAGCACTCTGTCTGGCGTTACTATGTATATGACTTCATGCTGTTTGTTTCAGTGTGACTAGGCCACGTGGCTGCTAATAAAATGTTGTGGTTATATGAAAAACTTGATGGTAAATCGACTTACAGTTCATTTGTAGCTAATGCAGGAATCAACAATAAAATCAGGTGAGAGTTTTTGTTTTTAATAGAGATGGTGTAAATATATTACACACATACACATAAAAGTCACCTCCTTGTGGTAGTGGATACAGTATTCATTGCTATTTTAAACGAAGGAGTAAGGAAGTGTGTCCCAATTCCATATTTCTTAACTGCAGCTAAACTTTGACTACATTATCAAAAGGGAAAACATTAAATCACCATTTCAACTTCATAGCCAAAAGCAAAGCAATTAAAATAAAATGTTGCACTAATCTTTGAAGTGGGAATTAGGGTTGCAGGTGGAGGATATTTTTATGATCATCTGTTGGATAAATTATTTGTTCCCTCTTACTGCTCTTCTTGTTTAGCTCACCTCAGGTTGTGCCTAAGGAATGTAGTATTTTTGCAATTGCCAAGGCAGAAATGCCTCTATCTGTAACTTGTGCTTTAAATCACTCTATTATCATATTTGCTGCGATAAGAAATACATCTTGCATTATTCAGTTACGTCAATTATGGTTACACTTATAAGGAAAAAAACAGTTTATATT
Source organism: Excalfactoria chinensis (assembly GCF_039878825.1). Classification (NCBI taxonomy): domain Eukaryota; kingdom Metazoa; phylum Chordata; class Aves; order Galliformes; family Phasianidae; genus Excalfactoria; species Excalfactoria chinensis. Next base: position 56,301,885 of record NC_092829.1, on the reverse strand, counting down.
ACCTGAAATTTAGTTTATCCTTCTGCTGATGCTTGTTTATATATTTTCACATTGTAAATTAAATTTTGAAAAGCACATAAAAATAAGGCTGGATGGTGTAACAAGGGCATAGAACAAAGAAAATCATTTGCTAAATGGCTTACTTATACTTACTTATACTTGAAAACAAAACCTGTTTTACAACTGTCTCTAGTTTTCTTACCTGAATAAGACATTTGGCTCTAACCTTTTGTGGGACCTAGTTAAAATGAAATAGTCTTGAGCCATGAAAATAAACTCAGTAAAACCTCTGTCATGTTAAATCACCTGGCTTAGCTTCTGCACTATTGAAGTACCATAGTTGCCAGCTTAAAAACAGTGCTAAGTTAAATATTTCCGCGTGTGTTTTTGTTAGGAGTGGGGCAGAAGAAAAAAAAGGTTGATGATAATAATGGGTTACAAAGATATTTAGGGAACATTTAGGAAAGTAGAAATAGTGTTGTAAATAGAGAAGATAGAGCAACATGTGTATTAAGCTACATGGGAGAGTGTTTTTCTGTTACCTGTGTGCTGCTTTGCATTGCAGAGATGATCATTGTGAGTGAGCAAATTACTCTAGTGTGAAAATGGCCGAGTGTTAATTATGTATGAAGTTTTGCTGTTAACATACCACTAGTCTCATTTACTATAGCAGTATCTATTAAAAGTCATTGTAGAATGCAGGATCATTTCTCTAGGGACTTGAGGTATTTTTAGGCATGGAAAAGAAGCACAAAAATCATCACAGTTTTCATCAGCATTTAATTTTTCAGTGAGATATAGTGTCCTTCAAAATGCCACAGTAAAAGGTTGCTCTGGGCACAGAGATTCTAATTATATGGGTAGCCTTCTCCAATTTACCATTCAAAGATAACATCTCTGTGGATTTGAGAGAATAAGCCAGTCAATATTGCAGGACACGGATAGGAGGAGACAAACTGGATAAGAGTATTAGGGGTAAAATTAGAGCAGTGAAGCAAGAATAGTGGACAATGGTATGAGATAAGTGCTGATGAAACAGGTATTTAATATAATTGCTCTCAGTATAGCAGTGTGGGGAATGGATTGTTCATTTTGATGTAGTAATCTGTTGTTCGCTCTTAGCCATTAGTAAAATAGAAGGGATTGAGGAGACAAGGTATTAGGTAAATGAAAAAGGATAGGATTATTTCAATAAATGTTATTGCTTGGCTAGTGTGATTGAATGGAAGATTACAGTAAAACAGTGTTCTTTCCCTCTCCCCTTCCCAGTATAGCATCTACTGGCATCGCTGGGCAAATTTTGGAAAGATTTAATGCATAACAATAAATAAGGAGATGCATATATAACAGAAATCTGACATTGCTTTTCCAAAAGCAGTACTTAATTTATCAGTGTGTACTGAGATCCAAAGGAGTTTCTTTTGTAGATGAAATCAAAGCTAAAGCAAACAGGACTTAGGGAGTACATCTATTTAACCAGTAAACCAAAGGCAACCTTTCAAGGGAACTGAACTATTTTTGTAAAAACGAGGTGATTATATTGTTTTGTTTTCTAATGTGTTGTAATAAATTTGGGAGCAGTAGTAGCATAACCTTTTATTTGACTTAGACTTACGTAATGGTAACTCTTACAGCCAAGCATGCAATAGTTAGATTTAGAATGAAATGTTGTGCAAGGTTCTTACCTTTGAAGAAGAAAAATGAGTAGAATATTGGTACTAAGTACTAAGGGAGAATAGTCTAGTTAGATTTATTACATATAACTCTCATTTCTTTTGACCCTGCAGTAGTTTGTTGAAGCTTCTGTCTTGAGTTTTAGCCCTGGAAAGCAATTAACTCCATGTCCCAAACAGGCAAATTGTACTGCACTGATAAGCACCATTTATACAAGTGAATACTTTCCAGACTATTTAGGTGTTTTATGTATGGCTCATTGGAGGTTCATGGTGTGGATCGGATTTTTGTTGTCATACTTAGGGTTTTAGCAAGGGAGTAATGAAAAACAGTAGCAACCTGTTGATTCTAAACTGGAAAGCTTGCAATTGACCAGAGCTGTGCCATGCTGATAGACTGTGACAATACAGCTATAATCCTTAGGCAAGATTATGGAATCAGGTGGCAAGAATTCCACATGTGTGCCTTGTGATGAGCCTTGCTTTTTTCACTATCTCCTCAACAGCTGAGAGATACACTAAACATTTACCACTTTAGATAAGGATATCTAGTAGGCAAGAAGCTTCTCATGTTTTGTCTTCTGTTTTATTTCTGGTGAACTACCAAACATTGCTGTGTGGAGGTTGAGCAGAATTTTCTTTACTGGTTTGTGTGTCACTATAGCCAAGCAGTCATTTACAACACTGACAAGGATGGGCCTTGGTTATCCCAACAGCTGACTTATCACATGTGTAGGAATTGCTTACTCCTGTGCTAGCATTTGCAGTGAAGCTTAAGAAAACTTCTGTTCTGTAAGGAAGGTACAAATATAATTATGTCCTAACTTAGTGTGAGTGATGAATGAATGAATTTATAACATGAACTACAGAACATCCCCTCCCTTTAAAAAGGACAGGATGCAGATTCTCAGCTGAAAAAACAAACTGACACCATCATAGGATTTAGAGCCACATGAGTTTACATAAAATAGCATGTTTTTATAACAAAAGAGTTCAAAATATATCGTACATAAATTGCATCCTTTTATGAGTTTGTTTTATCTCTCCCTGAATTTAACCCTTACCTGTTGCAGTATCCTTGGTAATGCTGTTAAAGAGATTACTTTCTCTGTTGGTAATGTTTCATTCGTAGTCTTGAGCAATACAGAGAGATTTCTGTATACTTAGAAATTCCATGCTTACTCTCCACCAAAGGGCTGACAGCTTCTGTTTTAGCTTTGCATCCGCTGAGTTCTGAGAGCAAACTACTCCTGTGGGGCTAGTGGGTTGTAACTAATTAATTGTATTTGATGAATTCCATTTTGGTTGCCTCATTATAGTCAGAAGCAGTGACGTAACACTCTTTACTCTTCAGAGTGCTTGAGAGGATATGAGTTCTCTTTTTCTCCTGATAGAGATCGGGTCATTTCCCTGAAATAGAGATTTTTTTCTTAGAGAATCTGCTGGTATTCCTGAGTTTGTTTCAAACACCTTTGGGTGATAAAGAACCTTTCTGTTTGCCGTAATGTCAGTGAGAGGACATTATGAATGTTCTGCAGAATCCACAAATTCCTTAAGGCAGAGTTTCCCTCAGAAAGACATTGATCCACTCTGTTTGAATCTGAGAGGTCAGAAAGTAGCTGGAAAGACACACTAACTTAGGTGAAAGTTACGAATCCTCATGACTCTTAACTGAAAAGCTCCTTGCCTGCTACATTCCAGTTAGTGAAGAGCTCAGACCCGTTCAGGCGCACCACTATGTAGCTCATTGTGTTGCCTTGTAGTCTAATTGCGAGTATCCATATATATTCAGAGATGAATTAGAAAACCAAAAACAAGCATTAATAATCCTTGGTCAAGCTCTCTGGATCTCAAAACATGAGAGCAACTGCTGTTATACAAGAAGAATCTTGACTTATTTGCTATTTTCTTTGACGTGTTGGAACAAATGAGTGAGGTGCTGCTGTTGGCCAAAACCTGTTATTCTGCTTTTTGTGATGATTTTTAGCCTGTGTTCTCTAAGCTGTATTATCTTATGTGAATTCAGGATGTGTGGTTTTAAAAATAACTTATTTTCAACTGTCAGAGATGCCTTCTGAATTAGTTATCAACTGTCTATCCCTAAAAGCTATAGCAGCACGTAAGACAGTGAACATTTCCATTAATGTCTTTATCAGATGAATTAAATTGTTCATTTAGTTTAAGAAAACAGCTCCTTTCTGTTCAAAACAACAGGTTACTTGTTTTTTGTTTTTTTTTTTTTTAACCCTAACGCATCAACAGCAGCTTTCTAATGGATTTAAACAACCTTTTATGGGAACTTGAGTCTTAATAGAAACTTCAGTTTTTATCTTAGGAAATCTCAAGGCTCTGGAGGGTCATTCTCCCAAAACAGCCACACAGGCACTTAATAATGCACTGTAAAGTGCCAGCGTGATGGTGGAAAGCACACAGGAATGGTGGAACTCTGTTTTAAGGCTGGCTGAGAAAGGAAAATGAATCAGCAGAATCATAAAAGCAACATCTTGTGACTGGACAGATAGTGAGACACAAGATAGTCTGGACAGCAAACTTTGAAGAGTCCAGCACAGTCTTAAGGTTGTGGTATGTTGAGGACTGATAGGAAATATTACTGTAGCTGAAATATCCTGTCTGCAAAGCACTGATAATTTTAATGAAGATTTAGTCTATGAAAAGCTCTGTTTTTTAATTCATTTTTAAGGCCCCCTTCCCCCCCCAAAAAACATATATATTTATAAATTGTAACACAATGCAGTGGCAGTAATGATGTATGTAATGGTGTGTTATCAAGAATGGTAAAGAGAAGCTCGTCTTGTGCCTAGACAGTATTTTAATGCCTAAGACTGAGTTTTATCAGAAGGGATTTTAGGAAACAAGCATGTTCCTATATGACTGATGTGTGGGCGCTTTACTAATGTAGCTGAGAAATAGGTAGCAAAGAAGTGCACTCTGAGAATGACTTGTTACTTTCCAGAGTGTGTTTGCTAGAAGAATTTAAGCCTAAAAGCACTGAAATGAAGAGGCAGGGTGGAGGATGGATGTACTTGAATATCTTTTTGTCCTTCTCTGTAATGTTATATTAGTTCTGGCATTAGCTGCTCTGCTCTGCCAAGTGTCCCTATTCAAGTGTGATTTGCATGCGTGTTTCAATGCTTATTTGTGTATTTAACCTAATATGGTTATAATCCCTAGAGGGGCAATTAAATTGATAAAGAGCAGGTATGGAATACTGATACGCTTGTCCTGATTGTAAACTGTATGCATATCAGCATAAAGCACTTTTACACTGTGCCTGAAGGAAGAGATGGCATCATTTTAATGAAGCTCTCAAATTGATAGTACTTTCCCAAGTTGTATTGGTAGTTATTTTACTGCTTGTGGATTCCCAGGTGATGCTACACCAGCCCTAATTTATGAAGGTTTTTTAGCTAGCTTACTTAGAACGTTAGGGTAATGTTTCCCTGCCTTGTTGAAAGGGATTTCTTTCTCTCGCTTACCTGTTTTTCTTTGGGGTTGTTGACCTCTGACTGGTCTGCAGCACTGTCCCTCCAAGTCAGGAATGATAAGGGTTGCCTGTGATTACAGTGCTACTGTGCCAGGAGATGAATTGCCATCAAGGAGTTCGGGTTTGTAAACAGTTTTAAGATTAGCTTAAACATTTGCAGTCAGGAACTAGTCTTTTCCCACTTGGCCAACTGAGGGAAGCTGAGCTGCCTGCTCCCAGGGAACTGCTGACTGCTGCTCTCTCATGCTTTATGGCTCCTTGAAAGCTTTTTGCTGAGGGTTGCATTGTACAGTTTGAGAAAGCAACCTTGTGCTCAAGGTACAAATCAGGTATGGTGTATGTTAGGTGTATGCAAATGAGGAGATAGAATAAGAGGGGGAAATAAAGATTAGAACTGATGTCAAGTGAGTCTGGCAGTGGAAAGGAGAAAAGAGCCGGAGAGGACAGGATCAGGGAGAATTTGAAGAACAAGAAGTAAATGTAATGAAGAAGGAACTGCTAAGTCAGTGGAGTGAAAACAGCATGTGTTCGTTTTTGCATAAGCATAAGGTAACTGAAATTTTAAGAACTCTCTTCTGCTCCACTGCTGTTGTGTTCCACTATTTTGAAAACTTTGTCTTGACTCCATCAGCTTGTGAATGTATTTTAGGATTTAGTGCCATCTGAACAACAGTGCAAGTTACCTCTACGTTTAAAGAGAATCCAGATTATTTAGACTGGAATTTAATATGACTCAAACCATGGGATATCAGTAACAAATAATAACTAATACTAAAGGAGGGACAGGGTTGGGAGAACGTAACCGTCTCTCTCCCACCATTGCTAATGTTTTCTAGTGAAAGACACTCATTTTATTTGATTTATTAACTTCATTTCTAATTATATTTTATTATGTTACATTGTATTATAGTGTGTTATCTTGCATTCTGATATTTTATTTAGTAAATTAGTTTGTTTTTCCTCAGATCTTTGCTGCTGTTTTGTTTTTAAGCCCATCTCTCTACCCTTTCCTCCTTTTCCCCTTTCTTGGGGTGTGGGTCCGTGGATCCCCATGCCCTTCTAGTCAAGGAACCTGGCTGGACCAGCCCATAAACCATTGACCCTTAAGCATCACCTGTTAGTGCTCTGGAAGACTGTTTCAGTTTGTTTCCATTTGAATGTTACTGTCTTCCATTGTGGAAACAGTGAAGTCCCAGATGATGGGCGATGATGATGCTAAGCCAAATGGATTGCTGGTGAATTTAGGCAAGCAGTGATCTGCCATTACAGATGCAGAGTGTTTTGTGCGTCAGGATGGTTCGCTAGCGATTATTACAGGACTAACAACTTAAAAAATAGTAGGTCTGTCTCACCTCTTGGGTAAAGGGGTAAAACTCTTATTGTTCAGCATGTGTGCCCACTAAAGTACTTTTCCTGTGCTTTGTCCCAGTGTACTCAGAGTGTTGCTGGGTGTGCTGGTACTGATAATAGAAGGCAACACACGTATCTTTCCCTTAAGTTAATGAATAATTCTATGATTCTATGAATGCTATTTAGAACTGAAAGGAGTAATGGTGATACCTGATTAGCTGTAGAGAAGGTGAGTACTGCAGTAGGGAGAGCTCTTTGTAGGCAATGAACCCTGCTTCGGTAACTGTTAAGGAAACTTAAAGCCAGCAGAACAGCCCTCACCAAACCTACCACCCTGTAACATAACAGTTCTGACAGAGAAACTGAAGCCTACATAAATGCCTTTGTTGCTGCAAAGAACTAGCTTCTGTGGGTGGAAGCTGGTGATATGTGAATCATTATGGTGTGTCAAGTCTCATTTTAAAGACCGTAAGTTTACCTTTTTAGAAGAAAAACAAACTACTTCACCAGCCTGGAGAGTAACATTAATAATGTATTTTTATCACCTCAAAAGACCACTAGAAGATGAGCTCTAATATTTCAAATGCAACAAGCGATCTATACACATGAATCACAATTTGTGTTCCATTACAACCTAGCTGATATATACCACCATGCGCTTTATGGATTTTACTCTAACAATATTAAGTAAAAACCCAAAGCTTTTTGTGATGAATACCTAACCTTTTACAGGAATTTGTAGAAGTGTGGCCCAAAGCAACAGCTTCAGCCTCGCCCTACAGGCTTTAATAAGAAAGTACTGCTGCAGGTTTTTACCTTTCAATATTATTCTCTGTAAAGGAAACATGGAGCAGCTGAAGGTGAATGCTGCTAAGGTAGAAGAAAATATGAAATACTGAAAGGCTATTTGGAAGATGCAAAGAAAAACGTTTTTAAAAGAGTTAAATAAATGAGCAAATTTTGAAGAGAAGAATCTCTTGCTGCTTCTGCTTCCTTCTTAGGCCCAGTTGTTCCTGGACTCAAGGACTTCTGCAACCTAGTGTAGGTTGTTCTCAGTTGCCCTGTTTGTAGTCAGGTTGTTGATTCAAGATCCTCATCTCTTTTTGAGACATCCTCACACATGATATTTTCATATAGGTTGTGGATTTTCTTTTAGTATGTGTGAATTCTCATATTTTGTGTTACAGTAGCATGGGTCTCGCTTGCAGCAAGTCAGTTCAATTTCCTTCACCTCTGCAAGTTACAATTCTCTTGCTTCTCAGGGGAACAAAGGGGAGGATTATTGTCCAGTGAATTCAGTGAGAAAGCTTGAGATCAGCAACACATCAGGTTAATTTTCAAGCACGTTCGTTGCTGTTAAGATGTTATAGCTTTCTTTTCAGATATCTTTTTGTTTCTCTCCTCTCTTGCATAAAGGCAAGATTATTAGATATGCAAGAACAAAATTCCTCAAAGCTATATTTCAAAAGCCTATTACAAAGAGTCTGCAAGTGGAACAGTGTGAACACACATCAACACCTGAGTGTTTCCCAAGTGGCTGTAGCACTTGGTATGATAACAAGACATGGGGGGATCTTACTTGGCTTTTATCCTCTGTGTGTTGATGCTCCTGACTTCTTAAAATTCATTTAATCCAGTGGTACTGCAGCAGGAATAGCAGAAATGTAGGAGCGAGATATTTCAAGGTGTTTGTGGTGGTATATAAAGACTTTTGCCTTCAGACAGTTGTTTCTACTTCAGCCCAAGCTGGTAAGAGTGAAAGATCACTACCAACTGACAGCTGTTGTTGACCAGTGTGAAGTGATTTAGCTCATAGTTCCTCCTGGATGGATGTCTGTGATACTAAAAATGTGTCTGTGTCTCAAATGCAGCTACCACTGCTTAGGGAGGTTAAGTGGGATACCCGAACTTAGGCAACTATAAGCTTAGTGTTTGCACAGTTAATGACCACCCCCCTTCTGGCGCTAAATGTGGAAGTAGCATTTCCTTTGCATCTCCATGAGGATGTTTTGGTGAGGAGGTTGGGTGGCTGTAGTTGATCTATGCATGACATTGTAGAGGGATGTATTAGGAGAGCACTGTGGGGTAACCAACTCATCTAAACCCCACCAGCTAAGGAGGCTCTTCAACTGTGTTGTCAGTTATTATAGTGTTGTCACACTCTTTCTTGAGTGTGAGTGATCAATAACAGTGAGAAACTAATAGGGGAAAAATAAGTCTGATTCTTTTTCTTTTGCATGAACATATGTAATACTAGAATTAATCTTTTGAAAGCCATGAATTACTTGGAGTAAAATCTGTGCTACTAAGCAGAAAATCTATCCTGCTGAGAAAAAAGAAATGAGTTTTTCAGTATAATATCTGGTTTGGTGGGAAAAGAAGGGGGAAGATTTTAGAGCATCACTATGGTGTATTTTGGCAGGCTAGTAAATGATAGGTTTGATTTGCTATTGTGAAAATAATAATTCTGAATTTTGGATTTACAATAAGGATTGCTCAAGCATAAAGAAATATGATGCAAAGTTTCTACTGCTCCCAAGCAATCTTTTTCTTTTCTATTGGAATGACGTGAGTTAGGTTGAAAATGGGCTTCCAGGCAACCATCTTCTGCTGGTGTGGGAACTGGAAGTGGCACAGAGTGCTGATCAGTAATTCGTTTGTTTCAGGGACATCTGGAGTACTCACTGACCAACTCCCTATTTGCTATTCTCTCCTTACCCTTAAAAACATCATCATGCCATATCCGTTCGGCACCTAAACCAGTAGCATGTTGAACAAAGTTACCATGCCTGTAATGATTTTAGTTTACCCATGAGACAGAGTTAACATCTTCAGTGTTGTGTATTTATGGTTCTGTTTTGTATATTTAAATTTGCCTCAATTTGTTTTTACAGTTGTAAATAATAATAATAAAAAGTCTGTGTTTTCTTTTTCCAGTTAGGATAATAATATTTACTACCATAATTAAATTTTGGTGAAGAACAGTAGAAGGAACTCAGCACTTAGATGCAGGAATTTTAGCTTTACTTTAAGGAATATTTTTCAAGTAAACGTGCCCCATTCTTTAATGCTGGAGTTAAATCAGTTTGCCTTTGGAGTCATAAGTGAAATTTATTTTCTCTTATTAACTTAGCTGAGCTTGACTGTGGTGTTCCCTGTTTTCTCACTGCAGATATTGATGAGTGTGCCGCCAAGATGCATTACTGCCATGCTAATACTGTGTGTGTTAACTTGCCTGGATCCTATCGTTGTGACTGTGTCATGGGATATGTCCGAGTGGATGATTTCTCCTGTACAGGTGAGCTCAAACGTATACATCAGTGGTGTTATCTGTTGTGTGTAGTATTTGGTTTCTGTTTAGTCTCTGGATCACACCAACAATTATATTCTAGTTGGCCTTTTTCACAGTTGAGGGTACAAGTGGTGTGAGGTTCATTTTTCTCCCTGTGATGCCCTATGGGATTAACTGGTAAGTGGCTCAGGTAGCCCTGCAATAGGTGTAAACTGAGTGCTCTTGTCATCCAGGACAGAGTCCCTTCACATCCCACCGCTTGTGTGTGAGGTGGGCAGCTGCAGATCAGATCATGTCAGGTTGACAAGCACTGATTTGTCTATCACCTCAATCCGTAGCTCCATTCCTGTTTCTTCATGAGAGAGAATAACTTCTCCAAACCATTGGAACTTGCTTAATTTTTTTAGCAAGAACACGAAAAGGATTCGTGTGCGTGGTGAGAAGAAATAATGTTACATTAACTGGAGCTTAAACTGGGCAGTGAATTGAAAAAAAAAAAATATCCAGGAGGAAAAGTTTTATAGTCAAAGTTGAGATAAATACGTAAGGGCAAAACTGATAATGTATTGTTAGGTGGCATGAATAGTGTTAATGCTGAGAAATAATATCTTCAGAACAGCGGCACATTATTTAGAGAAGAAACAGTGCAGTGTGGTCAACTGCGATAACAATCAATCCAATGATGCCTTTTTAATGTAGCAAAATGATTTGGGGGTAGTTGGATCTCATTTCCAGCTACAAGTTTTTAATGGACTTTTCCTGGTGATTTTTAAGAAAGAAGTGAGAAGCTACTGAAATGCTTTGGCTAATTGTACCTAACTGGACAGCATCTTTCAATCTCAACCCTCAAAAGAAAGGCTGATGGTGGGATTATTTTGGTGGTGCACCTGCCTGGTAAAGAATGAAAATATCAGACAGATTTATTGAAATGGAAATAAGCAAACTTGACACTATATCAGGTTTAGAATTGCGCTGGGTGAGCTGTTCATTCAAGTGAAAAGATGACACAGGAGTATTCAATAGGAGAATGATTTTTAGCCTGGAATAATTATATTGTAATACATATGTATCACAAGTCCTCTTTAGGGGAAGGTCATAGGAAATGTAGGCTTTTGTGATGACAGCATGTTTTGTAGCTATGATTATGTAGTTTAAAAAACTTCAGGAAGTTCCTGCTCACCTCTTGAGAGATGCTGATACTAAACAGCGGTATGTAAGTTTTTTTCTTGTTCTTTTATATGCTAGGAAAGACTCAGAACTTAAGTTTTGCTTCAGTGTGTGCGTCATATAAGGTAGTGATTTTCACTGTGATGGGGAAGGCGTTTTTGATAGTTGACACTTGCTTTCCTTATATGTATTACTAATTTCCTGTTGTTCCTCTCCTTCCATCGAGGCAGTGTCATTAAGCATGCAAATGGTTTAGAAAGCAGGATATTTGTGATTTACAGCAAAGCTGTGGAGAGTAATAAGACAAGTTAAATGAATGTGCATACGCAACAAAAATCCAGAATGGATGTAACTAAGAAATAATGGAATGAATGAAGTAAATATTTCTCACCGCTTTTATTGTCTTGCTAAAGTGACTTCTCTTTTCTTGACATCACAGATAAAAAGCACAGCAAGTATGTAACATAATTGAGGAGAAGCTTGGTTCATTGTTAGATAATAGTATGTTACAATAATAAATGTTATTTTAAATAAGCGTGCAATAGAAAAGAAATAAAACAGGTGGGGAATACTTAACTAGATTCCCCTCATGCTGGCACCAATGTATAGGAGGCACAAGCGAAACAGATTATTGCTATAACTCCATTTTATTTTATTTTTCTCTTTGTTCAAACTGAGTGAAAAATTATTGTGTTACTGAAGTATGCATTTGGGGACAGTAATTCATTGAGGTGACTAATTCATAACGGTGCACAGTGTCTTCTGCTCAGACAGGGGCTGTTGTGAAAGGCTTGTATTACTGGCCATCCCTATGCTTGCTGAGCCTTGTGGTCTGGTGGCTCGTTGTCAAAACTTGAGTAGCAGTGATATGTGGAAGCCATTTATTTTGAGCTGAAAGAGGTACAGTCAGAACAGTATTTAATTTCTATCAAAATGTTTAATTTGCCTGTTGATGATCATTAGGTATGCAACTTCCTGTGAGTTTTCTCATAGACCTTCATGTTTCTCAAAGAAATTTGTACTGTTTTGATGTTGTTGATTTTCTTAACCCTCCCCCACCCCCCAGAGATTTGTTGAATAATGTTTCTTAGCCCTGATAGTAAGAACTGTGGAGAGGGAACTTCCATCAATACAGCAAACAGCAGCTGTACTGGAATCTGTGCTGAGTGCGTAGAGAATGCTGTTACAGAGACACAAGCGTAACTAAAATAATACTCTGAATGAATGCAGAATTGTGTTAAAATCTGAAATATGACTTAAAATGAGGTAATGAATATTAATAATTAATATCAGTGTCACCTAAGCAGACGACCTGGTGAGCAGAGGTTCACCCCGTGGCATTTTCTGATAGGTTAGTCAGCCTAGCAGTAGCTTTGACCTACATTCACCAGGGAAGATACATTAATAATGTTTTTGCGCTTTCCTGTTCCTAGAGCTTTGAGCTCTGAATGTTAATTAAGTTGTTCGGTGAAAGCCAGTTTTATTAAGAAAGTCACCCTTGAACAGGAAACTTCTTTCAGTCTCTCCCAGTGACACTGACAGGTTGTTTATCTGTTCTCTGGTAAATCACAGTCTTGGTCTTTCTGAAAATGGCAGCAAGATTTGTTGCTCCAGATGCTCTCATTTACTAGAAACTACTGATTTAAAGTATTTTATTGACTACCTCAGGCTTATACCTTGCTTGCTTGTTGAGAAATTAGTTTTTTGATGGCTTTCTTCTTATGTAGCAGTTGGGCAGTTTGTTTCAAATGTGTGTATGGTTTAATGCTTTTTTTGTTGTTTTTTTTTTTTTTTAAGTATTATAAATTCTGAATTAAAAACTGGTATTTTTGGTGGGCTGCATCCATTCTCTTGTAAGGTTTTGTAACTGTGTGTCCGTTCTTCTGTAGATTGAAACAAGGTGTAGTTTCTTTGCCCCACTGTCCTTGAATCAAATTAGCAAATGCTGTGTTGTATTAATAAGGACTAAGCTGTCCATAGTAACTAGATATATTGTGCTGAAAGAATGGGCAGATGTAGAGTTGATTGAAATATACATTTGAATGGGAGGAAAAAAAAGCAACCACGTTCTTCTGCTCTTTCCTTCTTCCCCTCTTCCATCCAAGAAAGGTAACTCAACTGCAGAAATTTCCTGCTGTGGTCGGGGCAAAAATTGTTTGCTATCACTGAAATTGATGCCTTGAGAATTTTGTTGCTGGAATTTACCTGTCAGGTTCAAGATGGTGTATTTGACCCCATAATAATACTAATAATGCAGCAAGCTTAGCAACGGTGAAGTGGCAATCAGGGCAGGTTGCTGGCCTCTCATCCAGAACCACTGCATGTGTCTGAAAAAGGCCTGAATAGAAGCTGTTAGGCAGCCAATTGATAATACAGCCACACTGAATGAAAGTGCTCTTACTGCAATCCAATCTACTGACCCTCTTTACTACCTCTTTTTAGTGAACTGAATTAGCATTCAAATAGGAAACTTTCTTGTGTGTATGTGTGTGTGGCACTTGGACTTTCCACACACTGCAACGTCTTGCATGTTCTCAGAGATCAATAATGGCCATGTGATGGCCAGAACAGATTTGTCTGCTAGCTGGAAACCTGAAATCTGGGTCAGTAGGCAGACAGGATAGGTCTGTAATGGAATAGTATTTAGACTCTTTCAAGGGAAGCACATTCTTTGAATGTTCTAAAGCATCTTGCCTTGCACTAGATCATTTCAAAAGAAACATAATGAAAAGAAGAATTGGATTTAGATCATAGTTGTGTGTCACTATTTATAGATTAGATAGCAGATGTTTAGCATGGTATTACTGGGGGTAAGTACCTCAGTGAGATCTGAACTTCCTTTCTGTGACACTAACACATAAAGTGCTCTGAAGCATTCCCTGTTAACCTTCTATGATCTTGATTTTTGTGCTTCTCTTCTTGTTGCAGCTTATCTTCAGGGCAACACTTGGACATTTAGAAATGCATTTGGAAACTGGTCTTAAGTTGGTATGAATGGTTGATGTTAGGGTGGCATGAAATACTCTGATTCAAGTCCCTTCTTTCCTGAGGTTGTTATGTGTTGATTTTTAAGAGGCTGGACAAGAATTGTCTCCTAGAGTTAGGTAGTATTCTTTTGTATCAACTACAGTCAGTAGCGTCTCTGTTCCCAGAACTGGGAAGGAAAACTTTGTTTAGTTACAGGTGGCTTGAAATAGAGAAACGTTTGTTTGGAGTCCCTCAGAGGGCTGTTGGCTGAGTTCAGCAGCAGGAAATCTATGCACCAGTGAGTATTGTCTGCATCAGAGAACATTTCTTTGCTCTGCAGGACAAGTCAGCAGACAACTAGAAGGGTACTCAATCTAGCAAAACAAAACGAGAGTGATTCCTTGTCAGGTGACTGATACCTGCATGGAACTTGACACAGAACTCATCAACTCCAAGGAAAGCTTTCAGCTGCTTTTGCTTTGTCTTGAGAGAAGTCCTGTACAGAGAGAACTAGCACACTAGTGCCATTTATAATGATTTATAACGCTACTATTACAACAACACTATTATTATTTACAATAATATTAAATAGAGTAATTTTTTTTGTACAGCCAAAAAAAGCTGTGCTGATGTGGACAAGTTCGCTTTTTAGTGCATCCCTAGAAGACTGATAAGTATTTAGTTGCTGTTTTGAAAAAGGAGAAGTTGAAATACGGAGAAGTGGAGTTTCTTGCTCAAACTCACGGTGAGACAGTCGGAGAGTCAAGGAAATGGAGTCTGAAATATTCAGCATGGGTAAAGCATGGACTTGCACCAAAAAAGTTGAATATTTCCACAGGAAACAATAGCAGTTCATTGAAGCACAGTGAGCCCCTTGAGTAACCACATGACCCTCGTGTTGTAAATCTTCCCCTATGCTTTCTTGTTCTCGAGGTATGGATGCGTTTCTAATTTGTCCAGAAGATCTGGTAATACTTTCAAGTCTTTCTGACATACCAATTTTCTGTAACTTTATTAATAGTAAAATTAATTAAACATCTGACTGCAAATTGTGCTGGTAGTTATATTTCTTGACTTAGGAACAATTAGTGTTTTTACATGACTTCCTAGGTGCGGCCATTTGTGCTAGTATATATCACATATCATCCCTTTTATTTTTAACTTTCTCAGTCCTTACTCAGCCACTTGGGAAGACTTGCTTAATTACTTAGCTAAATCTCCACAATTTAAGCCCGTCACCTTTTCTCACATTCTATTTTCAGGTCTTTTTAATATTTAAAATCTCTTTTCATGAATATGTTTTATTCTTCCCATCTTTAAAGTCTATTTTTAGGTTAATGGCTGGACTTGTACAGAAGTGTTCCAAGTTTTTTTGTAACTTGATCAGAATGGTCTCTCCAGCTTTTTCACGTCCCAGCTGCAAGGTAGTTAACGTGTGTCAAGGAAAGAGCTCTAAAGCATGATCCCCAGGTAAAGGGCACAGTGAGCATGGGTTAAACGCAACCTAGGACCGTGAGAAATCATATGGGTGGATCTACTGCCAAAGACTGGTTAGCCAAGCACAATGCTTATTTGGCTGGACAAGAATTGTGTTTTCCCAGCGATAACATTTTTTACATCCAATCTCCCAAAGCAGATTCTTTAGGTAGAGAAAGAAGAAATTTCAGATGAATGACTAATGGCCAGATAGATTCTATATAGTGTTTGCTTTTGTTGCATGAACAGGTTTTGTGACTGGTCTGCTTGCAATAATGACCAGCATGGTTAGGAAAAAAGGGCTCAAGTGCTCTTCTGTTTTGCTTGTGTGTATCTTGTGATGTGTAGCATCCACCGTCTGCTGTGACTAAAATCTGTATGTATATGTGCATATATCGTGCACATACACATCTCTTACAAAGAAATTGCATACAGGGGAAGAGAAGCCCTGAGGGGTGGATTGCAGGCATACCAAATTCTTACTGCTTGGATTTAAGAACTGACAAATAGGATCGGAGATGCTACTGCTACACCTCTGGGAAGGCCAGGGACTTGCAGTCTATTACTTTGGATTTGACAGATGTTTGAGTTGAGTTCCTCATGAAAGGCAGGGTGCCATGGTAGATGAGACCAGTCTGCCAAGGAGCAACTAGCATAGCTGTGAAATGTGCAGCACTTAGCTGATCTGCTGTTGGAACTTGTATTTGCTGCTTGATTATAAGATCTGCAGAATAAGGCCTTTATTTCTGAAACAAAGGAATTACGTAGAGCTTGTTAAGCTCAAAAGAATGTTATTCATCAAGTTCATGGTGCTTATGTCTGATAAGCTTTTTCTGACAGTGAGAAATATGTATGCCAAAGGTTTTTCTTTTCAATCTGTGTGTATTTTATACTCAAGGAAATAATATATTTATGTTTCTTCCTTCGCTATGATCTCATTTTTGTACCTGTGCTGAATATTTCATAGATGTGTGCATATTGACTGGAGAAAGTTAATATTTTATTAACAGCTATTGATTTTTAAATATCAGTTACTGTGTATAAGTGATCAAAGAATTGCCTTCTGAGCTATCTTAGATATGGAAAAAACCTTTGGACCTGGGTTTAGTGATGGCAAACTGGTATTTGTTTGAAGTGGCTGGGCTGTGTCTATGTGTGGATGATGAGACAGAGTATCTCTTTCTCTGAAGTGTGCAGTGTCATCAGGCCTTGCGAGTTCTCTTGTTCTAGTTTTGGAGCATCTTTGTGTTCTATCTATCAACAGGAGCACTGTACTATGCGTAATATTTGCAGGTGAATGCCAGCGTGCCTGATAGCCCAGCTATCCTAAATTAATTTCTGAGTTTGTAAACATCACCAAATAAGCAAAAATCTGTCAGTGCTTCACAAGCACTTCAGAAAGGCAACAATTCGAAGGGGTTCAGAGAAACTGCCACTGGCAAGTCCTTGGTCCTTAAGAAATACAAAATACAGCCTTTGGGAGCGACACAGGGAAGGGGAGCAAGAGAGGTGCTTTGATCTCTCACTTTGTAGTTAATATTGTCAGACTTTCTGCTTCAGGCTTTTTTTTTTTTTTTTTTTTTTTGCCTTGTAGTATGAAAATATTCCTATTTAGTTACGTGATTGCATGTAATAATTGCTCATACTGGGGACTGGTCACTCTCAGAAATAACTTCCATATGCACTTTCAGAGAAGTTGGACACAAGGCAAGACGAATGAGTCAGCCTTACTAATTGTTGGATTAGTCTATTGCCACTTTCATGGGCTTAGTTTTGTTCTTGCTTTTTTTCCTTTTCAGAGTTAATAAATGAGGTTCATATTTAGAAAATACAGTTTGGAGAGGTTGGGAAAATATAGTTGGGGAAGGCTGTTATAACAGAAAGGTCCAGAAAACAGGGTTCTCAAGCAAGAGAAGCTTAAGAGAGCTTAATAACCTGTAAGAGTAAAAAATATATATATTTTATCTGTTAATTTCTGGTGAAGAACAGTTTCCAAATCACAAAACGTTTCCAGTTATTGGCTTTGGAGCAGAGGAATCCTCTGGTTTTTCAGAGCTTTTCTTTCAGATAGATTTCTTGGTATCCTGATCTGCATCCCGTGTTTTTTACTTAGGCCGTAAATGTCACTTTGCAATAAAGCAGAGACATTCGAAATGTAATCACATTCCAGCACAATGTAAAATGTCATTGTCTTTATTGCACGTGCTAGTATTGTCTACTCCATCCAGAGATAAATAAATGTTCTTCTCTTTTCATTTCTTTTTTTACATGCTTTTAAGAGTTACCTAAATCCTACACTGCATTTTGCAAAATCATCAGTTTTAAGTGATTGAATAGAAAAAGCAAATAGTTCTCAAAAGCAAATAGTTCTACAGTGCATGGCTTTGTAGTGACCAGATGCATTTCCCAATAGAACAGGGAAAATTTCTGCAGTATTTCGTATGTCCTTTTTTTCTCTGTATGTCTTTTTGCCTTCACTGCATCTTTAAGACACTTCTCAGGTTTGACAGTCAGCTTGCAGATACTGAGATCTGCAAAGGAAATATCTTGTAGGTGTTCTATTACCTAAGAAGGGAGGTGCTGGCTTATTTTACTCATCAGTGAAGATGGTAAATCCCCACTCCAAGTGACACTTCTCCACCCTCGCTGATCAGTTAATATCTGTATGGATGATGTGGGCTCCTTTGTATTTCTTCTTGTTTTGCTGCTGTTAGAATTGAACTATGGACCGAGACTGTTAAAATGAAAAAGTTAAAGATAAAAATTGAAAAAAAGAAAAGTAAAATTCTTGCCTGATGTGTGACAGAAATTGAAGGTTGTAGAGAGTTGTTGCTTAGGGCACTGGGCAGTGTGAGATGTATAAGCGCACATGCTTTTTCCAGGTTGATGCTTTCAGAAGAAACCAAAAAGAATGTTTTTAGAGGCAATGGAACAGCCCTGTCTCATCTGGCATTGATAAATTGTGTCTCCTATTTTGAGTGATGGACTATTCGGGGCTAAATGTTACTGCTACCCATAAAGACAGTAAGAGGTTTCCTTATTACACAGATACTGAAGAAACTGTTTAAAAAGTCATCTGGAAAGACTTAATCCAAGGCAATAAAATTTGAAACATACAGTTTTTTTTAAAAGAAACTTTGAAAACAAGCAGTAGTGAGTTTGGTGAATTTAAAAGCCCTTTAATATTTTGATATGTAAACCACGTAGGCCCTTTTCCAGGGAGCTGACTTTTTGCATGTTTTATCAATAAATAGTCAGTTAAGCATTTTTGACTAGCTAAAAAATCACTGTAAAAATCAGCAAGGATTTGTTTTCTTTTTCCTTGTATACTTGGCTTTAGATGGAAATGTTGTATGGCTAAATAGTCAGGTAACAGTCAACAGTGAGGCTGCTGAAAGTGAGGTTAACCTGGAAAACTGCAAAATCCAGAGGCTAGGTTTAGAAATCGTACTGTATGTGCTTATTAAGGTCTACCGTCAAACTGGACTCTGAGAAAAAGTCTCACTTAAAATTGCAGCTGCTTTTGATTTGTGGCTTTGAGATTGTTGATTTATTAAAAATCATCCGTGCCATTAGACTGCCTGACAGGATCCATAAATTGGATTGGGAACCAAGGGCAGTTATTACTCTATGTGGATTTTATTTCTGTGCTGGAGAAAAGAGGCCAATTAATTCCCTGAAAAAATGAGTTCTTACTACTTTTGAAATATGAAGCTCTCACCTGTTATTTTTTTTTTCCTCAAGCCCTTAGAGATATTTGTTTTTCTCACATTATTTCAACGGGTTAATTGCCTTTAACCAAACGTCTGTTCTAATGAAAAGCGTAGCGTGTTTAACACAGTTAATTTGAGATGCTGAGATTAAAACCCATCAGCAAAGTACAGTGAACTTGAGAAACTAATGTTACATGAAGGTTAAGTGCTTATCATGCTTGGTGAATTCAGACGGCTCTTGAAGAACATTAACAGATCAATGTTGATCCTGTTCTGTAGATGATCCTAATTATATAAGTTTTTGAGCAACAGATGGTTATGAGAATAAATCATTACTAAAATGAAAAGCTGTTATACTTGTTTTATTAGCATGGTGCTAATGTTAAGGTTTGTGTACTAAATAAATCAAAGCAATATATAGTAGTGCTTCATAGAAACTTAAGACTAATTAGATTTAAGAACTAATTAATTAATAGCTAATATTTTTGTAAGGTGATAAGCTGGATGCTGCTGTAGCCCTGTATTGACTCTCCAGTCAAAAACAATACTTTTTAGGCTGAATGTGAGCTTCCAGTGTTAAGCATCTGCTGGAGATTTTTTTTTTAAGTCCTTCCCTTTTTGAACATTAGTGTGGTTAGTGAGTTGTCAGCAAATCTCAGATTATATGTAGACTTTGCCTTGCTTTGAACTCTTCCATCTCTCCTTTCTGTGTACTGCGTGGGAACAGAAAGCAAGTTTTGAGTAGTAATTAAGGGCATTAACTCTGCACGCATCTAGAAATAAAACTGTTAATGTTTTAGTCTTTTAATATTTCAGATTACCAAAAAGCCATAGAAAAAAGAAAAACAACAAAAATCCTCCAAGAAACAAAGAAAAAAAAACCTAATGCGACTGTTTAGTCAAGCAAAAAAACCTTGTAATAGGTTTCTGCTGTAAGAAATTGCATGAGAAAAAGTTTTTGGGTGTTCTGGCAAATCACAGCACCGTATTTTGAATGCTCAAATAAACAAGCTGCTAACATGGGGAATTTTACTAATAACTTTTTTAATGACCACTGCTTGTGTTTCTCATCTAATAGCTCTGTGGGCTCCAGAGTTCTGTGCAGAAAAGATCTTCTAACTTCTCAGGTCGACTCTGAATCTTTTATTTATTTATTGAGTTCTTTAAATCAGTCTTTGCTGGGGAACGTACAGCTTAAGTCACTTACTTGAACATTTCATAGCTTATAAGATGTGTTTCTACAAAGGTGGTATTTTCTTTTTTCCTGTACTTTTATTTGTCATTGCTGTTATTATGAACTACTAGTATTAGATTTTTTAATACATGAGGTTTACCATAAAAGCCATGTTAGTCTGAAGATTTTTCACTCTCTGATTACATTGGAATTCAATGTGATGTTAACTTTAGAAACACGTGTTGTTAGGATGAGACATGATACGTACTACAGGAAGAATAACCCCAAACTATGCCTCTTTGTCAACTCTTGTGGGTTGTTCACTTGTTATGGCACAGAGTAGCTTGAAATGATAGCGCGTACTGCACCTTGTACAGGCTGGCTAACTTCTAAAAATTCTTCTGTAAGCTTTTGAAGATGTTCATTGCGGAGACTAAAGGTCTTCTCTGCTACTATGAGAAATGAAATCAATTCTGTCCAATTATTTGGTTTGCCTAAAATGAAAGGTCATCATTTTTGTTCATGAAGTGTGTTAAATCTTTATGTACTGCAGCTGAACACGTTAGCCTCTCTAGTGCAAAGACATGAGAAACCTACTGTTATTGCCTCCTGATGAAGAGCATGCAAGTCTAGTCTTTAAAGTCCGTGCTATTCTTCTTTCCTCAATGATGTCTGTACTTTCATAGGTGATTCATAGGTAACCAAACCACTGTGCTTTCAGTTTTGTCAAAGAACCTATAGGAAATAGAGTATGGAATACACTTTGATGATTTCCTACTGAGTTAATTTGAATAGTTCTATACTACTGGGTGAGGTGCTTCAGCTAACCACAGGTGAAGGTAAGATCAGCCAACGTGAATGTGAACTTGGTCTTCTGTCAGCCTAATATGAGGAACCAGTAATGAAAATGGTAAAGTTGTATGAGCTGGAAGGCTACTGGATGTGTAAGCCAATCCTGGATTCTTTCTTACCCCCAAATTCTTGAGTTAGCAGTCTAATATCCATGATTGTTTAGTTATTTTTCTAAATATAAAACATATTTTCTTTTTAGTAGAAACTGGCACCTTGAACTGCTGTTCATCTAGTATTAATTCTTTGACAGCAAACTTGATTGTCTCAGAGAAAATGTTTGGCCTCTTTACAAGTGTAGAAGGAATCCTTCCATCCTTCTAATGATCATTTTCTACCTTGCACCATAACAATCAATAGTTTCATAATTAAATCCTTGCTACTACTACTACTCATGTTATTCATGTGTGTAAAAGAGCTACTGTTCTGAGTGTTATTGGGCTCAGTATCATCTGAAGTCTTAGGCATTTTCTGTAAAATGACTGTTTCTGTCCGTTGGCTCTGATTTTTTAACTTTATTTCACTAAGGAAGAGAGCTTTTAGTGCTGGGAACAAGATTATTTTTCTGCCTTCTCTTATTCAGTTTATGCACCATTGTTCTATCTGCTATTCATTCAGGTACTGAAAACTCACAATCTTTTAAATCTTTTCATTTATTTAAAGAAAACAAGTGTGACCTTCCAAGGAAGAAAGTTAAGTAGGTACATGAATATTATAAGGATCTCAGAAAAATAATCATTTTCATCATTTTTATAGTTCACAAAGAGGAGGACAATTGATGCTTTCTGTTTAAATCCTTCAAATGCTATTTGCTGGTGTAATTTCCATCTGTCATGATACCTTACTATCAACATCTTCACGCTGTAAGCTCTGGTATAAAAATATGATCATTTAACATGATTAAATTAAAACTGTTTCTGGAAGCACAGTCAGGTTATTATGAAATATCTCATATAATTGGATGAAAGGAACTTGGTATGAGTTAAGTTGATCAGGTAGAAGCAAAAAAGTCAGAGGAAAATAACTGCTGGAGAGTATTTAAAAACAGCTGCAACTGCATCCATTACAGCACTGTGATACTTCCACATGAATCCTTCAAGGTCCTTCAAAAGATTTTAAGATTTTTGTGGATGTTATCATAGTTTTACAATAAAGTGCAATTTATACGCAAAATCCAGGATATTTAAAAACCTATATAAAGGTATTTATCTGTGATCTTCTTTTTTTCCTTTCTATTTTCTTTTAAATCTCTGTAACTGTTTAAATGGTATCTCTTGCCCTGCATATAACTTCAGACTGGGGCAGGAAAGTTTAGCCTTAGTAGCATGAATTTCAGTCACTGTATAACGCTGATGCCCACGGTTTTTCCTCTAGTTTCTTGAAATTTGTGTATTAACGCAAGTGTGTTTTTTGTTTAACAGAAAATACTGTTAAATATTCTGATGTGTTTCATCTCAATTCATTTTTGTTTGAGTTTTTCCTTTCTGGTGCTCAGTGTTATCTCAGTTTTTTTTTAGTATGGGGTTGTACATTAGCTCCTTTTTAGAATATAAAGCTATTTGTGTTCTATTTTGTTGATTCCACGGCTTTGTCATTCTGCGTCTTTTATTACTGTCAAATGGAAATAATTAATATCTTATTTCTTTGCTTTTTCATCTTTCTGTGTGCAGCTGGCTGAAATTAGAGTTACAATGCTTCTCCCATTGTATGTATTGTTCAGAGAGACTCTATTTCCAGGTTTAGTTTAGTTTGTTGTTGTTTTTTTTTCCCCTGTACTGTTGCTTATCTTCTTTAGATCTTTTTATATTCCAATGCCTGGCCCAATAGTTGTCAAACCAGCATTGATCAGAGATGTGGTGTTTCCTTTCAGCCTAGGTGGAAAATGAGAAAAGCCCATCCTAAAATGACGCGGTAATCCTTCTGTAGTTAATGGTCCTCTTTTGATGGCTATATTATTATTATACAACTTACACTGTGCCTTTTCAAGCAATAAATGGCACTCAGCAAGCAGAGCAGAATAGTAACTGTTTCTATTTGAAAGGGTTTTTGAAAACCTTACAAAACAAAGTCCTGGGCTATAATAATGTCAAGTATTTCAAAGGGAATAAACACAAAATATCAGTCTTCCTTGTGAATTGTTCAGAAAGAGAATGGAAAGTAGGAGTGCATTTTAGCAGTATGGGTTAGAAGGAAAAAAAATTGACTTGGGATGCGGAATAAACCATTTGGTTCACCCAATCCAAATGTGCTGGTTTCCTGTAGCTGCTTGGGCTAGTGACGACTCAGGGAAACACTGCATGGCTGACTCTTCCTTGACAGATGCCACAGCCTCAATTGAAGCCATCATGAGTCTTCATTAAATTCATTTAAAAAGTGTTTCTCTCCTTTGCTGTACCACAGTTATTTATTCATGGATTATTATTATTAATGAAAAACAAAGGAGATGTCTCCTGACACTTATTTTCTCTTTATATTCCCTCACTGTCACTCCTCCAGCAGAAAACTGCTGTGCTGTATTGGACTATTTCCCAAACTCCAAACCTTGACATGGTTCTCACTAAGAGTAAGAATCAAATACTAGACTGCATTGTTATTCAGGTTTCTCATAGGATTAACTCAAGTGAACTTCCTACTTTGCATCTCTGCCTATGCAAGCTGTCTGAAAATACAGCAATTTTGCCAGTGTTGGTGTGGTTGCTGGTGACAGTGCTAGTGACACCTTGTTCAGTTTAGACAGTGTGAACTCTTTATAACTGGTACATGTTTGGCATCCTATAAAGATCTTTCTGACTCAAAAAGTGGCATTCCTCTCATTGCAGGAGAATTAAAAGAATCAGTCCCGTTTATGTACAAATTTTCAGCTGAAAAATTATAGTGGTAGACCTTATCTGGTTCTAGTTAAATATTTGAAACATTTTTGTCCTATTAATTTCCTAACTACGTGTGAATATGCTGAGTGAGGTGTGTGCCACAGGATGACTTCCTTGGGTTACGGTGGCATGAGGTATCCCATTGCAATTCATTTTGTGGTTCCAGTCGATTGTTTTGTTGTTATACTAATTTGTTTCACCTGTGATCTTCACAGTTCTACCAACTGGTATAAGGGGGCAAATCAGTATCAAAATAAATCCTTTTTCTTCCTTTTAAATTAAGTTATTAATATTTATCTATTCAAATTACTATTCATTTTTAACATCTTAATTCAGGGATCTTTTCCTGCAGCATTGGTGTGCTTATCAGTGTTATGCATAGGAGCACTGTTTCTGTTGCTGTAAAATGGAGATTAGATGGAGGGCTCTAAATGACATCCAATTTGTATGTATGGGAGCTCGTGGCAGGAGGCTTCCTCTAGGGAATTCATCACTGTTATGCCGCAGTCCCTGTCTGTGTGTTCAGGTTTTCTAAGGAGTGGTTAAGATGAAAAGTTCCATTGTCCTCTATGGGAAGAGTTGCTTAATTTCTGTAATGCTAATTTAGTGCTGATTGCAGCACTTGTACATCCTTTGGAAAGGCATATACCTCTTCTCTGCAACAGTATTCTTTGTTCACAGGCATCTATCAGCTGTGTTACAGAAGCAATGCACAGAACACTGATCGTTGATGATTGACTTTGAGCCCCTTTAGATGGCAATACTAAAGCACGGAAATAATAGATTTGTCTGAACTACATTCCAACTGTAATTATGTCACTGACTTTTCTTGCACCCGCCCTGTAAGACACCAGTGGGAGCAGCAGGTGGAGGAACTGGGGTATCATTTCCCCTTCCTCTTATAGGGAAGAATTTATCTGAGAAATAGACAGCAAAGACATGAAATATTTTTCAAGTGTTAAAGGCGGATGGTGTCTAAAGCAGGACTATTATTTGTTATGCAAAGTATGTCTTCATTACAATAAGAAAAGCATTTGATCATTACATTTCTTTTGATACAGAAAGTCTATGAAGCTAATATCGGTGTATATGGCCCTTTGCTTCCAATAATTTACCTGCCGTTGTCTGGCTAGTGCTAAACCCAAATAACATGGACAGTTGTGCATTCATTTAATGAGAGAGGAGTGAAATTCAGATTGTGCTAGATGTGCTTCCCACTGGATTGTGATTTCTACAACTCTAAGCATGCACTGCTGGAAAGTCTGTGCTCAGTTTATCTAACAGCATCATTTCTCCTCTTTCTTCACTGAAGTGCTCTCTATAATCCTGCTTTTCTTCCCTGGAACATATCTTGTAATTGGATACAAAGCAATGCTATGGCAAGTTATATGGATAGGTTCATTTATTTTGTGGAGGTTATTTTCCTTTGTTTTCTGTTTGTTTTTAATCCGTTTTAGGATAATCGTATTGCAGATTTTAATTTAACTTTATTCTGGGTGACTCGCAGCCATTTTCTCACAACTTTTCCTTTGTGAGGTATGATCCTCTTAATAGGAGTACTTTTTCAATGAGATCATTAGAATGTAGATATGGTTGGGGTGAAGAGGTTAGCAAACTGTAGTTCTAAGCTTTTTATTCCTATCAATATTCATCTCCAATTTTAATGCAAGGACTTCTTTACACTTGTTCTCTTTCCATTTGGGGGGACTGGAAGTAATAAACCTTTGTGGAGGATTGTCTGTATTGTTCTTCATGTGGAAATGTAGCAAGGGGTTGAGCTAGTGATAGGAGAAAGCTCAGGCTGGACAGATAATTCCAGAACCTGTCACCACTGCACAACCCAGGGCTGGTTCTGCTGGCCAGAACCATTGAAGAGCGTGCCTGGCAGAAACCTTTTCTTAACGAAAATATGGAGCAGAGGATTAGATAATAGACTATTGGGGAAATAGTCTATCCTGTAAAATGGAAAGAGTTTGAAATACTTGTGCCTGTGCTTTCACGCAGTGCTAAAAGTTAAGTGTTCAGTTAACTGTTCAGAAAGCAAGATTGAAGATAAAATCTAGGCCTTTGATATTTGTTGGTCTTCAAACATTTTCATAGCTTGCAGTGAAATTTTTTCCTTGCTGATATTTCATCTTGATATTAGAGGGGATATTTCTTTCTGACGTAGGTTTTGACTCAGTTTAAAGTAGTCTTTGTTCTCCATTGACTTTCCTCATGATGTGGTCAGGCACTGGAATGGACTACCCAGGGATGTGGTGGAGTCACCAACCCTGGGGGTGTTCAAGGAACGGCTGGATGTTGTGTTGAAGGACATGGTTTAGTGGGAGCTATTGGTAATAGGTGACCGGTTGGACTGGATGATCTTGTAGGTCTTTTCCAACCTCGGTGATTCTGTGATTCCATAATTCTATGATATTATTTTACAGTATGTAGTATAAAAACATGGAAAATGCAGATACTGCTAAAACAAAAAGCAAAAAAAGCCAAAAAAAGGACATGCTTTTAGTAAGTTTTAGTATTTTTTATTTTACCAGGGGTTTCTGGATGCTCATTTGAGGTCTCTGGCTGTGCAGATGTTGATGTTGCTTTTTGTTGGAAAGGGAAGGCAATTCTTCCTAAGTTCACTGTTGTTTGATTCTCATTTCTCCTTTTATTTCTTTTATTTGACATCTGTCTTGCTTTTTCTAGTGAAACATTCTAATCCTCCTGCATTTTTCATGTTTCCTTCATGGTTTGTGGTCATTTAATGCTACTTTCTCTGTTTCGTTGATGCATATTTGTATGGACTTGTTTTGTCAATATTAGGTACTCAAGCTAAGCATGGAATTTCATTTTGCCTTTTGTAAATTGATTTTTGAAGACATTCCTCAACACCTGGCGTTTTGTTTTTCTTAATTATTTCATGTTTTGCCAAAGGCTGACTGCAGCATCCTACCACCTGCAGCAAAGAGGCTTCAGATAGCACTTTGTTAGCCAACCTGGTTAACACTGGAATGGGATCCAGAAAATGTATGCCACTTCATCCTCTAGAAGCACTTGTTTGGTATCTCCAGTGTATTTTTGCAGTGCTTTCCATGTCGTTCAATGATTTTAGGTAGCTGAGGTTATTGTCTCTATTCTCCCCCAAATGCTTTGTGAAGTTCTGTTGGAGAAGAGTCACCATCTTACGCTCCTTTGCATCATTCTTTGCTTGGATTCCTGTTTGACTTTGATCACAGTAGAATCTATTTGTAGCCAGTTTCCTTTGTTTGCCAGCGACTTTTCAAGCATTTGTATTTGAGGTCTTTTAGAGAAGAATATTCTCTTTGAATAAATCTCCATCAACCATGCATCTTTTATTTCAGTCTTACAAGTGCTGTATTTGCATAGCTGAGTAATTTGTGTTATTTTTTTTAGTGAGAAAAGTGCAAAATAAAGTTGCACCATCCTTATCCTGCAGCTAGTTAGTTACAAGATACTGAGCAATGCCCTGCACAGGAATTCTGTTTGATCTACCTTTTGTCTCAGCAGAGGCATCTTTATACTGTGCCATGTTTTCCTGTTGTAAGAATGAACAGCTGCAGCTAAAGGAAATCAGCTTGGGATATAGTCAGGTCTCATAGGACAGGGTTGGTCTAGTGTGACTGCCATTACAGTAGAATATCTCCAGGGAAAAACATAGGTGCTTCAGGAAATGGTGATTCACTAGTTGCCATTCCTATCTATAAATCAAAATTGATTCTGCGTAATGAGAGTAAATGTAATGCTAAAGTTGCACGCTTCAAGGGGTAAAATGATTTGATCTCTTCCTTCCATTTACAAATTCTGTGGTATCTTTTGGATGCTGTTGGAGTAAAGTGAAGACCCAAGTGTGACATAAAGAGACTTCTTTTTCTTTTTAAAGTGCTGAGAGCCCATTTGTCCTAGTTAAACGCACTGGGGGAAGCTATGTTCAGAGAAAACTATTTGGTAGTTTAGGTGCCTAAATATTGTGTTAGAAGCCAGTTTTAGAAATGTATTTTTAATAATCTCTACGCTCACCGACTTACTTAGGGGAGTTGCAAGTAGGTGAATATTCTGTTTACTTGCAATTCTATAAGTACTCCGTCACAAGCATCAAATATAATGGACTCCATCATTTTTACAGCACCTGTATAATTAGAAACTCATGCATAAAACAGAAGGGTGGTAAGACTGAGGGGGAAACCTAACAGCTTGGCTCTGACTTCTTAAATGACAAACTGAGCTCTAAGTCTTTGTGTCTTCTGTATCAGTGGAAAGGTGCGTGTCAACGCTCTGCAGGCCTTTCCTTGCATCTCTAATGGGAGCAAAGAAATAATGTGTGCCCTCAACTGTGATTTTATGTGTTCTTGTGTGAGCAGATTGGTTCTTCTGTCACACACGTGCTTACATTACGAAACGGTTCCACCTTAATATATTGCAATAGCTCCACTAAGTTTTAGCATAAGCATGAACTAGGCTTTTTACGGCTTTTGTAATGTTTTTTCATGTGTGGAAGTTAAATTGCGATGGAGTGCTGGCATGAAAAATTCTTTTGAACTTATGTCACTAATACAAAGTTCATCAAGCCGTGTTGAAAAGCTGCACCAAAAGGTAAATTTCATATGTTTAGTTATTACTGATTTTGAGTGTTCCGCACAATGAGGCTTGCAGCTATTGTTGAACTGAAAATACCAGGAAGATGGGATTCTGATATCAACCTCATAAAATATGCAGCCTCCACAATTTTCGTGGATAAAAAGCAGTCTGTCCTTTTAGATTATGTCATATTGCAATTATAAATAAATCAGTACCATATTGCTTTAGGGTGTTTATTTTTTGACACAGTGCAGGTGTTTGGACTCTATTTAGCTCTGAGCAAAACAGTCAGAATAAAACTGTATCTTAAGATGTGATGGTAACAGGCATCTCTCCTGTAATTTAGACAGTGGCAACCGCTGTGCTGTCTCAGATTCCGTCATTATTTGTGATTTCTTTATTTTCCTAAGTGAACGTCCTATGATTTAAGGAATCTGAGAACTTCATAGAATTGTTCTTGCTATTCATCTGTCACTATTCGTCACTCACCTCTCCCGTCTTGCTGGAACTGTATATTCTCTTTCTTTCTGCACAGTACATCACAGTGAGTTCCAAAGCTTTATTTACTCTCTATATGAGCGCTAATGTGTTCTCTGTATGAAGTTCTCTGCTTCATAGCTATGTCAAGAGAAGCAGTAACTACTCATAGGAATATGGATGAGTTATGGTTTACAAATATATCAACATGCATAAAATTGTGGAACTGGGTCTGGAATTTGTGGGTGTATACTGCCCAGTTTCTCTGAAATCAAATATCATATTCACAGTTTGGGATCAGGCTGAAGATTACAGGTGTCTTGTGGAGAGAGGCTGGCATGCAGACCAGGTTACTGCGTACCTCTTATACGTACATAGGATAAATTGATCACAAATTCAATAAGAAGGAATACCTTTAAGATGTTTGGGATCTCACAGATGAGGGCATAGATCTGCTTCCCATGTGCACAGCACTGCATTTTTGGTAATTTTGTGAACCATTTCTATTGCCACTGTGGTGTCAGTTACACCAGAGATACTACTTAGTATTTTCTAAAAATACAGTGCTGTATTTCATATTTCCCATGTTCCCTTCACCCCCAGTGCAAAAGTTTGCTTAATGAGAGATTCATTCTGAGCTGGAGGAATGTAAAGGGAGCTCCTAAGCAATCTGTTACCATTAAATGCAGGAATTACTCTGAATTTTTATGATAGAAACTGGACAGTGCTTACTACTACATTTTGGTTCTAAAAGATGTTTTGATCTACATGGGGTTGAGCCTCAGTGCTGTGAAACTGAAGACTGAGCAGTTTACTCAGTGAATCGGCTTGTCCCATCGGCAGTGATAGGACAGAACTGGTTTAGCATGGGAAAGAGAAGACTGTGATAAGTCCTCATTATACAGTCATACAAGCTGCCCTAGGGTGAAGTGTTTACAGATGCTTTTTTAGGATCACTTCTTGGCATTAGAAACCAACAGAACCCTGCATCCAAACAGGACTAATCTGACTTCAGTAACTGCACATAATTGCAGCAAAGTGGCCAGTTTAAATGGAAAGTGTGACAATTGGGTTTGCTGTTTTCCAGTCAACCTGTGTGTTTATGTATGTATGTATGTGTCAAAATGGGTAATATTTCCATTATTGATACATATGTCATGGGAATTCAATGTCAAAAAACACTTGATACTGTGACTCCTCACACAAATGAGCTAGTAGCAGAGTTTTTACAGTTACATTATTTTCATGTTCTTGACTAATTTTGACACATCTACTCAACTTACTTGTGCTTTCAGACAGTAGGAAATACAATTTAAATGCAAAAGGACCAATGGTGTATGCTTCCAGTGATTCTTGTATTTTTCAACATTTGATCTGATTTCCTGTTTTATTGCCCAATGCTGTTTTTCCTTTAACCTTGCAGAGCTTCTTATCAGAGTCTAGGCTTAAAACCTTCTTTATATCCTCTTCCTAAGAGATGTTATGTAGCCATTTACTATATATCATAGTATCATAGTATCATAGTATTGTGCGAGTTGGAAGGGACCTTAGAGATCATCGAGTCCAACTCCCGGGATTCGAGCCCTCTGTGTAGCAGAGCGGCACTTCTACCCCCTGCTCCACAGGGGGGGATTCGAACCCGGGCCCCCTGGTGTTGCAAACGGGAATTCTACCGCTGCGCCACCGGAGGCACACAAATATATATTATTCTAGCAAATGATCTTCCTTTTTTTTCCCTGCTCTGCACTCCATACTTTTTCAAAAAGTTACAATTACGTTACAGAGATGTTACTGTTCAGGAAGGGTAGCTACAGTTTGCCTTGGTTTGGCCAAAAAATGTGTTTATTGTAGTAATGTGAAATGTCCTAGAACTACATAGTGAACTTCTCTTGTGAAACTCAAACAGGTTCTATTAGTAGTTGTTTTTATAAAGTAGAAAAGCAGAACAGGGGATCACAGGATAAAGAATCTTTCCCTTGAGGTGGGGAAAAAAAGGATAGGTATATATAAAAATGCTCTAAATTAGCTATTGGTATTTACAGAAAAGATATCAGAATTAGTGCAGTTCACTGGAACTGTCAAATTATGGTTCAGCTGTAGTCAAAGGTAAGCAGAATTGTGTGAACGTTTAGGTAAGAATGTATGAAGTACCAACTGAAAAACAGGAGTATGTAATTGTACAGATCCAGCATGTTTTGAAGTCTTGAGTTATTTGTGCACTTAGAAGGTCCTTCTTATTTCTGTTTTTGTACAGTAAGCTAACAGTGGACCTGGTGAGTTTCATAGGAATAGGGCTCATTGGTAAGGTGAATGTCTTAACAATGAATAGTGAAGTTTCTACATGCTGGAATAGAATATAAACCTTCACGTTTACCTCTGCTTTCAACTTCTTGCTCAGGGGAAACAAGGAAGGCTTAGTGTTTTGCTGCAGAAATTATAGGCTTGAATACTTCACCTGTTGAATTCTGGAATCATACAAATGGATGTTACAAACATCATTAATTCTCATGTTTGCACACTGGTTTCTTTAGAATATGGTAGTGTTAGTCTGTTTTCCACTACAACTATTCCTATCACGTAACATGTTTGAATAAGATAACAGTAGTTTTCTTTATGATCTTTGAGTATGTGACTACAAGTTTTCATTGTGGAGTAAATATCTTAACTATACCAAATAATAACTGAAGTTGTTGAGGAACAAGAAACTGTCAGACAAATCTCAGTGATTCTCTCTGAATACCCATTTGGGAATACAAATCTCATTACATTGTTAGACCAGTTTCTAGATGGTTCTAGGCAGACTGGCTTAACAGACTAAATCAACATAAAACAATAAAAAGCATAAGCATAGCTTACATTAGTATTGTATCTAGTAAGCTTGATTTTGGATAGTGAAATGTGACCAAAATCTAATTCAGTGCCAGGAAAAAAAGGGAAGAATTTCAATTTATTATTTTAAGGTAGGCATTCAAGCAGTCTTATTCAGACAGCAAATATGTGAATGCTCAAAATTTTATATTCAAATTAAATCTCACTATTTCTTCCTAATTACCCAGGAGTAGTATGTCTACTCTTTTAGAATGCAGTCTAAATAATTTGGCATTGAACACCAAAAGCTGTTCATTGTGTCTTAAATCACAATAGCATTTTAGTTTCCTATTAAAAGAACTGCAAAGCAGATATTTCTGCTAGTACTTTGAATATTTAACAGCTCATAAGGATCAAATTGCAGTGTATCCTTATGTTAAGGAAATTGGACTTCTCCTGTTGTCATAGAATGGCTTAGGTTGGAGGGGATGATCATCTAGTTTGAACCCTTTAGCCATACCAGGGTTGCCAGCTGCTAGATCAGGCTGACCGGGATCCCTCCCAACTAACCTTGATCATCTCCAGTGGACACCACCAGCAGCCACCAGGCCAGGCACTGAGTAATCTGCCTCATGGTTGATAAAGCTAAAATTCCTGAATCCTAAATCTATGGCACCAGCTATGGATTTATCAGATGGCTTTTCCTGCTCCTCTCAGTATCCCTCACTGCCAATGAGGGGAGAGATGAAAACTCCATCTGTACTCCTGCTCCATCAACTAATTGCCCCAATGATATGAAGTCCCTTTTGATATCTCTCAGGGCTCCTCTCACCAACTTTATGGCTGCTCACAAGTAGGTGAAAATATGGAGTTGTTTAGGATTGTCTGTGTTCACTATTGTCTTTTACCACCTTACCATCCACAAGGTAATTTCTTGTACATAATCTGTTTGATGTATGCATCTCATTCCTAATTGTCTTTATTTTCTGGGGGAGAGTCTTCCCATGTGTACAGAGTAAAGTTTCTTTTTTATTCAGCCTATTTCAAAGCTATCCTTTTTGTTTCATCAGAATTCCTTGTGAGCTGAAATCCCGTTGTTGCTAAGTCTACAACATTTCGTGATTTCTATTTCTTATTTCTCATTTTTAAGGCCTTAATAATTAAATGCATATTTGAATCTTCATGACGTGCAGCAGAGCTTTGTTTGTTCTTTTAAAAGTATTGAGAGGTGGCATTCTCCTTTCACAGTTTTAAAAGGCCGTTGCTTAAGGGTAGCCAGACAGCTAATTAATTTTACATGAGAGCATGTATTCTATACAAGTGGTCTCTGTATTAATAAACAGTGGTAGAATCTGATGACCTTGCTATTCTTTAAGCGAGTTGTATCACTATTATACGTCTGTTGGTGTATAGCAATGGTTACTGCATTTCCGTTTACATACCCCAGAAGCAGTTGTCCTCTCTCAATTTAGAGATCAACATTGATTTCCTTTCAATGTTGTAAAAGTAAGAATAAATAGAAATAGTCAGAATCTTTTCACAAAGTTTTCCAACGATGAATGTTTTCTATTAAGCGTGAAGGCTTTGGGTAACTAGTGGAAGGAAATCCTTACAATAATAAAATTGTTCCCATCTTCTAAGGCAGTTTAAATTGGGGCCTTTTCTTGTAATGAGAATTGAAAGCAGCTATGGTGAAGGACCATTCTATGGGATGTGTCTCCAGTAATTGCATTCCAGTGCCTGTCCTTTTTAGAGGAACATTCTTATCTAATAATAATAAAGAAAAGATAGAAAGGTCAACACACTTGTGGAAAAAAATAAATCCTAAATCAAATATCCTTTTTAGAATAGGCTTTTGAACTCTGTAGGGGAAAGCTATCCTGTTGTTACAATTACCTGTGACTCTTGACTAAAAGGCGCTTAGCTTTGCTGTGTCTATATATTTTCAAATGGCGGTTCTAATTTTCTGTTTAAGATTTTGGACAAATAGTTTAACAACTCAACTACTTGATTTTTTTCCCTCAAGAATATACAGAGAGAAAAAAGAGGAAGCTGAATGAAAGTCTACCATTAGGGTCCATACAAACCCAGTAAGCCTACTGGTAGCGTCTCTTTCAACAAGGGAAAACAGAAGTATCCTAAGAATTGTGAAGTACTCTTCATAAAACATACACACAGATGTTATCTTCCTCTTGTGTAATTATATAAAAAATAATTTATTGCAAATATCTTTTCAGTAAAAAAGGGGATGACATTTATAATATTCCAAACTTCAAGAGTATGGCACAGGGTATAATCCATTTTTAACTACTGACAGTTCTGATGCTGGATATTGTAGCTGCCTGAAGCCTTTCACAAACACTGCATTTCATGTGCACACAAATGGAGATAGACGGTATTTACCTGTAGCTGTTTATTTAGAAATTAACATGCATCTGTATTTACAAATGCATGCTGACTCTTATTTTTCCTCTGTATGTGCTCTGAATTATTTTAGTGTGACAGTTTTTACTCTACATACAATTTTGCAGTGTGGTTTGGATGGCTTTCTACAGAATACAGTACCTCAGGCGTCCCAAATCTTTGTGTAGTACTCTGCCTCCCCAGCATGTGCCCCATTGCATTCTTCTACTTCACTGCAGCCCAGAACAGAGAGCTGTTTTTGAAGTAATGCTAAAGAGAATAGCGATGTGTTTCTTCAGTAAGATCAGGCTAAAGAAATGTGTGTACAGACTATTTTGCAGGAAAACAAACTGTAGGTGCTTTACCTTTATTTGCGTCAATACATACCTGTGTTTTCAAGAAAGCTGAAGGTCTGTTAAGGAAGCGGCTTCCTAGCTGAAATGCATCACGACCGATCAGTCTGCTGTGGCTGAAGGTAATGCAGCTATTACAAGAGGTGATCTTTGATAGCAAATACTTTGTGGACTGATGCAGAGTTTGGTTGTATTTTCAGTCTTGCTCAGGAATTAGTTACCCCTTGCCTTTTGCATGCTGGTATAATAAACACTGGTTGCAGATGTTGGAGTGGTGTGCTGCTTGCTTCAGCAGGGACTTGCCCACATGCCTGAGTACAGGGGGATGCAATGTGGTCCCAACTCTCTCTGTGGCAGTTGGGTAATTGTGCTTATTTTAGCTGTCTCCTATGTATCTGTGTTACTGAGGCTTTAACAGGAAAGAGTCTGTTTTCCCATTGCTACTTATTCTTACCCTACCTAGTTTCTTTGGGGATTGAGGAGAAAGGAGTTGTGTGTGCCCTAGTGCCAGTAGACCAGACCTGAAGGTGTTTTTTGCAGTTTATAGGATGCATTGCTATTCCCTAAAACAAGATATGCAACTGTCTGCTGGAAACTACTTTCTGGGGAATTAACTTTGTTTTTTATGTGATTGTTACCTTTGTAAGGTCATGTAATATCGAAACAAATTCTGTCAGACTGCTCTTGGGTATTCCGTTCATCAAGATAAGCTTATTTTATTAGGTTGCCTGTGAACAAAGCAAAGATAACTACAGTACTTATCTTTAACCACTGTGTATGCGCTATCATGCAGCACTAACTGTATATAAGCGTCAGTGTCCCCAGATTCATAGTGGACTTAAACTGAAGCAGAAGCAATTTCAGGTTGCCTGAGGCAAGTAGATAACCAGGGTTAACTTCCTAATGGTGGTGTTTTTCTTTTTGTTTGTTTGTTTTTTCCCGCGTTGTTCCTCCTTTTTTCACCCAATATATGTTTTCTTTAGATAGTTTTAAAGATACTCTTCAAGACAAGCATTGCTTAACGTATGCATGGGGTGTACTCACACTTAATACCTGTCCTGATTCTGTGGTCATGGAACAAAGGCAGCAGACAGATTATTGTGGAAAAGATGATTAATTTCTTACCAGTGGTCTTTCAGGTGCTTTTGGAGACAAATGACTATGCTCAGAGAAAGCCTGGGGAAGGAATGAGCTTTTTAGTCATTGCTTCTAAACTGGTGTGTTTAAAGTAGGAACTTTTGAAGATGTTGGAAAAGTCCACAAAAGCTGTGGGAAATTTAGCCAAGTCTTTACCCAAAAAAAAGAATACCAGGCTTAAATGTGTGGCTTGTGTAGCTGTGGTTGTAGCCAGGTGGATGGGAAGCGAGGATATGCTTGAGACACAGTGTCTTCTTTCATACCTTCTTTCTGTTTGAAGGAAAGTAATATTAAGCAGAAGGTAAATTAGCAGTTGCTACAGTAGCATCCTTCTCAGTAAGCCTACCAGCTCTATCAGCCTTTGTTATCTATTTAAGTAGTTTAAACCATAACATTAAAGCAAAAATACGTTCTCCCTGATCAGCTCTTGAATGGGAGACTTTGGAAAGTGATGTGTGAAAGTGATGTTCTTTGCAAATTACTTGTAATCTCTTTTGAGTTTAAACAAAACATGAGCTGACCTTCAACCCGCACTTCCCACTATGGATACCAAGAGAGTGAGGGAGAATGAAACCAAAAATAACTCCCTACTGACTGACTCTTAAGGACTTGTCCCACTTGGAATAAAAGAATTTTGTAAGTTGACAGAAAATCAAAGCTTTCTCATTCCTATTAGCACTGTAGCATCATGTTCTATAGACATCTCTACACCAGGGAAAATTTCATTTAAAGTTCCCATGATTGTGGCCAAACTGCTGATAAGAAATCTAGGGATTCCTTGTGTAGGGGAGATTCTCTCTGTATTTCTTATGCTAAGGGCAGATTTCCAGGGTCCGCTTTCCAAACTTAGTTGCTAATTCTTTAAGCTTTTGTCTGCTTAGAAAACTGACCTCAGTTTAGTCAGTTCTAAATAACATTGCCAGGATCTCTACATCTGCAGGAGAGGTGAATAGAATGATTTACACTGTTAATAGTCCTAGAAAGGTATAGCAGAGTATAACCTCTTTTGTGTTCTGGCAAAACACAAAGGTTACCATTGGGAATGTGTTGTTCACATTTGAAGTGCTGAGAAGATAATCAACTAATTCTGGCAATTATTTGAGTAGGAATCATATGTGTACATGGGCCTATGACAAACGCCCTCACATTGTAGATTGAATACAACACAATACACCTTGCAATCTAATAATAAATAGAAGTAGCAAGAGGAGGGAGAAAGCCTGGAGAAGGCTTTTCTTTTTAAAAGAAAGGAAGTATCATTGTTTCACTTGCCCATGAAGTACTTCCTTTCAGGGCGGCTTGATGATCTTTGCATCTGATGCAGCCATCTGAGCACCATGAGACCAGAGTAGGAAGAAGGAGAGAACAAGCAGCCCTTGAGGAAGCCTAACATTCTGAATATCTAAGGCATCTGAAAATTGGAAAGGAGCTAAAGTCAATTACAAAGCTGAGCTGGAGATCAACATAAACTAACAAGTATGAATGTAGACCTGAAGTTATCAGCAAAAGCCAGACATGTTTGAGTGTGTGCATATGAGAGTTTCTTACTGAAAGCAAAGAGAGGGAGCAAATGATGTCTTGCTTTGATGCTCATTAGAGGAAAATGATGGCAATTGATACCATTTAGCTGTCAAATGCATTAGAAAAAGAGAAAACATCAGACAAATGTTCTGCAAACATCTATTAAAGCTATCCCAGAAATATTGGTTTGAAGAGTTCCTTGGAATCTACCACTCAAATTTATGTGTGTTTTGAGTTATCTTGAAATTGGTTGTCATCCTGTATAAATGCATGGGTAAGGAAAGGCCAAACTTCAGCCTGCCAAAGCCTGTGGTCCTGTTGTCAATGGAGAGGCTCTTCTGAGTATGTAACAATGAATGTTTTTATAGGCACCACCTCTCTGTAGTTTATAGAAGGCTGAATTGAGCCTGTAGTCCTTTGAGCACTCCTTATTAGCTAGTATTACCAAAGTTTATCTTTCGTTCCAGAAGACCTCTGGAACCCGACTATACCTCTGAGTATGAGGGTGATAGTCTGGTTACTCTATTTGTGTGAATGAAGACTACCAAGAAGGATGCCAAACACTGAGTTTTGTTTAAGTCCAATATTGAAAACTTTTGCATGGTTCTCAGAAATATCGGTGCATTTTCTTGATTCCATTGAACAAAACTTTAAGTCCACCAGCAGAAAAGTGTTAAAGCCTTTGGGTTTTCTTTCTGCATTCCAACTGCTTACGGGAAGCCTCTAGTAATTGGAGGACGAAGCGAGAAACTTCAGGGTCAAGTTGTTCGCCACTTCTAAGTGATGCTTTACTAGACTAAAATTCATCAGGAGAGTAAAATGCAGGAACTGCAGTGAATTAGGCCCAGCAACAGCAGTTAGAATTGCTATGATGAAAGCAAAATATGGGAGTTTCTTTGGGATCCAGTGGTAGGAACATTTCTCTAAAAAGAGAAAACATTATTACACTTTATTAAGCAAAGATCCTACTCAGTATATATTGGAGCAAGTGGCTGTGAAAACAGAACTGTGTTTCTTTGTTGTATCAAGAATATTGATAGGATCTCCTCTCCTGAGTTCACTTGTCCTATATTTATGCTTATTTCTGTTGGTGATAAACAATGACACAGGGGTTAGTCTTCACATTATTCTAAGTTAGCCTTCTCCATAGGTTTTTGTCTTAGCAATACTTTGCCTCCTCACTGTTTCTTTTTTCCTGTTTTTGAACCTTAACAATCACCGTACATAATAATAACAATTATATAATAATAATAATAATAATAATTGCTTGTAATTAAAGCAAACCCATTTCTGACTCCCAGACCAAGCTACCAATAATCAGCTGCTGTGGCACCCTTGTTATGTGGGATTGGTTTTAAGATGCCACATCTTCAAGCTGAAAAGCCCACTGTTCTTTTCTTGCCTTGTAGAGCATGATGAGTGTGGCAGTGGGCAGCACAACTGTGATGAGAATGCAATCTGTACCAACACTGTCAGGGGACATAGCTGCACCTGCAAACCTGGATATGTGGGGAATGGGACCATCTGCCGAGGTAAGTCTGTTATTCTAGAAGCATTGTGAAAGTGGCATGCTCTATTAATATTTTCTGTCAGTCACCCACATTCTGTTAACTTGTGATGATGCCTGGATTCCGTCAATAATTCACTGTGAGATCTGTCATCTGGCAGCTGGAATGCTCATAGAGATGATGGGAATTGATTTGTGCATAACTTCTCTCAGCAAGAAGGAATTATTTCTGGAAAGCTAGGAGAAAAGGACTTACTGTCATTGTATACTGTCACTTGGGCTAGATATCTTTCTGCTTTTAAGTGATATTAATTGTTTATTAATGTGTGCTGTCACACTTAGTCTTTAAAGTTTAATCAGATGCCTTTAAAATTACGATAATCATCTCTTATTCTACCATTGTATTTCTGCACTGTGCCTACTGTCACATCAGAGCAGTTGGTTTTTTTTTGTTCTTTATATTCAAACACCTAATTTGAAGCTTTCTCTCTTATGTAAGCAAGAAATATTTGGAGTTAGCTATGCTTTCTATCAAGTGGTAGATCAGCTTTTTAGGAAGGCTTTCTATTTCTGTGGAGGACAAGCAGTGATATATTTAAAGGCAGGGGTGTGACTCTGTTAACCAGTTGGTTTAGTGAGGGCTCTGTCATGAAGGTGTACCTACTCAGTTCTACCTCTTATGTATTTATGAATTATCTCGTTGCATAAAAAGCTGTTTTTTCCTTCTCTGGGGTTGCATGATTTCTGCCTTACTAAACTGAATTGCAATAACTGAAAACTAACATATTGTTTTGAAATTATAGCTATTGAAACTGAGAAAATAGTCTGCTATGGACTTCCAAGGAATTATTTAAAGGAATAGGACTGATATCATTCTTGTTTCAAGCTAAAGTTCTTCACTAAGATTGGCCTGTCAGCCACTGAATTAGCATATGCCCTCTGATTGCTTTTTGATTTAGCTTTATTCATCTGCACAAGAGTAATGCTACATTCCAAACTGTTAAATGGTTTGTAGTGTTTTAAGAAGCATCGCAGAAACATTATGAAAATGGTGACCAAGTTAAACCTCCTGTCCGTACGGAAGTTCAGGAGGTGATAACTGGGAGAGAAACTCATTCTAGTGTGATTTACTAGATTACAGTGGATATAAATTACAGCACAGGCAAAGAGTTTCAGGGAAATCTCTGTGAACAGCCTGTCTGTGTTTCACTGTGTTTTTGCTTTTCTTTCTTCTGATGCTAATACAGTGTAAATCCTCAGTGGTATTTCTTTGAAGCAGGAATGCTTGGATTAACTCATACAAACCATCTTTTCACACTGATGATCTTTGGGCATCTGATGTTGGGTTAAATGTGCCAAAAACTCAAAGCCAAACTCCCATTGCATATTTATTAGTCTAGTAACGTTGAAGTAACTTAATATTCTGGTAATGAAAGTACACTTGAGAAATGCAGAGATGTTTTCATTTTCAAAATGTGTTGAAAGCTGAGTTGTGGTTAGACATATGTATTTAATATGTCTTGAATTGCAAGTGAATGTCCTTGATTACCTGTTTGAGATAAATGCATGTGGAAATAGAGGCTACAAAGTGAACTCTTACATTCTGACTAGGAATTGTGAACTGGGGAAAACTGGAGATGGTAGGAAAGCATCTTGCACTCTAATAATTACTGTATTCATTAGGGCTGAGAATTGTCTGTTGCAACGTGGAATAGTTATCACTGCAAGGCAGATGATACTAGAATGCTGTAGCATTTTAGCAAGTAGTACAACATGCAATGTCAAGAAGTGCTCTGAGCTTCTCAGCCTGTGGTTCTATGGTCACTTCAGGCTTTTAGAGTTTAGGTGGCTAATTTGAAAGGTATTCACATTTTGTCCATTAGTGGTGACATGTAATCTTGCTGAAAAAAATAAATCAGAAATAAAATCAGAATGAGCAGTTACTACACACTTTGGTTTGCTTGCACAAGTTCGAGGCTCGGCACAGGAAAAGAGTTGTGCACTTGTCAGGACAAATATAAATAGCTTAGGTCATCTTTTAGCAATTCTGAAGCTTTTGCCTTCAGGCAGTATAAATTGGAAAAGAAGTACATACAAACCAAGGTAATAAGTTCAACATAATACAAACTGAAGCTAGCAAACGTTCTCCTTAAGTCAGCTAGAAGTGTTTTATATTTACATGCTATTGATGTTTACATGCACAAAAGATTTTTTTCAACTCCTACTGGAGTAACATCTCTACAGTTCTGTAAGAAATCTTATTAATATTGTCCAGGAATACTATAAGTAGAATAATAATTTTATGATCAGAGAGAAGGACTGACTTTAATGTCAGGATAATCATAACCTGGATGCTGTCTTTCTCAAGCAGAAAAATAAATTTAGTGTGTAAGATTTTCTTTTGCTTTTCTGTACATGTGGTAGACTGGACTATATAATTAAGGACTGGATTGTGTCAAAGTAGGTATGGAAACAGTCATGAGGAGAAGTAGTGGAAAAGGGCATGGTCGAAGACCAAATGCTCTTCTTCACTAAAGTAGATACAATTAGAGTTTAAGTGACATAAAAATGGAGAAAGAAGTAGAGGTGACCATAAGAAAATCTTCATAAATGCGGAGGTACAAAAACGTAGGCAGTGAGACTGTATATAAGAGTAGGGAGAAACAGGACTTATTTCCTATGGATGTAGATATTTTCTCTATTTCCTGTAAGAAATGTGCTTTAGCACCTCAGAAAGATAGTGATATTCTGATCAGTAAAGGAGTGAGGCTGAGTTGAGATGAAATGACAAGGGACTGTGCTGCTGTAACTACCATCACTGTTAGCAAATTTGATACAGAACCGGGCCCAGAATAAGAAAGGATTTATAAGGTAACTTCTGCCATCGAACCATAGTAGTGGCCCTTTTTAGAATACTCAGATGGTAAAACAGGAGACTTTCTCCTTCTCAAGATGTGTTGGCTAGTCCTCTTTTTTTTTGTCTGTCTCACTTGTGCAGACCCAAAGTCTAACACTTAAACAAGCATGAATATTTTTCATTTTATTTCTATGTTTTACTTGCATAGTCTGCCTAACAGGTTTATGTGGTGCACTATTAATACCTCATTTGGAGGTTTCTACTGGGATGTAGATTTATTACAGTGATTAAATGAGGTGGATTTAGTTACAGTCATAAACATTAATGCAAGTGTGTGCAATATGACTAATACCTGGGAAGAAAGACATCAGACATTGTGGCATAAAAATCAAAACTGTGTTTATTCTAATTAGTTTCCATGTCGAAGAATCGTTTATTTCTGAAAGTATGAAATAGGTTTGTTTCTTTTTCCTGCAGTGTTTCTCAGAAAGCTCTCAGGGGATGGGGATTGCAACTCAGTATATGGTCTTAAAGAAGGCAGTTGTAATTTTGAAGTGAGATAGTCTCAGTTTTTCTGGTTTAATCTTAAAGTCCAGATTAGTGTCTTAATAGTACTGCAGTTTCTTATATATATTTACCTTGAAAGTTAAGTTTTGTAGTGTGGTTGTTACTTAAGGAATTATTGGTTACCTTATGAACATCTTACCTGGACTCTGGTATGGAACAATGTCCAGATTGTGAATGAATGATGATTTCTTTTCTAGGGCAATGGGAATGATAATATGGAGTCTTTATTCTCAATGCATTCAAAATATTTACCGATGACTGGAGTGATTCACAGACTTGACAATTAATTTTGTCAGATGTGAATCAATAATTTGGACTATTTTTCACTGTCTTAATCACAAATTACAATTGTGTGGACATGTCTTTTTTAAACAAATGGCAGCCTGAGTGCTATCCTTTATTTCAGTTTTCTCCTTTGTTTCCAAGCAGGAATTTTTTGAGTAAGTCTTAGCCTGAACTATACTTAATAACCTGAAATAAGGTGCAATTGAAAGAAACTGTATACCTTCTAGTGTGTAGATGTTGTATTGACAGTGTAGTAAACAGACAGCTAAAGACAAATACTCATCCCTTGTTATGAGAAATGCTCAAGAATAATGAGAGCTGAAGAAAAGAACACTAGTCTTATTGGTTATTCCTGTGCTGCATTTTCTACTTCTTTTCTTGCATCCCTCTTACGTTGACGTCAGTAATACTAAGATTAAATGCCAGCAATGTGAGACTGTTTGATATGCTAATATCATTTTGTAAAAGCATATCTGATCACTGTGAGACATCTTAACTACAACACTAGATTTACATGTTCTGTGTGTTTGTCGGATGTGGAGTTGAAAGCCTTTATGGAGCACTGGAGTATGTTAGGAATTAGGTGAAACAGTAGAATGGAATGAAAAAGTCTTTCCCCTCAGCCTCCAATTTTTGTGGTTGTAAGGATTTAAGTGGTTGATATAGCTTATTTCTTTAATTGCTGTTTTGTTGTTAAATACGCAAGTTGCATAAAATAATATGATAATTTGGACTTGTTTGGACATTTTGATCTCTGTTCTTCACCATATTGAGCTTTCTATTGTTGTTTTTACCTAGCACCTAGTGAATAAATCACTATAAAAGCGAATAGATGCATTCACGTGTATTTTGGTTTTACCTGGGAAAGGTACCATAGGAAGTATGATACCCTGGGTAGTCGACTTGTGGTTGGAACATTCTAGACTGAAAACAGGTTGAAACATTCTAGACATTCTAGAACTGATTTAATATTTTTGCAAGCATACTCAAAAAGATATACACTGATATCAGAATTCTTGTAGATTATTCATTCTAAAGGTAGTGTGGCTGGGCTCAGAATTAAAACAATACGATCTGAGCTACTACATTTCTTGTAGTCCTGCATTCACTTTAATAAAAGTGAAAAAAAAAATTGAATTGTCAGTGTAAGAATCTTTATGGCTTTGTTCTTGATTAGACAGTTATCAGTATGTTATATTTCTTATGGTTATATAATTAATTTAACACGGTGCTTTAGCCACATACTGTTTAAGTTACTTCAGTTTTAATGTTGTTGCTTTGGTTTTAGTAACGATTTAAAACAATCTTGATGACATTAAGATGATTAAGGAAAATTGTCTTTAAAACATCGTCATCTAG
The DNA here is from genome assembly GCF_039878825.1 of Excalfactoria chinensis. Classification (NCBI taxonomy): domain Eukaryota; kingdom Metazoa; phylum Chordata; class Aves; order Galliformes; family Phasianidae; genus Excalfactoria; species Excalfactoria chinensis. Next base: position 56,257,994 of record NC_092829.1, on the reverse strand, counting down.
ATTTTGTCATGTGAAATTCAGATGTAATTATTTTCATATGAAGAGCTATACATATTTACCATTACACAGTCCAGTGTTGCAGCCCTTCCAAGGGCAAAATATATCCTGCTGATGAGATCCTGTTCTGCGTGGGGGACTATTCAAGATGATTTAGAATGCACATCAGTTATGGACATAGGCCATTTAAAAACCATGATTAATGTGGCCTGTCAGAGTCCAGATCCTGATCTCTCTGCTGTCACAGATTGTCTCACTGCTCTGGATTTACAGCCCATGTAAAAACAGTATAACGCTGATTTATGTTTGCTGAGTAAGTGGTCCAGTCCAGAGCAGCTATAGTTATCTGTATGAATGTCGTAGTGATGTGGAAGTGAAATAAGCTTTATTTGCTTGCATGTGTACATCCAAAGGCTTCAGCTGTGACCTATGCTTGAGTATTTGTGAGGGGTTCTAGATTTACATTATAAAAAGGAGGTTCTCTTCTGGACTCATTTGCTTCTTGTCTCCAATTTCTTTGGTTAATGTTGGTTCACTGTAGGATCAACACGTTGTACAGTATGTGCAAAATAATTGGAACTATTTACAGAAGTTAATGGCAATGTTCTCTATGAATTCTTGGGCGCTAAGCTGGGTTATGTAGGAACATTGTTTTGCAAGATATTCTTGTTGGGTCCTTTCTACATCCTCATCTTGTCCTTTGCCTTTTGAATTGTTCCAGGAGTGATTTGAAAATTCAGTATTTGCATTAAATAATATTAAGACAGTCTTTGATGTTACCAGGTTGAAGTCTGTTTACATAAATATGTTATTCATTTATTTATGTATTTTTTTAGTTGCACAAGATGGTCACTGAGGTTTTGAAAGGAGCCTTGTAAGTCTGTTAGTTGCCATAGTAAAGGAATGGACTCCAGCCACAAAGCTTCTTTCAGCCTCAGTACTCTTCAGTACTTTTCCACAGTACGGTACATCAAGATAAAAGAAACCTGTGGTTTATCAAACGTGACAAAGGTAATAGCTGACCCTGTGTCTCATTCAGCGTGCACAGTACTGACCACCAGTAGGTGAAACTGATGAAGTCCTGAAAGGACACATTCAGTGTTTATTCTTTTTCATGGTGTTTCCCTATTTCTGTTAGCCGCTGTCCCGTGTTTATGCTGAATGTAGGATGCTCTGAGCTCCTTCGGAAACCATTCTATATTGTTTTTATCAGATGATTGAAATGGAGTGATGATGTACTTTAGCAGACTTGATATTAGCTCTCAGATAACAGTGTAATGGAGGCTGCGGTTTGGTGGTTTAAATCCAAGTTGGTAGTAAGGGCCTGTAATTCTTTCTCATTTAAAATTTCTCCATGACTTAGGGAGAAGGATTTTCTCTCTGTGTTCTTCCATTGGAGGAGGATGTGGGTTTCTATTCGTGTTGGCGGACGTGGCAGCTCACTTCTCTCTGCAACTCCATTCTCTTAATGTTTCCCAGCTGTACTTTCCCTCTGTGTCTTCGTCCTCTATTGCCTTCTGTCTTACTCTGGCTGCTGCACTGCTGTGAAAGGTAGTGAATGCTGGAAGGGCATTCGATGGCTGTGATAAATGTATGCAAACTGAGATGATGTAGCCAAATTTGGTTGGATTTTCACAGTTGTGTGAAGCTACTACTCTACACGAGCTTGTAGAGTTTCAGAGGAGTGGCAAAAGGTCAGAATAAGAGCCAGAGGGGCAAGGGGGAATTGCACCTCCCCTCAACTACCTAATAATTTTGGAGATTGCATTTTATTTCTTGAGTACTGGAAACAGAAAAACTGTGTAGGCTCTTTAATGGTATAACTTGCATATTTCTACCCCAAAAGATTCTCCATTTTGCAGCTTTTTCACAGTGGTGCTGATGTTTTAGCCTCTGCAACATGCTGACAGGTTGAGGCTCCTGAGTGTGTTGTGTAAAGTTCTTATCTAAAGTGTACAGCAATAAAAGTAATAGATGTTGCTGCGCTAAGTGAGCATATGCTAAGTACAAGACGAATGGCAAACTTTAACAGTATACTGTGAATGTTACCTGAAAGAAATGTTGCAGTGAAAAAGAATCTTTTCCAGAACCTACTGAAAAAAAAACACAAAAGGTGCTTTGAAGATTGCACCATCAAAATGAGTTATTGGGTGAATTTGGTACATGAGATACAAGAAGAATGTGAATTAAAATGGCTTAGAACACATTATGTGCAGTGAGAATTAGAAGTTAAAGTAAACCAAGAGGATGTGGGAATTGAAGAGGTCTCACTTTTCAACATGATTTAAAATTCAGTCATCCAAGAGTGGAAATGAGCCATTCATAAATCACAGAAATGAGGAGGGTGTTGTTTTTTTTTCTTATATTTATATTTATTTACTTTTTTTTTTTAAGTTATTCCTGAAGGGGCAGAGCTGTGTGACTTATGTTATTATTCTGCTAATAAATACTCGAGCATTCTAGTGTGTCACCTTGATGGTACTTGCAGTTTTCTCTCTATTTTCAGACGTGCACCTAAAAATGGGAATTGTCAGGTTGGTTATTTGAAGCTTAACATCAAACTGGACTATTTATTTGATGGCTACATGACATGCAGGCATATAGAGTAGGGCTTGAAAATTTAAGGTGATGTAAACTTCACAAATCTACCTTCGTTATTTAAAAAAGTAAAAACAGTACTAGTCCATACCTTGTGCATATCCATCTTAGCCATCTTTCTCCATAGCCTGTTAATTATGCTTTAGCCTCAAGGGTATAATGTGTATATGCCTCACATAGGATTAGAGGATGCCTTTCCTGCCACTGATGAACAGACTGGATGGTTCTTCTCAACCATTACAAGTAGTATTAAAATATATCCACCCATTCCCTTCAGCACATAATTTCAGTCTCTGATGGTTATGCAAACAAGGTACTGTGAGCAGAAAGCCCTGGGATGGAATAAAATGGCAGCTGGGTGTGGAGCTGCAAGGATGCTTGCGGAGTTTAAGTAGGCAATATCCATTCCCTTGCATTAATTATAATGGTTTATGGATGCTCATTAATATGCTACTTTTATTACTATGACACATGGTTGTACTGCTTTCCTGACACCTATTATTTCCTCCCTCTGAACAGAACAAAGAAAACAATAGTTGTCTGACATTGCCATGACATACGTTATTCCCAAGAAAAGATTGAGGTAATCAAATCAGTCCTGCATGTGCAGAGCTGTTTTCCCTTAGCCTTAGGAGAGAGGCAAGTGAGAAAATTCTTAATGTGGTAATTTTAGACCTGACTGGGCAGGGTATGTGCCTAACTAAAAGTAAGTGATTGACTCCACTGAGACTACTTCCATCAGTAGTCACTTAGGTTTTTGGTTTCATGCTGAATACACTTTGCAGTGTTTGTATCACAGAGGTTCGGATAAACACGGACAATAAGCATTCATCTTTTGTCGTGGGTACCAAGGGGAGGTTGAATATTTTGTATCTGGAGAAAGGATAGCTGAACCTGCCTATTGCTTGTCCTTGAATCCTCAGCAAGTGGAGTCTACGCCAACTTAATACTAGTGGTGCTTCAAGATTCTTCAGAATTATGTTGTTAAAATAATCAATACACTTCTGTAGGAAGCAAGCAGGCAGTGTAGTTACGAGATACCAAGACTTAGAGATTAGTTTTCAGCGACATCCCAGAGAAGCTGTTGGAGCTGAAGCAAAAATGAGTGGGAATCTGTGAGTGGTTGCTGATGGTTGTTGGTCAAGTGGTTTTTGAGTGCTCCATTATTTATTTATTCTTTTACTCCTATGAAAGCAGCAAGATTTAGAAGTAGTTCATGTGGGAAGGTCTGACCTGCTGAATATATGCATCCGTTACATTAAATGTTTATCAGGTGAAAGAATAAGAAGCAGAAAAGTGCCTGCACGCAGTGCAGGTAGAAGACAGGCAGTAGATGTCTTATGACTGCATGCTAGTGCAGGTAACTATGCATCCTTGCATAGTCTGGGCTGGGCCTGGACAGGAGGCTCCTGTTGGAAGTCAGTGCTTTCTGTGGGACTCTTTGGCTCTTGGGCATGAGGAAAGCAGGGCTCAAGGTTTTTGTGCAAAAGACAGGTGCCTGGTGTCTCTAACAGGTAGACTGGTGAGAAGGACTGAGGAAAAGTGCTGAATATTGTTTTTAAAGCACATTGTTGTGGTTTAACTCTAGCAGTCAGCTCAGCACCACATAGCCGCTCACTCACTCTCTTTGTATGGGATGATGGAGAGAACTGGAAAGGTATAAGTGTGAGAACTTGTGGGTTGAAATAAAGCAAAAGCTAAACAAGGAGTTTATTTGCTGCTTCCCATTGGCAGGCAGATGTTCAGCTACTCCCTGGAGAACAGAGCTCATCATGCCCAACAGTTTCTTGGGCAGACAAATGCCATCATTCCCTCTATCCTTCCCTTCCTCCTTCTTTTCCCCACATTTATTGCTGAATGTGACACCACGTGGTGTGGGACATCACATGGCCAGTCTGGGGCCAGCTGTCCTCGCCAGCTCCTTGTGTGCTCCGCAGCTTCTTGCTGTCAGGGAAGCATGGCAAGCGGAAAAGTCCTTGGCTGTGTACAAGCACTGCTTTGCAATGACTGAAACACTGATGTGTTATCACCACTGCTTTCATCAAAAATCCAAAGCACAGCACAATATAAGCCTCTGGGAAGAAAATGAACTCTGCCAGACCAGACAAAACCATGACAAAGTTATAACCGGAATTTTGACCACATTGCGTTTGAATGCTTTTAAGGATCTTTTCCTGTTTGTTTACTTCCCTCAAGTATTGTTATTCCTGTTGTGTTTATCTGAATGTCTACTGGGAGGACTACATGCAGGGAGGGATAAGGTAAATTACACCTAACACACGATATCTGCTACATGACAACTGGCTTAATTAACTGATACTGATAAAAGTAGATGTTAAAAATTTGCAAGCAGTGTCTCTTTGTGCTGAGTGCTTAAAACTGAAGATTGCCCATTAAACAGAAGCATGATATACGTCATGAAGCGTAATTTCAGGTATTTTTATGGTGCGTCTCTGAGCCCTGAAGTGTGTTTTTATATAGGCTTCAAAATCTTTTATATTGCTGTATTCCAGCAGTCACTGAAAAATATTCTCGCCTCCAATATAAATAAGCTGTGCTGTAGAAGGCAGCTGAGCTCAAAGTTAGCAAGCCTGGCGTATATTGCATTTGCCTCTGAAAATAGTTAGCTAATTATTATTTAAACCTTTATATTCTTTCTGACACTGCAACTCTGATAAACCCTGTGAGCCATGTCTCCTAGGTCACACTGGACAGGTTCAGTTTGGCTCCCATCTGTTCTGGGCAGGCATTGTAGACACATGTTAATGAGGTTATGTGTAAGAGGACAGACAGTCTATTCTTGCCACGAAAATTATGCTTGGTAGATGATATTTTGAACTGTTACCTGAGCTTAAGCTGTTACTTCCCATGTGTAGGTGTTATGAGAAGAAACATCATCATCAGGAATTTGTTCATACCATTTATGGTGTGGCTCAGCAGTTAGCAACAGCAGAAACTGGAACACAAGACTAATGCAAAGAAGAGCTTCTTTCCTAAGTGGTGGAGCACTGGAACAGGCTGAGCAGAGAGGTTTTGGAGTTTCCTATGGAGGTACTCAAGACCCATCTGGATGCCTATTTGCACAACCTGCTGTAGGGTTCCTGCTTTAGCAGAGGGGTTGAACTCAATGATCTCTTGAGGTCCCTTCCAACCTCCACAGTTCAGTGTTTTAAAGAGTTAATGCAATTTTCTGACTCTTGTTTATTTCAAACATCCTCCAGTGCAGAAATGTTCCATTGGACTGATTGTCTTTCTGTCATAGGTTGTGTTTGTGTATCTCATGTTGGTGACTTAAACATACTGTAAAAGTAACATTTATTTCCATGTAGCTGAGCCATGTGTGCAGTCCTGTCAGACTGCATTACAAGAATGAGAATACTTCTAGTTAAGGGAAACTATTTTAACCCTACAGCTGGTAACACACCAGTTTATAATACGTGCGGTAGACAGAGGGTGCAGCAGTTTGTGTCTGTGCAGGCAGTTACTCACATTTATGTGGACAGCAGCATTTGTTCATGAGGACGGTTGAGCACATGTTCAGATGCTTTAATGCAGCCTTTTCAGCGTGTGCAGTGATAGATGGCTGCCAGTGGAGAAAGAAACAGAAAAGCAAGCAAGTTTTCTGTCAGGAAGGGGAACTTTTAATGCAATTATATTGCAAATCTGCTTGCAGTTAGACCAAGAGCATCTCTACAGTGGGCAGTGGAGTGTGGCTACATGTCATTGCCAGCTCCAGCTGTGCTGTGATGGCCCTGGGTGCAGAGAGCTGGGGGCTTGCTGAGTCCCATGCACAGCAGGCACTGTCTAGCCCCAGGGGTGCTTTCTGAGCACAGCATGGCTGCTGCTCCCTGCCTCAGTGCCATACCTTGCTGCTTTCTTGCTGTCACCTCAGCTTTCTCTGCATTGCTGTGCAAGGTGCATTTCTCCTTTGTACTTTGTAACCTAATAATACTTTCTGTCAGGATTCCACTATTATTTTTATGAACTAGAGATGCTAATATAATAAGATTTTCTGTTCAACCCTGCTTACCTGTCTTGTCATGAAAGTCACCAGTTAGGCAACCAATGTTATTTGGTCATGTTAGGTATTTCTCATTAAACTATAATAATTTGAAAAGCCTTCCTGTAGCTGGGGCGAGACTTTCTTATGAATGTATTATAATTATACTGGTGATAGATGGTGTTAAAAGACTTTTTGCTGGCAGCTTATTTGCATTTCACTAACAATGTCAACTAGCTGACGTGAAATCTCTTTCCTTTTTATTGCATTATTTCAAATGTGCAGATACTCGAGAGGTTCGAATCTGATCATCAGCAATGAGAGATAATCTGTGTTAGTATCAGCTGTGCATTCGAATGATGCTGAAGGAAGCGTTTCTGCAACACAACTGAAGTATTCTTGTGATGTTGAATTGTGACCGGGTTGCCAAAACATGGCTTGACTGGAGATTTGTTTCTTCAAAAGTGTTTGTTAGAAGCCAGGATTGTTGTTGCTAAATGAATTGTAGGAAATTCAAGTCCATTTTGGTGCAAAAAAGTAGTATTTTGTTGAGTTGGCCATTTACTTTAAAAGGAATGAGAATTATGTAATTCACAAATCAAAAGTGGACTCCAGCTGCTTTTGATGTGATGCTGCTTTTCATTGCATATTTAAATACATACTGAGATCAGTTTTTAAGATGTGGAGCAGTTGTGTATGATTTTGACAGCGATTGCTTAGGCTTCGGGATGAGGTAAAATAAGGATGATTTTAGTAACATTTTCTTGTTTTGTCTGGAGCGTTTGCAATGCTGTATGATGTACTGATCAGCTTTGTGTGCGGTTCCCTGTAGTTGTGGCATTCAGATGAAGGCTTGCTGAATGCTGGCTTGGGAGTGGGCTGCCTTTGCCTTCAGTCAGCCTTTCTCACATGGTTCCTTTGCTTACAGATTGGGTAGGCTGTGTGTTCTTGTGGCACGCTGCTGACTTGTTCCAGGAGAGCCCTGTGTGCTTTTATCTAATGTGATCAATATCGACTTGACAAATAACAGGGAGAGGCAGGGGGGGAGTCAAGTGAGTTCAGTAGCTGTGCGAAACATGCGTATGCCTCATCCATGCTCTGTTCAGCACACGCATACATGCTCATTGAGTTAGTCAGATCAGTCAGGTCAAAACTGCTTCCTCTTCCCTTCAGGAGCCTTAGCTTTACCCTGTTGTTCACTGCCTCTGTACACAGAACAAATTGAGGCTATATTTTGTAAACGCTATCATCAGTGTCTTAGAACACAAGTTAATAAGGGCAGGGAAACAAGTCTATTACTAACGTCTGCCACTGCCTGCAGCCACCTCTGCAGCACACGGACTGGCAAGAAACAAGACAAGAATCCAAGGAAGCAGCATATGCAATAGCCTGTCTCCCTTCTTGTCTCATATTTCCCTTTCTGATTTTAATGATGTACCCAGTGGACAGCCTCTATCTAGTCCTTGGAGTTTTCAGATAGTTTTTGATTTTTTTCTTTCATATCTTCCTAATGTCCAAATTGCTGCTGTTGTTGCTCATGAGACTCTGCTAAAAGGGCAGGACCTGTGGCCTGTGCTGGGGGTCTCCTTTATATATTGGCTCATACAGCACACTGAGACATAGTGCAGATGCTTTAGGTTAGCTTTTTTCCATGGATGAAGCATCTTTACTGTTTCAGTGCATTTGTTTTCCACTAGCTTCAATAAAGGAGTATATTAAGGTCACTTTTTTTTTTTCCCCTAGTCTCCCAGCTGGCAACATAAAAAGTTGCTTTACTACCAGGGCAGCATTTCTTCTGCTGTCATGTGGTTTGGGGGCTTAGTCTTCCTATTACCTGATTGGGTAGAAGGATACCTCTGTGGATTGGAGTTATTGATTCTGAAAATATACGCTGTGAAACTGAATGAATAGTCAAATATTAAATTGATAGGAAGAAATGTCCCTTTAGAGTTTTTTAGGTTGTCATTCATCAAGAGAAATATTTCCCAAATTCAGCAAACCATCACAGACCGAACATACAATTATTTTTAAATAGATTTTTCTTTGCTAGTTTATTAAGTGTGAATGAATTCTAGACTGACAGTCCTAAAGTCAGAAGTCTTCAACTCAGTTTATACATCGTGTGACACAAGCAATCAGAACAGACAGTGCCATTCCCAAGCAAAGGAAAGAGCTATAAACTCCAGGAGGTTTAGTCTGTAATGACTGGCAGCAAAGTGGCAAAATAATTTTATTAGGTTTTGTTACTTGTACGCCACTAAAAGGATTACTTTGTTTTACAATCTGTCTTAGGATCTTCCTGCCATATCTTTCTATCCGCACAAACCTTTGTCTTTCCTTATGTTTGGTTCTTTGTCTTTTGGTTCCTCTTCCTAAGTAAGATAACTTGTAAAATTTCTGGTTGGAAACTTGCATTTCTATTTTCTTTTCTGCAAAACATTGTTCAGAGAATGTCCATTTTACGTGTTTCAAGGAAGATATTTTTTTTCTGATGCTGATTATTTCTTTTCCAACATTAGAAGTATCTCTAATTGGGAACTTTAAATAAGAATACAAGGCTGGCCAGCTTGTCCAGGGAGAAAATGTTTAAGTTCCAATTAGGTTTTGGGGGCAGCTGTGACTTGTGGTAGAAGGGGAAGAAGGGGGTGGAAATTGCTGGAGGTATTTGCTGACTGGGTGATGATTAGCGATAGGAGATGATGAAACTTAATTAGAGTTTCTGATCTGGAATGGTGTATTAGGTTTAATTATGTCTGGAATTGTAGGTGTTTTGTTTTTTGTTTTTTTTTTTACACTTTTTCTTTTAACTAAAACATGAATTTAAGAAGAAAAGCTTCTAAATCTTATAGTCTGAGCAGACAAAAAGGGAAAAGAAGGTACGCTATTTGCATTATGCCATGTATGTATTAAAAGTGTTAGAAACTGAGGAAGATGGAAGGAAAAAGGATGTAAGTATCTGACCTGTAAGAAATAAAATTATTATAGTATACAAAGCCAGGTTCCTTGGCAAAACACCAGCTGATACCTGTGTGATCCGCTAAAGAATCGCAGAATCATCTAGAGTGGGAAAGACTTCCGGTGTCACCAAATTCAAACATCAATTTGCATCACTACACAATGTCCCTTAATGCCACATCAGGGATGGGGACTCCACCACTTCCCTGGGAGACCCATTCTGATGCTTGACCACTCTATTCACAAGAAAACTCTTCACAGTATCCAACCTGAACCTCAGTGGTGCAACTCGAGGCAGTTGTTTTGCATCCTACCACTTGTAACCTGAGAAAGGAGACTGAATGCTTCCTTGCTGCAATTTCCTTCCGGGTAGCTGTAGGACAATGAGGTCTCCCCTCTGCATCCTCTTCTCCAGACTGAACAGCCCCAATTCCTTCCTCATAAGTAGTGGTTAGTCCTATTCTGTGCTGTCACTGGGCCACAGTATGCTGCCGATTGTCCCGTTTTGATATGAAATGTAAATATCAAAGATCCAATAGTGAGAGCACTTAGAATGATGCAAATGCAGTCTCTGAGTTTCCAGGGGAAATTCTAGTTGCTGTTCAGTGTTGATGAGCTCCAGAGATCTGTCTCTCAGCAGTGGGTAAGACAATACTTCCCCTAGGTTTTTATGGCATGGTATCAGGTTTAGGAGTGTTCCTGAGCAAGATGCTATCTGAGATAAAGCATGCAAATTAAAAATGGAAAGGATGAAGTAATGTAGCGTACTTGTGCTGATGAAACTACTACTAAGGTTACTCTAATTAATCCCAATAAAAAAGTGAAGGGATAAAAGCGATACCTATTGCAGCATAAACTTAAGCTATCACTTTCTGAGTTACTTCTTACATTTTAATCTGTCCTGAAAGGGAGTGATACATGACTAAGACATAGCTGACAGATGTGATAAATGCAGACCATTTCAGCAATTCTCTCTGTCTTGACAGCTCTACTCACTCATCTGCAGCACGTGGACTGCTGGGATATTTCTCCCCGGGGTTTGTTTTGTAGCAGGACTTTTCTCTCATCTGATGTGATTGTGAGAGACCGTGTTTCTTCCTCCTTGGAGCAAAAATATAGTAACTTCTCACATAAACCAAATTCAGCTTCTTCTTTTTCCTGTTTCTGACCCTTAACTTCAGGTGATGGAAGGTATACATTTAGCACAGGTCAGGGTTTAATGTTGAACATAGGTTCTAATGCAACTTTCATTCACCAGAAAAGGCCAGATGCAAAGCATGAGATGGGGTGTAAATATTTTAGCTGTATTCATGTTCTTTGTGGAATGGAACAGGTAGCTGTTAAGCGTGGGGAAGTCAAGCAAACACTAGTAGGTTGTGAGCAATGCTCTGCTCATAGGGTTGAAGGTGGGCTGTGCAGTGCTGGGTGGGTACTGTGAAGCTGTGATGTTCTAATGTATTCCAGGGATCTCTGCTCTTCCGCTGAAATGCCTACACTATTATTTTGGTGATATCACTCTCCCTGGGGTCATGAAATTCTATTCTGATTTGCAAGTACCTAGGAGCAACTTAATATACTCCATAGAGACAATAAGCTGATAAAACGTGCTAGGTGGAAATGCCTTTTGAACAGAAGTGCTCTACAAGTTATAGGAACATGGTAAAAGAAAATGAATGCAGGAGCACAAAAGTAAGATTCTCCTGGGTGACAGTGAATTGGTAGTTTTGTGCTGTTCATTCTCTCTCAGGGTTTGGCATAGGCATGGGCAATCTGCTTGCGGATGTCTGGAGAGCAGGGCAGTGTGAAAGCAGACTTATTGTCTGGAAAAGCAGGCACTGAAAAAGTGAAAATGCTATTGAAAAATAAGTAGAGTCAAGACTGAATTGTAGGTCTTGGGAATGATGACATAGCTGTAGCTGTAAGAGCTGATGCTTCCTGCATTGTCGTTTAAATCACGTGTTGAATATCACAGGACAGTGTACAGCACTCCATAATGTTGAAGTGGAAGAGAGACAAAACCCCATTTGAATTTACGGCTGTGACATGGTTATAGTGTACAGAGGTTTCTATTTCCGCCTGCTTTACTAATCACCTTTTGGTCTTAGGAACCACTGAAAATGGGGCTGGAGAATCTTTTTAAACCAGAGGTCTGCAATTGTTTAAACATCTTCAGGCATCCAGACCTAGGTACGAATTCCTTCTTAATTTCCAGTGCAGGCTGTCTTCATGCCACGCATTTCTAGCAAACCTAAACAGGAGGTAATTAATAATTGCTTGCATTATATAACGAAATTGTCTGTTGAGCTTTAAAACTGCTAGAAAAGCTTACAAGTGGTGGTGGTAGCACCGCTTGCAGTACTACAGCAGATGGTTCTGGATCATTGTATCCCACAGGGAGTAAAGTGAGTTACAGCAAGGTTAAAACTTTGTCCTTTATGTTATCCATAATTCACCACTTTCTTGTAATAATCTCTCTCTAGAGAATTTACTCCCATTTGTAGTGTCTGAGTCTTGAACATGTTTATGGATCTCCTCTCCTTATCCTAGACTGACTTTTTGGTAATAAACTAATATTTTATATGAGGATATTGTTAGTGAATTAATTAGTACAATGAGCATAAAGATCCAGTAGCTATATTTGTGGAGCAGGAAAGAGTAGTTGTTTTGTATTACCTCTTTTTCTTGATTACAAGTACTTCTCAGTCTGTTGGAAAATGAGTTCTTTAAGGTTGAACTATCCCTTTTCGCCATTATATTTCCAATATCAGTTTTGCTTTGCAATGCCTGTTTTGCGTGGGCATCCATTATGTTGGCTTTACGCATTGCTAGCTGTGTTCATTGAGGATTATAAAATCCAATGAATTGAATATTTGTTAAAATTCTCTATGAGCAATTTTTTTGCCTAGGAATTTACTTAGGTATTGCCGCGTGCTGATACTCACAAATTGGAAAGATTGATTTTTGAAAGACTAGCAGGTTTTTTTTTGGTGATGGTAAATTGCATATGGAATTGAAAAGAATGGCAGACTCCTGTTGTCTATTGGCGGCATGACAGTAATCTTAAAAAGCAATCTCTGCTGACAAATGATGCTATAGGAAGAAAACTTTGCACTCAGTTGGCTCCCTCATTACTGCATCTTCTACATAAAATAAACGAGTGCAGAAAGCTTTGTTTTGAAAGCCCACACTCTCCTGGACTTTGAGGACTTGCAACATCAAAGTGTATTGCCTTTTGCAATGTTTATGGCTGCCCTATATAAAATCTCTTTACATTTGCCATTGCAAAAACACTTGTGCCGTGTATCTGCTGCTTACATTTAGCAGTCTGTTTCCTACAAGGTTTTTATGCCTTGATTTCTGACATTTTGCTACTGTGTCTGTGGGTAAAGTTCTTTACTGTGCATAGGAAGATCTTTGAGCACAGTCTTCTGAAATGTATGAAACTGCTGACCCTTGTAGGTCTAAGTAGCTTCTGAATGTAAAATGTTTGTTGGAAATGTCGATGCTTCTATGTACTGAAGCAGAGGGTGTTTCTTTCAGCATGATTAACTGTATCACAGCCTCTACAGGCCTCATTCAATCCTCTGAAATTCAGGAGGGCATGTCTGTAGGTGTAGTGAGGATGGTTCTAGGTCTGTTGCAGGGAGTTAATTACAGGGTGGTATTGAAAGCATACTGTGAAAGCTGTTTAATAGCATTGTAGATCACCACTCAAAATACAAAAAAAAATACCTCATTAGCCTTAACAATTAGCATATTAATGATGATTTATGGGGTTTTTGTGAAGACTCACCCCAGGTTCTCCTCCAGGAAGAATTATATCACCTTGTGGATTAGAGCGATCATCCACTTTAAATATTGTAATAACCTTAGAACTCTTAGGAGCTGATTACAGGGAATTTTCCTGCATGACTGGGGCTTCTCAGTCTAAAGTAATATAGAAAATCCACTAGTACTGGTCTGGTAGCCAACTGGGAGATGTATGCATGATGCAGCTGAGAGAGGTCAGGTATTTTTCCTAGATACAAAGAACCTTTGATATCATAGTACACAAAATCATGCAAGACCTCATTGGCCATACTTTGTATAGTTCTGATGTGTCTGTTCCCAAAAGATGGTTTTAAGCTGGAAACGTGTTTGTGAGAATGGAGTAAGCACTCTGATAATATGGATTAAGAGAGAGCTACTTTTTTAACCTAGCTAAACAGAACTTGCAGTGTATTCTTACCATGTACAAATACAGAGAGAGGTGAATATCAAGAAGGACAAAGGAAATTTTGAAGGATGCTGCTGAAACAAGAACAAATGATATGAAAGAGTTAAGAATAAATTCAGCTTGTAAATTAGAAGGTTTCTGATCACTTAAGGAGTAAAGAGAATTTCTGCAGTGAATGATTCCACATACAGTTATTTCACTGATGAATCTGAGAAGCAATTAAGCCTTGAGATGTGAGGGGGCAGAGACAGGCTGGAAAGATTTGGTTATTTCTTATGCTTGCATCATTTGCAGCTGGAGCAACACTTCTGATCAAAACTTCAATAGATCAAGTTCTTATGTTAGGGGAGAGTGCAAATTTACAAGTGTTTTTTAAGTGAACTGTACTGTTCTAAGGGGTTAAAGAGACCTGGTAAATATGTGGTTTGCATTTTGACAAAAGGATTTAAAAGAAAAAAATCCACAGGTCTGTTTAATAATCATAGAATGGTTTGGGTTGGGAGGGACCTTTAAGATCGTCCCCGCTATAGGCAGGAACACCTCCATCTAGACTAGCCTGCTCACAGCAACGTCCAGCCTTGCCTTGAATGTCAGCATGGAGAGAGCTTCCATAACCCTCTGGGTAACCTTTTCCAATGTCTCAGTGAGCTCACAGTGAAGAATTTCTTCCTGATATCTAGTCTAAATCTGCTCTCTTCCAGTTTAAAGCTATTTCCTCTTTTGCAACATGTCCTCATAAAAAGTCCCTCCCCAGTTTTCCTGTAGGCCCTGTTCAGGTACTGGCTGCTATATGGTCCCTCTGGAGCCCTGTCTTCTCCCAGTCTGTCCTCATAAGGGAGGTGCTCCAGCACCCTCTGATCACCTTCATGCCCTTCCTGTGGATGTTCTCTGACAGCTCCATGCCCTTCTTCTAATGGGGACCCAGAACTGGATGCAGTACTCCAGATGGGATCTCACGAGAACAGACCAGAGGTGCAGAATCACCTCCCTTGACCTTCTGGTCACACTTCTCTTGATGCAACCCAGGACACTGGTGGCTTTCTGGGCTGTAAGTACATGTTGCTGGTTCATGTTGAGTCTTTCATCAACAGACACTCCCAAATCCTTCTCCTTAGGAAAGAAATCTAACAGTTGAATGCATCGAACCAAAAATGGGAATGTAATTTTCTCCTCATAATATGTTCTGTGTATTAACACAGCTGTAGTTAATAGGATAGTTGTTCCTGCTTTATCCAACTATTTCACAGAGCTGCTATCATTCTTGTATGTACAATACATGGCATGTATCTCAGTACCTAGGTAGACACATGCAAGATCTAAGTGGAAGAAAAGGTTTGTCCTATTTTTCCACTGTAAGAAAACTTAGTGTAAAAAGCTTTGCTTCATCTTTGGATGAAGTGTGGCTCTTATATGCGGTGGTCAAATGCGACTGTCTTCAGAACAAGAAATGAGGAAAAGTGCTCTGCCTAACTGACATTGAGCTTAAAAAAAATGACTTAACAAAACATCCCCCTGCAACCAACTTGTGTTTAGATGGAAAAAAGAAACCACACACTGAGGGTACAGATTAAATTGTCGCTTGTCCATGGCTACATTTATTCCGAACTACATAAGGAAATGCTAAAAACAGAAATGAAAATCAGTGACCAGACTTCAATGAGGAAAAATGGAATTCATTTCATAAAAGGTATTGAGAAAAAGAATTCAGATCTCACCAGCATATGTACAAATGTATGGGAATCAATACAGCCTAAGCCAGAGCAGTAAATAAAGATGAGTGCTGCAATCAGCTCTTGTATCATTTAAGCATCTGGTCTATTACAGTTAATGCCAAATTTAGTTCATGTAAAATAGATGTAAATGAATGTCTGTTGCAAAGGAAACTAAAAAGTGAATATCTGCTAAATGTAATGTTATGTGGTAGAGCGACAAGAAAAGAGAATTCAGAGTTATTGTGCAGAAATCCCAAAAGCCAACAGCATTTTCTGCAGCTGCAGTTGGAATAACAAAGAGGATTCCAGCATCCCTTTGGAAGAAATGCAGTCAACATTTCAGGCAAATGAATTTCTTTCTTTTCTTCCTTTCTTTTTTTTTTTTTTCCCCCCTCTATTTAAGGGACTGCTAAGCTGTGCCAGTTATATTTTGTCTAGTTCCATTCAATATTATAAATAAGCTATTCCTCTTCCAGAGTGAAGAGCAAGCTAGCGCAGATCTATCTTAGAGAAAAATTTCCCTTTCTGCTTCATGCCATGTCATGTGAGCTCTAACATCGATCTGGACAGAAGGGATACGAGCGCTTGAGTGCTTGGTGCTCTCAAGCAGATGGGCAAGCTAACAACAGAAAACCCAGGGTTGAGCCAGGAGGCAAAAGGGAACTGGCCAGTCTCAGTAAAGACCGTAGAATGTCCACCTGTGCTCTCCTTACTGCCCTGCCACAGCCTTTCTGAGGTCGCAAGTTTGGAGCTGAAACAGTCACATTTTATCCCTTTGGTTTCTCTTTGGACCAAGGGGAGAAACACAGCTTGTCTCAGATCTCAGTGATCCTTTGCAAGCACAGCATTTGCCATCATCAGAGGAGTAGGTCCTTGGCCTACGGTCTCAGCTGTGAAGTTGCAAGTAGTGATGTAAGATAATTTTTTTTACTTTAGCTCTGTATAGCAAAACGTGGTATGTGAAGGCTAAGTTGCATAGCTTGCTTACTGGTTTTAAACTTCCTCTTCAGAATTTAAGTACTTCACTGTCAGACGTGCAGGAATTCTCAGCAATCTAGTGGAGAGCCTCCTGACTCTTCATGACAGCGAGGTGAAGCTTTACATCCATCTGACTACTCCTGAAACCTGTGTGCTTCCTCTAACAATTTGATAAAGAAAATGTAGTTGCCTGAAAGGCTTCAGAGCACCACATGAGTAGAAACCTCACAAGGAACAGCTATTCCGTTTTTGAATCTTGTTTTTGATCTTGGTTTTCTGAAACTGAAAACTTCTGGTGGAGGTGTGAGGATCCCACAGATTGACAGGATATTTTGTTCCTGGAGATGAACTCAGGTATTTCATCATTGCCCTTGCTGCTTCCCATTTACTCCCCTCCCTTTCTTAGCAGTTGATAACATGGACAGGAATATCAACAAAACACTTTGCTCTTGATGACTTAGAATTTTTCCAGCTAACGAATGTCCCAGAGATGCCCCTTTCTTCCTCTACTTAAATCCTGTGTCTTCCAGGTTTGGAAGCTCTGTTGCATTTTGTTCTCCTGACAGTGAATGATGGACTGGTTCAGTCAGCTGTGTCCTGGCGGAGAGGAAATCCTGTTTTAAAAATGGGTAGTTTCCCATTGGAAAGGCTTACCTCTCAAAGAAAGGTCCTGGCTGGAAGTAGTGGAAGAGGTTTTAATAACTGATAGCCCAGAAGAGGTAGAGCTGGGATGACCTGTGATTTGTGACTACTTTGATGTTTTTAAAAGGCTTCGTCAGAATACCAGCCTGGATACATTATTTTGTGCTCTGCTTTATTTTCAATGAGCCTTTTATTTAGCTTCATTAAAATTTATCTTGCAATTTTTTGGGGGGGTTGCCGAGGGGATTGAGGGGGGTTACTTCAATATACTGGAGGTCATTTTGTGTTATAGAGCACTAAAAGAATTTGCTTCTGTTCAGTTCCTCATTTAACTTCTTTAGAGGCTTATGTATTTTGGAAGTGAGAGGGCAGGCTGAACTGTCACCATACTGCAGCTATTGTGCTGTATGTCCCCTCCCTAGGGCTGCATATGGACTCCCTGTATACACTGGCCTCTTGGTTACCAACAGCTTTCTGGGGCATGTTGTCATAGGCAGGCAAGTCTTGATCATGATTTTATAAGTCCTTGGGAAACATATTTCTGTGCAAGCATTTTTTGTCCCACTTCTGAAGACTTTTGTATAGCCAGTGATTTTTATTTCTAACTTTAAGAAGAGAGTAAGCAGGATTATGGGTTACTGTAGATAACATTTAGCCTTTCTCCTTTCAATTTACATATCTTCATGTTCATTTCTCACTGGAAATTTAATTTGAAGTTTAAATTCTGTCCATCAGTGGCACATCTACTTATCAAAGCTGCAGTAGGCTTTGGGGAAAAGCTGTGATGCATATTAGAAATATATGATGTCAGCTTTATTACAGGACTGTACCACTCAAATCACCACCCCTTACATCTGTGGCCATCATTAAATGTGCAAAAGGCCAAGCTGTAACTAAACAGTACTCTCTCTGTGCTGGGAGTGTGCCAGTGACATCAGTGTGGAAGACAACAGCATGCAATATCCTTCTGGACTCAAAAGCATTATGCCTAGACTGAGCTGCCAACTCAGATGCTTATTTGAGGGAGCAGTCACTGGAATTGCGGTCGCTGGAGCTGATATTTCTTATTCTCACCAGACCTACAGAGCGCTCTTTTTCAGTCGCTTATAGTGGTATCGTCACTGACAGTTTATAAAGCATTTGTACATGTACCATCTTTGCTGCAAGATGCCTTGAAGAGCTGTAATCGCTAGGGTGAATGATCAATTTGTACACGCTCGAGGTAACTGAGCAATATTTTAACCCTTAATTTTACAGGTGAAATGTTTTTCTACTATGAAGGGTTGAGAATTAAGATTCTAAACGGAGTCAGGGCCATTGTTTTCTGTCTGTTGTGGTCACCTTTTAGTCATAATATTTATAGAAGCTTCCCTTTCAGATACATTCTATTCTTATGCACATCATATGCATAATGAGGTAGTAGCTTTTGTCATTACGTCTTTTCTGAAGATAACTGCTTTTTCTTTTCATTTCTGCACGGTTTTAGGTATTGTGGGTTCATTCTCTGTCTGGGACTCTTCTGCCTTTCCATGTCAGCTTGCACCTACTTCTGGTTTTATAAAATGAAATCTTGAAAGATGTCAGAACTTCCATGTAGCCAAAATACTCCATTCTTCTGGCCGTTATCAGTCTGATTATAGGCATCTAGGGGTACTCTCTTTATTCTGTGTGTAGTTCCATGATTGCTCACTTTTTCCACACTTTCACACTTCCCAGCTTCTTTTGTTTCAGCTGTTGAAACTTCCTGAAACTTTTGGAATGGAAGAATACAATACTTTTGTCCCTTCTCTTGCAGAGTTTGAGCAAGAGCAGAGCTTGCTGCTGGAGATTCTCTTTCCTCTTGAAGTCCAGCATTTCTGCTCTTTAGAAAGCAGCTCAAGGAGATTGTATTTGAAATGCTATTCAGAGAGACTCCTCAGTCATTTCTCTCTTGGATCCCGGGTGCTTTGTCCTCTCACATATAATTTAGAGCGTGCTTACGAGGAAAAGCTCTGTTTAGCCCCATCCACTGTGACACCTGTCAATGCTGATGGGCCCATTTCTGCAACAGAGCAAAAAGAAGGAATCTGTGCCCTGCTACCAGCCAAGGACTTCCACCAGCCATTTATAGAGGAAAATCTTTCTGATGAGGATTGACTCCATCTTCTTCCTTTAGATAGGCTCTTTCTTTTGTATGCAGTAGCTTGCTATCTGGAAGATGGATCAGAAACTTCCATTTTTGGGGATAAAGGTTTAGATTGAATTTGCAGCTCGATATTGCAGCTTGCTTGCTCTCAGGGTATTAGCAGTACTTTGCCACAGTTATAGCTCTTGTATGGATTGGCAGCAGCTTTTACAGGCAGGCTGAACTTCACAGAAACCTAACTTAAAATGCACAGAATGAGAAAAATGCCTCTCTTGTAAAGGCTCCTGCTGAGCTGATAACAGTCTACAGGAAGACATCTATTTAAACAGAAATAAACATGCCTCGGGATGCTTGGATCCTATTTTCAGCTTTATTAAGCTATTTTCAGCTTTATTAAGAATGCTGTGTTTAATTTTTCCAGCATTTCCAGCCCCATTAATTTAGTTTACACTGCATTTGGATCAATTAGTGCACTTGATGATAATGCACTATTTGCCTCTGCCTATTTAAAACAAGAGAAACAACAGGATGGATTTTCAGCATGTTAAAAGAATTTGGAGCTTGTCCAAAGATTCTGATTAGTACAAATGGTAAATTTCAGAGCCTGGCCAAATAGGAACAGAATTTCAGGGTAGCCGTCCAGTGCATCTATTTTTTCACTCCAGTGACTTCTCAAACTCATTCTTCTAGCAAAATCTTGGCTTCAAGGTGTTTTATCCCCATACTCTCGTCAAGAGTGTCATTAACAGGAATAGAAACTAGTTAATAATAACAGAGATAGAGCCACAAAATGTTCAGGGAGGGGAGGAAATAAAAAGACTACTTTGAAATGGCAGGTTTGGAAAGACTTTCTGATGATTGCAGTGCTTGTAAAAACCAGTTGAGATGGCATTCAACTTTGCTTTCATCGTTAAGGATCTTCATGCGTTTTCTTATTGGAGATTAAAAAACATAGAAATCACAACAGTGGGGAAGCAAACTCTCCAATTGAGCAATGCGTGATGTTATTTGTTGCATAACCAAAATGCCACTATGTTAGATTTCCCTGTCATTTGATCTCTGCAACCCACTAGATGCCATAAAAATGTCATCAAAGAAGTTGTTAATTTTCATGTCTCATTTTTGGTTTAGACAAATGCCTGCTATAAAAAGCAAAGGTAAGACATCAATTTTATTACGCTTTTTGAATACAGTAGGGTGCATTTAGTATAGCATCAGATCCTAATAACAACCGCTCCTGCCCTCTCATTAAGAGTATTGACAACATTGAATTGTAGTTATTATCGTAAAGTGATGATTCCTACAGGTTTATTGGTGACGTATCCACTATAAAATAGTGAATTATCAAGGAGAAATATGACTCAAGTTGGAGAAACTACCTCTATGTATTTTAGGTGTATGATGATTTTGGCAGTTGTTCTGTTGGGTTACTACGTTATTCTTTTGCTTTTGCACGGGTGAATGAATTGTATCACATTTTGTCTGAGTCTTTTAAAACATTTATTGCTCCCGTGGGGTACCTTGTTTATTTGTCTTGCTGCTGGTCTACCGCAACATTTTTTAGTTTGACGTGATTACTTACAAGTTTGCACACAATGAGTCTTGTTATCTCATTTGCTTCACCAAACTTCATACGCAGCTCTGGGAAACATTCCCATTTCACTGAAGCACCTTCTCAGTGGCATAATACAGATATAAGTCACTGTGATAATAGTATTATGGTGCTGGATTTGTTGATTTATCCAGCGATAACAAAACACGACGCAATAGGTAAATGACCCAGTCTGAATTCTTCCAAGTGCCTAACTGATGTAGAAGTATTTTCTTCCTTTATTCTTCTTTTGGAAATGTCAGGAATCAGGGCTCTCCTGAGTATCAGTGTTCAGCTTCTTGCCGTTTTAAATGAGTATTTAATTGCCAATTGAGTAAATGTGGTTGCAGATCCTGAGAAATCAAATTGAAAATAACAACAACAAAACAAACCAACAACCCAGCTGAAAGAAAGCATGAAGCCAGTAGTATTTATATATGATAGTCTACTGGAAGAGTAGCACTGTCTTTATCTTACCCCCATAGTTTTGATGTTCTGCCAGCCCCCTTGAGCTTGAGAATTACTGTGCTGGCTAACGTGCCATATAGACCACTGTTGTAGAGATTTCTTTTAGATAGATATAGGCTTCTCCAACAGTGCACTATGAGCATGGCAGGCTGAGGAATTTTGCCCAGCTACAGACACTCACAATTCTGTGGCTAACTAGATGACTTCAGACTCCAGGTTGCCATTCAGAAGAGAGAAACCACACACCCGTCAAGATGTGCACTCCTGTGCAGTGGATTTTTCTTTGTAAAGTTTCAGGTCTGCTGTCCATTACTTTCCTTAAGTCTCTTTGGTGCCTGTACAAATACCAGAGCTCTGGCTTTGTAATGACATGTCAGCTCAGGAAATCTTGGCCTGTCAGCTGCAGTGCACACAAGAATTATACTCAGGTTAACTAGCAGCTTCCTTTCTGTCCAGTGTATATTTTATTTAATGTTTTCTACTTATATAACAGTAAGATTTCCTTATTCCAATTCTATCTAGCAGCAGTTTTTGTTTGTTGCTTATGACTGATTACATACATTGTAAGAGATTTATTTCTTTTTGCTATGTAATATTCGTATGGTGTAGAACAAACCTAGTAATTTTATTGAGACTTCCTGAAAACCCACAAATAAACAGCAGTGTAACAATAGCATGCATAAGGGTTCACCGAGCTCTTCAGAGAGCTGCTTTTCCCCACAATTTGACTTCCCTTGTCAGTGTAGGTTAGAGAGGACCAGTTGATTGCTGCTCACTGGAATCATACCTTTTTTAACAGATCAAACCTTATTTCACTCAAAACCCATCTTTAAGCAGAAATAGCTTTTGTTCTCAGCCAACTGTGAGAGAAAATTCTCAGTGTAAGGTTTCAGAAATTTTATCTTATTTTCACTTGAAGGAAGTTGGAACAATTTCAAGAGGTTTCTTTACTCTGCTGAAGCAGAGTTATCAGTGAAGCTGTAGAATATTTGCATTGCTTTACCCTGGCACTATTAGATGTGTTTTCAGCTTAGCACATGTATAATTACAAACACGAATGTCTTTACAATAAGCAAAACCATGTTGTCTGAAGTACGTCTTAATGCTACACATATAGAGCTGATTCTTGGCTTGAGTAATAGACTTTGGTGTTCGGCTGTCATTTAAAGTTATGCTTAGGTTGCACTGATTTCCAGGGAGATTTATGGGGAATAGATACTGTATGAGAGAATATATTGCAGTGGATGATTTCATGAATCATGGTGTAGTAATGCTATGTTTTCATCTCTGATGAGTGACATTTTAATATGGAAAGTGAGTACCAAAGTATTGCTTTGCATAGCGCATTCTCCTTTACCATAATTTGCACGGGATCATAAAAATGAAGTTTCCTTTCCTGTCCAGATAGTGATTGCTCCTAATAACATTGGAATATTTGAAGGTGCCTTTGCATCAGCACAGAAATGCAACCTATTTTTTATTTACATCTGCAAGTGTTTCCTCTCTATCTGCCTGCTGATGCTTGAAGCACAGTGTTTTAAAAGTTAATTCTCCCAGACGTCACTCCTATTTGTGACTTGCTTCAAAGAGCACATGCTTTGTGGAGCTCATTTGCTTCTCCTTTTAAGGCTGTGCTTGAGATTCAAAACATGTATTTTCTGAAAGTATTTTTTAGAACAAAGACTTAAGCGAAACCAATATAAGCTTCAGTAGGCTGCCTATAGGCACGAAGGGCACAAAGTCAGGGATTCAGGTTGTTTGTGTTTTGTAAAGTCAGGAGCTTGTTATCAGCCAGAGCTGCTGCTATCGGATTGCTGAGACCCTTAGTGTGAGGGATGTCGAGAACAGAAACAGGCATGTGCAGAAAGTGGAGCTGTTGGAAGAATAGTTTCACTGGCTTTTACCGAAGCCACTTGCAGCAGGCAGCTGGAAAAGCTAACAATTAAAATGAGCCTTACATCCTTTAAATCACAACTTACGTAGGCCATACAGCGTGCCATTTTGTCTTTGTCCGGGTGACTTCTTCAGCCTTACAGTTAGCGGGACACTCATCATTCTGTGCTTTAGGTTGCAAACCTGGGACATCTTTTTGTGTTATACCGCCAAACGTATGGAGAATGCATATACAACTGAGCCTGCTAAGAGCAGGCTTAGCTGCTTATTGTTATTCAGAGAAGTGTGATCTTATGAGCAGTAGAAGTGTGTGCTGGAACAACGACCGTACCCTTGCTAGTTCCTCATACAGCATTTAATGGGTATGAGGCAGTTTAGTCATGATACTGGGAAACTGATGCATCTGTTAAGAGAAAGTGCATTCTATGCACCATAAAATTAAATGTTGCATTGCCAAGCAATACACCGAGTATTCTTTCAGTCAATTTTTGCAAACTAAATATTGTGAAATGATATCATAAGAAGGTGGTGCTGGAAGTCTGTTTTGAAAATGTATTCCATTGGAAGCACACGCTACTTGATAGGAAGATTACAGCTGCCTTTTAAGCAGGTTTGTTTTTTTTTTTCTACATTAAAAATATATTGTGTGCTCTTTGCAGGCTGTAACATGGAAGAGTATTTCACATTTATGTTGAACCTTATCATTCTAAATGAATCCCGAGTACTAAAAATACCTATAGAGCATATGCTCTGTGACACTAGCGGAGCTCTATTGACAAGCTGTGAGGCAAACATGCAGGATCTGGAACATTCTGTGTTCATCAGGGAGGAAAACGTTGGCCAGGCACACCAACCTTGAAGTACTGTGCACCTTTGAAAAATTACAGTACATTTAAGGGTCACTCACACCAATTGTAGGGATTACCTTATTACTTGAATTTTTTGGAAGCACAACAATGTTGTGCTAGTGCCCATCCAGCAAAATACAGAGCAGCTGATGCAGAATCCTTGCAGTTAGATTTGTGCCCACAGAGGCTTTTCTTTGTAAGGAGCGACCAAGGATCTGTATTTTATCTTCATCTCCCTTTGCATTTCCCCTACCTTTGACTTCCCAAAGCATTCTCCATAGAGAAATATCAGAGAGAGGGAGCAGGCGGCAGAAACTTGAGTTGGCACTGCACGTTCTTCCTAGCCATTAGCTAAAATGTTGGTGTGATTCTGTGTCTGTAGGAACACAGGCCAATGGCGCGCTCCTATGAACTGCCACAGAAGTGTATTCCTCAGAGTCTTGGAGCTTAAGAATTTGGGGGGTAAATTCTTAGTCACTATGTAAATTGATTTCGTTTTACTAATTGACATGAGCAGTGTGTGGCCCCGTGGGTTTCTACAATGCTCATGGCTCAGCCAAAGATTATACAAGCACGGACTGTGTTTGCTTTTCTGCTTTTACTTGTTAAATAGGTTCTTTTTTATTAAATTATACTTCCGTAGTTGATTCTTTACTTTAAAAAAAAAAAAAAAAAAGAAAAAAAAAAGGAAAAAAAAAAAAAAAAAAGAGGAAAAAAAAGTGCCTAGCAGGTTCAGGTTCGTAATGTGTCTGCCTCACTGGGGGGTTGTAAGGCTTAATTGTTTATAATGCGGAAAAGCTTGAGATGAAAGGAATCATGTAGTAGCAATGTATTATGGTGATTATAAGGCTGATGGCGATGCATATCACACCTGCTGTCACACCAGCATGAGCAAAAGCAATCTAAACCTCTATGCTGAAATTTCAGTGTGGAGGTGAGGACAAAATCTGTGTTTTCAGTGAGTTTTCGGTGAAGTTTCAGCTTTCAGTGTTTTTTCCTCATTGAAAATCTGTCTGCTATCTCAGATAGCTGAAAAGATCAACATTTATTCCTTTTATCGTATTTCCTTACATCTCAGGATAAAACTTACCTGATAAGATTATCCCAGGGAAACCCAGATGGCCATATGAACAGGACTTTTGCCACTGGGTAAATGAAAGTAATTGCTAAAAATCTACATGTCTTTTTTTTATTTCCCTTAAGAAAACTCTGCTTTTGTGGTAATGTTTTAGCTACTGAAAAGCCTTCTAATTGAAAATGCAGATAAGCACTGACCTTATTTCCATCTGATTAATAGTTGTTTGTGTTCTCTTTTGAATCCAACAAATGCAAAGGTCAGAAGAAGAGTAAAAGAGTGTGCAAGTCATCCAGACCGAAGTGCTGTAGTTTGCCTTAGCAGTGTAATTGAATCTTTGGGGCTTTTTCCCCCCCCCCATTTCATTGTTTTCTTTGTCATTCTTGCTTTCCCTTATATAAACTTGATATGATTGAGACAGAATTCCCTGGGGTATTGCTAATGGGATACAGAGCTTTTCATCTCTTGGCTGCCAGCTTGGCAGTCTCTTAGTGAATAGAGTCCTTTATCTGTTAGAGACTGCAAGGTAAGCTAGATTTTATAAATGGAGATTAACTCTTACTTCTTTTCCTTAGTGGTAAAACGTCTACATCTAACATGGCATCTTTCTTGATAAGGAGTGAAGATTGGATGGGTATTGTGTATGAGCTCTGAATGCTTCCTACAACAGGAAAACAAACAGGCTAAGGGAGTCCCTCCTGTAGCCAGAGAATTCTGATCTCTGAAACTGACAATTCCTGTCTTTACGTGTTGTTCAATAAAATGCAATCATCCTTTGAAAAAGGCATTTTATTTCATGTGGAATGGCTTGGCAGAATGAATGTGATTTAAAAGATGATGCAAAAGCCCATTAAAAAATGTTTTCAGAGATACCACTGAAAATGTTCCTTGCAGCGCACCAGAATTATAATGTTAAGACAGTGAGAGGTAACACCTAAATTCTACTGCTTCTTTAAAGTTACTGCTCTGTGTCTAGTAATATCTTCACAGGATGTCTTTACGTATCCTTGATCCACCAGGAGAGCCAATGTTGTTTTATTTCGTATTTTCTTCTTCCACCTTCTGGTATTGTCACTATTGGATAGTTTTAGGCTGAAAGAATGTGGAGCAGAGTGCTAGGATCCAGAGAGCTGGAGACACGCACAGAACATAATGTGCACTGCTAGAAAACTATGTTTTGGTTGTCTGAATGTTCCACTGGGTTCTAACAGACCTAAGATTGCTTGCACTGGTTATTGAATTCTGAGTTTGTTCAATCAGATTTGAAACAAGGTTTTGTTAAGGCTATGATAATGCATCAGATTAGGCAAGGGAAAATGCTCATATTGTGTTTTCAGACCATGTTTCTCTATCTTTAAATTGGGATTGATTAAGCATAACTGATTTCCGAAGAGTCTGAGAGCAATTGTATTGTGGCCAGAGAGGAAGCACATTAGGAGGTTCATATCTTCCCTTTCTTCTGCTGCTGTATATTGGGACAAACAGAACTGCACCATAATGTAATAATTTATTGTCCTTAGTTTTCCCAGTTAGGTTTATGAAGAGTAATTTCTTGCTGTGATATTTGCAGTTTTTAGTAAAGAAAGAAAGAAAGAAAGAAAGAAAGAAAGAAAGAAAGAAAGAAAGAAAGAAAAGGGGAATATACACATCACGTTGATGTGCTACAAAGGAAAATCCCAGTAGTATGGTATGCTATTTTCTTGTTAATTAAAAAATATTCTATGTGAAAATTTTATTAATCACAGTGGATAACTTCTACATCCAAAAGGAAGTTCTATTATTGTATTAATACGAAGGAAATAATATTTATCACTGTGATTCATGGGACTAATTTTAAAGGAGTTGATGCTTCATTCTTCAGAAAAACCCAACAAAAAATCCATCAGCATCTCCAGCCAAATAGCACTTGAGCCCACCCTGCAAGCGCTCAGATGAACAGCTTGCTTCTGCAGTACAAATGGCCACAACTTGATTGCATATCAGTCAAGCAAAACACCAGGAGAACGTAACGTCGTTTAGCAGCAAAGGAATGGCCTGCATCTAAGAGTTCATTGCCTTCTGAGAGACATGCTCAGGCTTCTAAATTCA
Organism: Excalfactoria chinensis; assembly: GCF_039878825.1. Taxonomy (NCBI): domain Eukaryota; kingdom Metazoa; phylum Chordata; class Aves; order Galliformes; family Phasianidae; genus Excalfactoria; species Excalfactoria chinensis. The sequence goes on along the minus strand of NC_092829.1, from coordinate 56,230,808 downwards.
CAGAATCTTAGGGGTTGGAAGGGACCTCTAGAGGGTCCAGCGCCCCTGCCAAATGAGGTTCCCTACACCAGGTCACACAGGCAGGTGTCCAGGTGGGTCTTGAATAGCTCCAGAGAAGGAGACTCCACGACCTTCCTGGGCAGCCTGTTCTAGTGCTCTGTCACCCTCACCGTAAAGAAGTTCTTGAGCACATTTGTGTATTCACTTCAATCCTAATTTCAAAAGCACTATGAGGCAAAGCAGTGTAGGTACTTGAAAAGATTGACTGTCGAAGCAGCTAAAATAATCTAATGTAAATCTTTACCACAGTAGTTTACTGCTTTGGTAAACACTACATATGCAAATATATGAGCAGATAAAGTCATGCATACACACACGCTACAGTATTTACTTATCATTCCTACCTGATACATTCATTATTACTGATAATCCTTCCAGTTGCTGTTCTGTTTTGCTCACTTCCTTCACTCTTAAAGTTTATTGTCCCAAATTTGAAAGAACACTTTCACATTTTTCTGAGTGCTCTGATCGCTTTTCCAAACCCAAATTTCAAGATGATTATCTTTGTTCATACTTAGCTTTAAGTAATAGTTTTGTACTTGCAGCATTTGACTAAGTGGGTAGGCACTGTTTCATTTTTGTATGTTATGTCACTCTTACATGTGTAGTCTCTATAAACAGGAGTAGTATTTTTATAGTCAACTGTCAGAGGCCTGAAATTTATAGGCTCTTCCTGAGCTGAACTAACCCTTATGCATACCATGTATGAATTCTGATGTGTAAATTAAGTTGGAAGTCTCTCACGAAGGTGAGGAAACGCCTGGCTGAGGGGTTGTCTTCTGGTCTCAGATGCATTCATGTGCTGATTGCCGGGCTGATCCGTGCTCTCCTTTCTACTCCCAACACAAGGGAGAAAAATTTTCCATCCGATTCTTTTGCCCAATGCTTTTTCCTGCCAGATATGGCCTTTTCTGACTCCAGCCAGCTGGAAAAGGGCTCCAGTGGCATTTGGCAGACTTTGTATTAAATGAGTTTCACCCTGCATCCAGTGGTTGTAGTTCACTGAACCAAGGAGAGTTTCGTGCTTTTATAAATGATACCATCACACTTGAGTTCAGAGAAAAAGAATAGAACCTCTCCTGCACTCCTGTTTTGTTTGCGTGCTTTCTCCTTACTTTCTCAGCTGTCCTCTAAGCCTACCTTGGCAACTGGTATCTTCTGATTATTCTGATATTTGGCTCACTCAGTTGGATTGTTATCAGCTATGACCTTGTGTGTACTTGGCTGAGTAAATTCAATCAACTAATGAAATTGTGGCCTTTCCATCAATTGATTATCAAATTGCTTGTGAGGCTCAGATACTCCATCTCCAAAAGTCAGCACTCTTTTTTTATCCATGCAGCCTGTACCTGACCTCTTTCTCACCTTTCCTGAATGTCCCTTTTTACTCTTAGTGTACATGTAGTCTTGGAATTTGGACAAATACCACCATCTTACAGACCACCTCATTGAATATAAATCAATAAGATGGAATTTCAAATGCATGTCAGAAGTCAAAATGACTTTCTCTTTTATAGTGCCCAGTACAACAGTCTCCAGACATCAGCTGATTTAGGAGGAAAACAGAGATGATGTCAAGAGAGGGTCAGTGCTTGCTGAGACAGTGACTGGAAGGAGCTATGTTCTGCAATTCAGGGAGGGAATATAGAACTGAGCAGGATCCTGGGCACCTGCAGAAGGTGTATTTGCTGATACATTTTTTCTGTAGCTCCCTATACTAACACAGAATCTTTGAATAAGTGTGTCAGGCTGAAGTTGTGAATTGAAGTCTTCTGGAAAGTGGCTGTATGTTTAATTATAAGACAGCACTGGCTTTATACCTGTGTTTGACCATGAAGTACAAATTCCTCTCGTTGCTGCATATGCTTACGTACTGAAACTGATGTTACTTTGAGGCCAGCTATGGTTTTCAATGAATGTGAGCACACAGTACTTGGGTCAAAAATGCAAAGAAGGTGATGTTTTGTGTGCCATATAGAGGGTGTGGGATCACCTTCAGTTGTGTTGCAATTGCTGCTACCAACTGAGAACCCACTGCTAAGGTAACCTCTCTTATCCTTTATGCTGTCCAATTGAAGTGGAATGCTGCTTAGTAAACAAATTGTACAGATGCTCTTAGAACTTTGGTGCTTGTTGCTTCTTGGTGCTGCTGAGATGAAGAGAAAGCAAGGATTATTCATGCTGGACAGTTGCTTGTGAGTTCAAATGTTTGTTCATGCTTAGGTGGAAGAAAAGAGACCATGAATAAATTAGGTGCTTCTGTTTTAATGGAGGTAGGATAAAGGAAAAGGAGGGGAGTACAATAAATAACAGTCATGCTTGCATTACAATAGGTCATGCCTATATTAGGTGTATTATACCTATGATATACCTGTATTAGGTATATGCCCATGGCACATTGTAGTGGCTGATGTGTTTAGCTGTAGATGTGTGAATTGTGCTGTATAAAAGCAATGCTGAGAAATAGTCCTATTAAAATTATCTCAATATGTGAATTTTTATAAAACTATTTTTGTGGTAAGATTAATTTGGTGATGTATTATTGTTACCCTATTTAAAAGTTAATTTTGGTGTAGATCAGGAAATAATATGTAATATATGTCAATTTTACTAGGGAAAGTGACTTTTGTATCTCTTCACAGTCATGTAATTTTCCTTCAAATGTGTAGGATAATTACTTGCTTTTATTTGTGCTTTTCTTTTAGTAAAAATGTGAATTAATCATTACAATAGATACTTTCTCTACATGTTATATAATAATTACTGCCATACACTTTTGAAGTAAGAATAAGACCTCTCAAAATGAGAGTTCCACACTGCAGTACCTGCTTTCCTGTAGGAGCACAGTGAAGTATCATACCATACAAACAGGTCACCAAAGGTAACTTCTTTAGCTTTCTGGGGTTGGAACCCCAAAGCTAAACTGCCCAGCTTTTTCTGAGTCCTATAAGCAGAGTGCTAAAGAGAGACTACAATTTTCAGTAGCAGTAGCAATTTTCAGTACCAAGCATTTGAAGCTGCACTTGACATACTGCTTTCATCCTGGCTGTCTTATGCATTAGTGTCAAGATTGAGTAAAGAAGAAATGGAACAACAACAACAACAACAAAAAACAACACAACACCAAACCAACCAAACAAGAAGTTTGTCAAAAGGAAGACGTTTTCCTTCTTGGCAATGTCTGTAATACCCTCACTGGGAACGGAGATGATTGTGTTTATCTGGACAGGCCTGTAGCCCGTAAATAATTTGACTGTGGGTGTGCAACTTGAGCACGTGCAGGACATGGTGCCATGTCTGTGGGCGTATTCCTGCTGCTGTGGAGCTGTAAAGTAAAAATTTCTTGTCCCTGCAACGTTTCACAAAAATGGCAAATTGAGCAGATTCATCATTTTGATTGCTTCGTACTTGACAAATCTATCAAGGAGGAAATACTTCAAAAATCCAGCTCCTCTGCAGAGAAATTATATCTATTTAGGAAAGATCTTTACATGATAAAGGCTTTGACTACAGAGGAAGAAATCCATTAGCATTACAGAGGGTAGTGTTCACTTGGGTAGAAATCTCTTGATGTTAGTAGATTCTGTTTCCTTTATGTGCAGAATATGACTTTACAGCAAAGGTTTACTGTCATAGTCTTTACTGTAATGGCATCTTCTCCTAATTTTCTTCACAAAACCTTTATTGCAAATTCAGTAACCATATTCTTTTTCAACGAGATTTCCAGACCAAAAATACTTTCAGTGGCAGGATTTATTTATGGGAATACATTAGAAGAATGATTGAACTGTGATTTATTTTTCTTGCATTAACTTTTTCTGAGTAGGAGGGAGACTACAGACAAGGTTTATAATTGGTAGCTCTGAGGTACTGTTGGTGCTTTTTCCATCCATAATAGCGTTTTGATTTTGGAGGGTCTAAACTGCAGATCCCCCACCCCGTAAGATGAATGACAAACCATAAGCACCAAAGCCGGTAGTTTTATGGGAGCATGGACGTTCCAGTTGATTTACTGTTCAGTCACAGCCGCTCCCTGTTGGGTCCTCTGTTCCGTGAGTGAGGTTTAAGTACAGAAGTGATGTAAAGATTTTCCATAATTGATCCCTCCTACTGAGAACACAAAGGACAAACATCATTGCTGGGAAAGAATTAATTTTGATAAAACGTTCTAAAAGTTTTCAGTCAGAGGCAGAAATCTGTCAGAGAAGAAAGTTCAAACAAGTGAAGCAGGTAAAATTACAAGCAGTTGAAACTGGGTTCCTACCATAATGGATTTTGAGCATTCTTAACATTCAGAGCTGTGCTATCAGCGCTGCCTTAGCTCTTATTTCTGACAGTTAATAAAAGTAGCCTTCAGACAAACGTGCTGATTTTGTAACTGTGTTCCCAGATTTGTGGTTTTGATGTTCTCTCTTTCTGCAAACCTACAATACAGGAATTAGAGGGTTTGTAGAAGAGTCATTTGAGGAACAGCAGGGTAATTGTGGACGTCTTCCTTGGCATTTCCTTTTGTAGCATAAAAAGAAAGAAACAAGCTACTTAAACGAGCCATTCAGAGCAGCTGGTCTGGGTTGCAGGGACCTTTTCAGCTTCTACAGAAATTGTGAGGAAGCATTAAAGTCTTTCATTCTGCAACCATTGCCCAGCTTCTTCCACAGCGTTATTCTCATTCTGACATCCCTATGACAGACCAGTATCTGGGTGATTCCTCCATATTGGGTAGAACAAAAACTTGTAATACTGTGATCTCTCCAGCTTTTTGTTTGTTGGATATTTGTGTATGTGTTTTTTTGTTAATAAGATGGAATTACTACATTATATGGCACATAAAGGAGAGATGAATTTCAAAAGACTTAACAAGTGCTCGATCACGTTTGCATATGCACGCAGGAGGTTGTGCTTGGGGATTGGTAAGCAGGAAGGACCAGGAGGTCCATGGCAGGCATCCCAATCTCTCTCCTAGATATCAACATCATGCCTGGCGGTGCCTGCAGGTGTCAAGATTCCCCTGCTGCTGATGGAATATAAGTTTTGCACTTAAAAGATTTCTAATCCCATCTCAGAAACCCAGAAACCTTTTTTTTCTCCTATTTATTTTAAAAGAGAACAGAACAAAACGTGAGCGCACCGTGCGCACCTCAGAATAGATGTATGGTAGGAAGCAAACATTTCACTGTATTGGCTATGGTGGCAAAGTGTGAGCGCTCTTACTCAAGCCCCATCAGTAAATACCTCTTTCTCCAGCTCTGACGTCTTCCAGTAGACGTGTGTTTGTTATAGACAATAAGTGTTTATTTTTTATGACCTTTATTACTTCTCTTTTAAGGAGCTTGTTCTTTCACTGAACATACATGATTGTTACGGAAAATAACTATTTTTTCTTTATTACTTTTTCTTTTTCCTGTGAACTTTAGGTATAGTTCTTTCCCTGTTCAATGTGCTGCAGATTGTGAAGAAACTATTCACTTTATTTATTTCAGTGAGGCTGATTATATTTCTCTCCTTTGCCCCTTATGTCTGCTTTGGCACAAGTTCCAATTCTCTTGTTGTGCAGAAGCTTATCACTAATTCAAGACAATCTCTGCTTCCTCTTGTTTCCAAATAGAAAAGAAAACGTAGATGAACTTAACTGGCACCTTTTCTGAGTATGCTGAGACTAGAAGTGAGCAAACTCTCAAGAGCTACAGCAGGAAGCTTCTAATATCATGTTTTTCATGTTTTCTTTCATACTCCTAATTTCAGCCTTCTGCAAAATTGTACTTTTCTACAAGTGTTTAATGAGAAGAAATTACTAAGTGCTGTTCTTAAAACTTGTTTCTCTTTTCAGTGGTTTCAAAATAGATATATTTCAGCAGATTCACAGGTGGAGTGCATGTGTCTATGAGCAAGAAGTATTACTGGACAAGAACAGGGCTTTCTCCACACCACTTCCTTGTGCCAGTCATAGGAGAGCTTATGTTCCCTTCTTGCCATCTTGTCTAAATCACTTCAGTGTTCCTCTCCTCATGTTATTCTCTATGAGACAGTATGATGTGCTACAGATTATGTTACAGTATATCAGTCTCTCAGTTCCATGAAGATATAATTATGGGCTTTTTTGCCTCTAAGCAGTTAAAAATTACAAAAGATGCTTCCTAGTCCTCAGTACTGTGTTCTCTTTATTTTTCTTTCTAGTGCAATGGAAAATAAATCCAAAACACTTATTCTGTTATCTAGCACTGTAGGCCTTTTCATAGCATTTGTAGCATCTTTTTGCCAACACTCCATCTGTGATTTTAGCTTGGAGAAAACACTTTTCAATTCTGTTATTAGCTTAAATGCAGAGAGCTACTGTTTAAATATTAATTGTGACTTTCCTCATAAGTGCAGTTAAGCTCACTGATTAAACTGAAGTTCAATATCTATCTAGGAGACAGCGAGGATTGTGTTTGTGGGTTCAGAGCCCACGCTTAGCCTTAACCAAGTTTTTGTTGGAGTGAGCAGTGCCAAACTGATCATGTCCTGATGCTTGCAGATACCTCTTCCCTCAGTTCCTCTCCTTGCAATAAAAAGGAAGAAGAAAAAACTATCATTGAATTGCACAGTTAGTGGGTGTATCAAGGACTTCCTGCCAAACCCGTATAACTGAGAAATACCACAGTGCTTGCCAGAAAAGCTGTAAGATTCATCATTAGTTTCAAATGCTAGTTATCTGACATGTACAACTGTGAAGTACTTGTGCGTTTCTGTCAAGAATCACACTTCAGTAGAGGCACTGTCCCGTGCTTGACACCTTCTCTTTTCAGCCATGGGCTCCCTCTTAATTCACTTTTTGATTCCACAAAATGCACACTACTTCAAGGTTTGTAATTTGAAAGTGCATTTAGAAACAAAACAAAAGGAAAAATACTAAGTTTGCAGACCTTTCAATAAGGTGCATTTGATAGAAGTGAGAAACAAGCAGTTAACAGCATCTGACCAGCCTGTTCTCTGTGGATCACCTGAGCATTGAAATTGTAGTACTCATATTAGGTATAATTGAAAGATCAGCCCCATTAAAATTGTATGCCGTATTTTTCCCTCTCCTCCTCCAGATGGTTATTAATCTTTTATTGGTGGTTTGCCGGCGGTGTAATCTGAATTTTTCCTTATATCATTTAAATGAGTTACTTCTCTTTATGTTTGCAGTTGGATAGAATTTTGATACTTTTAATTCTGTTAGAATTAGGTTGCTTTTGTTAGTAGCTTGCAAATGCATTAATGGGTTTGAAAAAATACTAAGTAGCATCACATATTCCTTTCATTTTTCAGCATTCTGTGAAGAAGGATGCAGATATGGTGGAACTTGTGTAGCCCCTAACAAATGTGTCTGTCCTTCTGGATTCACAGGAAATCATTGTGAGAAAGGTAAAGTTTCGCTGCAACTCGGTTTCTTTGGTAACGAGAAATAAGGCATGCTGCATTAAGAAACACTTGCTTTCCATTGTGTTGCTTTCAATTCATTCTGATTGATAATTTCTTTTCAGTGAAGACGTGTATTTTGATTCTTCCATAACTGCTTTTCTCTTCCTGAAAAACTATATAAGTCTAATATACAAGGGAAATTTTAAGCGATGTGTTGGTTTTGGCTTTCAGTGGGTACTTTTAGTTAATTACAGAGGATGGTAGGTGAGAAAACACTTATTACACCCATTTTTGTGATGCAAGATCAGGGTCACCTGCTTTTTCTGAATCTATTGGCAGACTAGATAAGAATTTGGATGCTTGCTTTTCACTGGAACTCTTAATAAATGATTCTACTTAAAAGTTGGTGGCTTCTGTCGCTTAAAGTTTTCACAGAACCATAAACTACTGAAATACAACTTGCTAGCGATGATTTGATTCCTTCAGCCTTATCCTAAACCTTTTCCATTTCAAGATTTGCTTCTAACAGACTTCCATAGGTCCACCTTTCCTTATCACAGCGATAACAGGTTCCTTGCCTGCCATTAGTTAGAAGAAAGTGATCTTACAGGACTCCATACAGAGCTCCAGTTAGGTTCCCTAAACAACGCATTTTGGGTTTTGTTTTCGTCTGTGTGCATAGCAGTTCAGTTTCACTTGAACCACCCAGTGACAGAATTTTCTCTTTTGCGTTTTAATTGGTAAACCTTTTGCATTTGCTCTTACTGGTGGAAATACTGTGAATTGTTAATGCAGGTGTTATGACACTAGTGTGAGAGACCACCTTTTACTCAAAGCTTGTCCAGTAATTAAGAAATTAGTGTATAACAGCATCTATTTAAATCCTGGCTGTTCTGGTATAATAGATATTAATTTAAACCCATTTGTCAACAGATTTGCTTTGAGTAGCTTCTGAAAACTCCTAAATCTTTATTATAGATACACTTAAATGATTGAATACTAAAATCCTATAGTTTTTGTTAGATTTTTTTAAATGATTGATGAATAAAATAAAGCTGTTAATATTTTCGCCATTAATTTGAATCCTGCTTTTTCTTGCCTATGGCCTTTGGATTATTTGTTTTAAACAGAGCTAAGTTCTCAGGCTACTGACATTCAGCAATAAGACAGCATGCATGCTCAAGCAATATGAGTAAAACCATCTTCAAAAGTCCGCTCTAATCCTGCTAGTTACCCTCGCTGATGAATTGTTTGTTCATTCCTTTCCAAAATGTCTGTTATTCAGAGGACATAGTACAAGCAGAGTGATGCTGGGTAGCTGGTACGAGTCCTATCAACATGAAAATAGTCCTATAAAACCAGTATCTGCACTGTCCAAGGGTTCCCTGCTGACCCAAGCAGTCAGTGGCTTTAGGGCAGCTTTCAGCTCAGCTGCCTACCGTTCTTTCATCTGTGAATCTTAAAAGCATCTTTTTTCCCCTTATGGCCGTAAAGGGACTTTCTTAACCAGAATACAGTCTTTAAATTGATGAAGTGATGGTTTAAAATTGACAAATGGATGACATAACTGCAATTGAAGGCTATGTTTTTCATGCTTTTCTATTGTTTTGATGTAAAATGTGAGTTAGCACACCAAGTAAAGGAAACACAGCAGGCACAGTACCCTTGGTATATCAGTAAATTCAGAGGTGTATATCAGAAGGAGCTGGCTTCTGTGTATAAAATCTGGAAGTCTGAAACCAGAAGGAACGTTTTCTGTTCTTTGGAGATGTGTAGGATTTATCAGGATTCTACTGCTCATGCAAATGATGATAACATTGAGAAATCTGACTTGCAAGCTGATTTCAAAATGAGTGGAGTTTTGGATGTGAGAAGTTGTCGTGTTTTAGTTGTATCAGCATGTTTGAAACCTTTAGCAGATATACCTTATGCCATATTCATATTTCAGTAGCTAGGTGAATGTCACGTGTCTGTGGTAACATCTTCAGCCTTCTGAAGGCACGCAAAGCAAAGAAAACTACATGCTGGGAGTAGAAAGGTGATGAATCATCTTTGAAGCAGGCCCCTTTGCTTACCTGATGACTCCTGGATGGTATAGTGGTGTCAGGAGCAGGACATAGTTCAGTGGAGACGTCTTCCTTCCTGGTCTCACTGAACTTTGCTGTCGTTATTTTCTTCTGTTGTCTGTAATCTTAGAAATAAACACTTTGTTTTGGTTAATGTACGGTAGCGTTCCTTCATTGACATAGTCCAAAGACTGTGAAAGGGTGGGACATGGCTTTGATTTTAAGCTTAAACGTTCCTGGTAAAATCTTGTCTAATGGAAGATGATGGTGAGCTGGTGCATGCCAGATGTAAAATGATGTGTTTTGGTAATGCATTCTATTTGCCATGCTGCATTTAAATATGCCCTTCAAGCTAACCACGCAGCAATCCCTCATCTGTTGTTTGTGAATAGAAAGGACACCGCAATGGCTTAAAACTGTATGATTCAAATTGGCTTTAACATCACGGAGAGGGTAAAATGAACCATCAGTCAGAAAGGTCATTGAAAAGCAGGTGCATTTACTTCTGAATATGAATCATGCGTTGCTCATTGGTTTTGTCTGCCTGGTGGAAATGATATCAGGTTAATTAAAAATTCAGAGATACTTGAGCAGTGTGAAATACACGCTGATAACTTACTCAGTTGAAAAGGTGAAATTAAAATATACATTTAAGGTGTATGTACAAATACATAATTCAGTGTGCTGCTAAGAAGATTTAGCTATTGCCAGCTGGCTTTACCTGAAGTGAGGAAATACCATAATACAGTTGCAAGGCTGCCTTTCCTTTTTGCATCCAGTGTGGACTGCAGATTGGCACCTGGAGATTCTGTCAAGTATCTCTTTTCATCCATTCCTTAGATTGCTTTGTTTTCTGTCAGTGTAGCTTGATGCTTTTTACAGAGCTGTTGTCATTTTCTACTTAGGATCCTATTCTATTATCTGATTAAGCTTTTTGTTTGCCTGTTTTGTTTAGCTGGGCGTGGTTGAAATAACTGAGCTATGTGATTATTACCATTTATGATATTCAACACAGTTGGGATACTTATGCTGGAAAGTTTTGATGTTAGAATTTTTGCTGACTTTGCTGTGCAATTCCAGCACGTATGTGTCTGCCTGCTGAGCTGGAGTTGTGCATCCTTAACTGTATATAATGCTGTTGGCTGAAGCCCAGGTACGCTCCTGGCAGGGATTTCTGTTAGAGTCTTCTGAGAGACATTTTGCTGTGCAGAGAGGAGTGCAGGCACAGTACTCTGAGAGTTGTTGGCAATGTGGAGCCAAGTGCCCTAATTTTCCATCCAGTAATGTTTCCTCCATCTCATGTTTTTGCAGCATCAAAAAAACCAAACAGCTTTATTCCTTGAGCTATTCTTTTGTCTCAGTGTGTGAGCCGCAGATTAGTGGAGCGGTGTTGTTGGTTTTGGAGACAGGCTTTGCCATTGTTCTGTTATTTGTGGAATGCTGGTCACTACTGTTATGGGCAAAGCACTGAGAATGAGATAGGCAGCACAGTGTGGAGAGGTATACATAGGTAGGAGCAAACATGATGAGTGAGTGCTTAGAAATGACAGTGTGCTGCAGGTATTCCATGAACTTCTTTGTGCATGTGGAGTCTTGTGCATGACACTAAGAAAAACAGACTGACTTTATATCTCCAGGATGGTGACCAGCAGTGGCTTATACTCAAGGTTATA